>NW_006921770.1:3421663-3442337 GCF_000298275.1 Orycteropus afer afer
GAATGAAACTAAATGTACGCATGACTTTGAATGTAAAACAAGCTCTTAAAATAATAAATAAATAAATAAATAAATAAAAAGAAATAAAAAGAAGTTCTAGACAGGGCAATAAGATAAGAATAAGAAATAAAAGTTATCCAGATTGGGAAAAAAAAATATTACTCAATAAGCAAGGTAATACCACAAGGTAGGCGTGGGTTACTTGCATTTACTTACTAATTTGTAGTGAACTATTTCCCATTTTTTCATCATGTCAAAGATTCTGCTTCTAGGTATTGCTGGCTCCCAACTCCACAGCACCTTTCTGCAGAATCAAAGCCTCTTTTCAAATTTACAGTCCCTGACAGGGACAGAGTACCCAACCAGCAAGGTAAGAATGGGTGAATTGTGCTTACCTACTAATCTGTAGTGAAATTTCACATGGGTTCCACCACATCTTTGATGTGGTTACTTCACTACAGATTAGTAAGTAAGTGCAAGTCAGCCTGTGCTTACCTTGCTGATTTGGTAATCTACCCCTAGTTGCAGGGCAAGGTATATTGAGAGGCTCTTTGTAGCTCAGGACTCTCAGCCCTACACAGATGGAGGCTGGTGCTTTTTGGTGCTGCTGCCTTTTCTGCTCAGAGCTGGCTCCTGTTCTGCTCCTGAGGAAAATCCCTTATTAATAATAGCTAACATTTACTCTTTTCCAAATAGTGTGCTAAATGTTTCACATGCATATTGAATTTAATTGCCATTGCCCTAGGAGGTAACTATCTCTACCTTATAGGTAAAGAAACTGAAGTTCAAGAAAGGTTAAGCAACTTCTCCAAAGGCCCCTAGCTGCGTTGTCATGACATGAATCCAGCCCTTTGGCCCCCAGAATTTAAGTACTTTTTTTGGTTCTCCAGTGCTGATATAATAGAAATACCACAAATAGATGGCTTTAACAAACAGGAGTTTATTCTTTTAGTTTAAGACGCTAGAAGGCTGAATTCAAAGGGCCAGCTGTAGGGCCTGGGTGAAGGCCCCTTGACCCTGGGCTTCAGCTCTGCCTCTTGTGCCAGAGCCACTGGAGCTAAAGGCCTCTTCTGACTCATGTGGCAACTGGCTGCTGAGGCTGACGAATCCAAGATCAGGTAAAATGGCACAATCCCAGATCCACAGGCAACAGGGCAGGCCACTAGTTCAAGTTCAGGAACTCGAGTTGAAAAGTGGGCCAAATGCAGGATCTAAAATGTGCCAAAAAGCTAGAGTCCTTTCTCAAAGCTTCTTATATACTGGAAGCAGGGCACACGCTGAAGATACCTCCCTTTCAGCTACTTAACTGCTCAAAGTAGATTTCACCATGGAGGTGATTACAATCTCATCATGGTTTTATATTACAATCTATGTCCAGCTGCCAAGCCACTCAAAACCACAGCCCAGCTGAGTTGACACATAACCTTAACTACCACAGTATTTAACCATGTTCCCCTACGCTTCCCATCTTCAAACTCTGTCCTATTACCTCCTCGTGATAGTATTTTTAACTACCGATGAGTAATCTGTGTTTTATGCTATGACTCTCATCAGCCTGCTTAGTTCACCAGGTAAGCTGTCTGCTCCACATCTCACCTCACCTCACCCAACCAGGTGTTGCAGTGACAGTTGGTCCTCCTACCCACTTGATTAAAAATGAAAAGAGTATCCATTTGTAGAAGGACAACTATAGCCAAGCACTGTGCTTGGTACTTTAATGCAACTTATTTAATCCTTATAATAACACTGAGGTAGGCATTATTAACCTAGTCTTCAGATGATAAAACCAAGGGTTAGCAAATGACAGTTACCAAGTGCATAGGTGGAATTCAAAGATAAGAATCTTATCACAGTGCCTGTGCTTTTATCCCCCAAGCCAAACCCCTTTCATTCTTTCTCCCTCTCTTTATGTCTTTCCACCCCCTCCTTTTTCTTCTTCCCACCCTCTCTTTCTCTGTCCCTCTCTCTTTCTGACTTCCCTTCAGTAGTTGGAGCTACTCTCCAGTTGCCAACATCTCTGGATCTTGTCTTTCTGTCCACAGATCATAGAGAGCACTGAGTTCCCAAACCTTGGGACTGGTTGCCTAGCAACAACCCCTCCCTCCCTAGACCCTTCCACAGTACACAGACCCCTCCTAGGCTGTATATAATAGGCTTTTGGTCACTTCTCTTACTCTTCAAAGATAGCTGTTTTATCCAATGTTAGAACCATTGGCTGCTGGAGCCAGGAACTAAGAATGGGCATTTTCCCAGACACCAGGTCTTAAAGAAAGAGCTATTAAGGAAAAGGTCAGACTAACTGAGATTTCTAGGACAGAGGACTTATTTAACAAATGTTCTTTGGGTATTCAAACTCCACCCATCCCACACAATTTGTAGCTCTTCCAAGCAAGGACCACACTTAAATGGGTCTGCTGATGCTGTACCCCCCGACCAGGCCCATCCCTGTATCATCATGCCGTAACTTTTTTTTTTTTTTTTTTGGCAAACCACCACTGTTGACACCTGTTTTTTGAGAAACAAGGACCTGTATCCCACCTCCAACCAGGTTTGAGTTGACTGTGTGCTATCTTACATCAGTTGCTAATTTTCCACAATTACTCATCAGACACTACTGGAATTCTGTATGTACATTGAAGTCTCTCTTCCTTAGCTAGTAGGTCCTACAAAGGCAAGAATTGTGAATTCCACGGATCATATAGCACAATACATAGGACACAGCGAATGCTTTTAGGACAGGAAGTTAAGAGAAGAGGTAAGAGAGGGGAGAAATAAAAAAGGGAAGAAAAGGGGAGAGGAAAGGAAGGGAGAAAAAAGAGGAAGAAAGGCAGAGAAGAAGGAAAGAAAGAGGGAAGGCAGGAGGATAAGGAAAATAAAAGGGAAGAAAGGACAGCATGCAATCAACAGGCATAGGTCTCGGGAGGGCACACAGAGATGAGTAAGAAAGACCAAGTCTGTATTCTAAGGGAGCTCACAGTCTAATCATGGAGACAAAGTCAGTTAGTGATGAAGAGTTTGGAAAGCAGGCAGGGCAATGCTGTGAGCTGGATAAGCCAACCAGAAATTCCAATTTGAGAAACGATACCCATGTATGGTAGGAGCTGGTTTTAAATCTGATGGTAGTCCTGGCAACACTCTGGATTGGGTGACAGTGATGGAATTACAGGCAGTTAAACATGGCTTGAGTAAATAGTCTCCTTCCTGATCATTTTGTCCAAAGAACTTGAAACACACCTGATATGCACTGCCGAGCAGAAGACCTGGTATGTAGTAGGTGTTTCTTTGTGGAATAAATAGACAAAGTTATCAATAAAAGATTAAGGAGCACATGATCTTATACTAAGCAGCTTGCAGGCACATAATATGATTGTTGAATGATCAAATGAATGAGTGTAATTCCTGATATATACCCCAATGCCTGGTACCTAGTGGATGTAACTGTTTGTTGAATTAACAAAATTCAACAGGACCTCTGTATGATATATTAATGGTAGACACATGACATGCATATGTCAAAAACCTATAGGACTGTACAACACAGAGTGAAACTTAATGTAAAATATGGACTTCAGTTAGTAACAAAGTGTCAATATGAGTTTATCATTTGTTAGAAATATATACAAATGTAAGATATTAATATTAGAAGAAACTGCATGGGGGAGGGGAAAGGGGGGAATGTTCTGTCCTTTCTCCACAATTTTTGTATAAACCTGAAACTGCTCTAAAAACGGTTTATTGAAAAAAAAGAAAAATTCAGTGGAATCTTCATTATCATCTTAAATCACCATTCCAACTCTCCAGCCCTGCCTGGGTCTGAATCAAACAGAAGCATCTTTTTTTTACACATTCTTTAACAAGCTCATTTTTACTACTTTGCACACAGACTAGAAAGGTCTCAGGTGCCTTGGGTTAATTGACTGAGTTTGAAGTCCTACTACATAATTGTTTGTCTCTCTAAGAGATGGAAACATGTTCCAAAATATCTGTGTCAATGTATCTTTGCATACATATTAGTACTCATTTCATTTGACCTTCAATCCCTATTTAAATCCTTATTAATCTCTTTTCTGGATTCCAAAGGTGTTAATTGTTTTCATAATCACTTCCAGTACCTAAACCCACACTGACATCTCATTCTCCTCCAGACTCTTTCTTGTCTTCCCTGAGAAACCCCCAGTAGCACTGTGTTGTCAAATACTGTGGGGAAGATTCCGGGTAAGAGGTGTTGCAGGAGAGAGAAAAATTCCAGTTGTGTCAACTACCACCTTGGGGATTTGACTGGGAGGTGGAGGTGCCATTGGAAGATATTATTATTCTTGGGAAATGCAATGTGCTGCAACGGAAAGGGCATGGAATTTGGAGTTATGACACTTGTATTTAAATCTCAGTTCCACTATAAACCAGCTGTGTGATGTTGGGCAGGTTATCTAATCTCTCTGAGCCATAGTTTCTTCACCTATAAAATGAGTGGGCCAGATCTGATGCCATCTAAGATTCCTCCCAGCTCTAATATCCTGAGATGGTAAAATGACTCACGGCATTCTGACAGCCAAAAAAAAATTGAAGGGTGATTCAAGCTAAGAAAATTAATATTTTATTTATTTTTAAATTATGGAAACATTCTTTCAGCAAGCTATACAGGCCCCATTTACTACTGGAACAAATGCCCATGATTTTACAGCTATAACATTAGGTATTAAATTTAGAAAATAGAAGGGGAATAAAATCGGGCTTCTGTGTTTATAGCCTTATTAACAACTTTCACCTAATCAATATGTGGTTCATTCTCCAACCCGGAAGGCTAGAAAATATTTAGCACAGGGAGAAGAGAAGAAATTAACATTTATTGCCTATCTCCAATTACCATTCATTGAGTGCCTACTATGAGTTGGGAGCTCTGGTGCAAAGTGGTTAGGCATATGGCTGCTAACCAAAAGGTTGGCAGTTTGAACCCACCAGTCACTCTAAGGGAGAAAGATGAAGCAATTTGCTTCTGTAAAAATTTATAGGCTTGGAAACTCTATGGGGCAGTTCTACTCTGTCCTATAAGGTCACTATAAGTCAGAATTGACTTGATGGCAGTGGATTTGATTTTTGACTATGAGCTAAATGCCAGGCCAGAGGTATTTCTTTTATTATTTCACTTCCTACAACTGCATCATGAGGTACTCATTCCTACTGCCATCAAGTTGATTCCGACTCATAGAGACCTAATAAGACAGAGAAGAACTGCCCCATAGGGTTTCCAAGGCTGTAAATCTTTATGGAAGCAGATTGCCACATATTTCTTCTGTGGAAGAGCTGGTGGGTTTGAACAGCTGACCTTTCAATTAGCATCGGAGTTCTTAAAGACTGTACCACCAGAGCTCCTTACCATAAGTAGGTATTGCTTTCCCCATTTTATATATGATGAATCTGGCACTAAATAGGATATGACTTGTTCAAAGATATCTAATTAGTAAGGTAAGTTGGAACTCATGTTTGATTCTCAGACCAATATTTTCCCTACTGTATTACTTCTGGAATACTCCTACTAAGTAGAGAGCTCCCCATCATTGGATAAATCAGTGAGCAATTAGGGATGCTGTAAGAAGGTTGAATCTCCAAAAGTGGGGACTAGGTGGTTGGACTAGATGACCGCTGGGATCCCTTTCAATCTGAAAGTCAAGTGTCCTATGACCTTAAGTCGCCACTGCAAGCAGAGTAATAAGAAGCAAATGTCACTAAGCCCTCCAGAGAAATTGCAAAGTATGATCTCTTATTATTTTTAATATTTCCCACAGCTATCTATTTTCCAAGAAGAATAACATCATTATCTCTCAAATTCAGAAAAATTCACACCTTCCTCTCCTCCAACTACTACCATTGTTTCTTTCTTCTGATGACCCACCAGAACCATAGAATTATATTACTCTGCATTAAGATTTGTTCTGTATAATCCCAGGAGGTATAATAAGGAAAATAAGATTTAATTCAGTAGTAGAGGAAATGTCCACTCATAATCCCAGGCAACATTAAAGTGGGCTACTCTGCTTTATAATGAGCTGTTTTACTGGATGTGTTCAAGAAAGTGCTTAAATACAACTTCTACATGAAGCCATGGCCACTAATAGCCTAAAATAACTCCTTCTTATGCATTTTATAGCCTTTCATCTCCGGCACTCTTGTAATGAGCTCTGAACACATTTGAGCTTCCTCGCTAGACAATAAGACTTCACACACAAACTATGTGAAATGGAACTTTGTGTAATAGAATGCTTCATGAGATCAATTCACATCATCATCTTGATCATTATTAGCATTTAATCAAGAGAAATTCCAGCTATTTCTCAATGGACAACTTTATCTTAGACCAGGGCTACTGCAAAGGGTTCCTCTTAGGGATAGAGGGTAGCAGGTCCTTTAGAGACCTGACAAACTCACCTCTCCCAAGATGTCTCATAATTGAGCTAATCCCCAGGTAAGACAGCCTGATGTCAATGTGTCTCTTGTGAAGAAAATGATCAGGACCTTGCTAGTCTCCAAATGAACGCAACCAGAACAACAAATGTCACAAAAGTGAAGTTAAAAAAGAAAATTTCATTGCATCAAAATTCACTGTAGCAAAGAGATGGAAACAACCTACATGTCCATCAGCAGATGATTAGATAATCAAACTATGGTGCATTCACACAACGGAATACTGTGCAATATTAAATAATAATGAAGACTACATGAATCATTTCACAACATGGATGAATCTGGAGGATATTATGCTGAGTGAAATAAGTCAATCACAGAAGGACAAATATTGTATGAGCTCACTATTGTAAAAAGTCAAGGAAAGTTTATTCAGGGAAGGAAATTCACTTTGTTTGTTGCTGGGGATGGGATGGAAGGTGAGAGAAAATCTTGTAGTAGTTTGGTGTCAGATGTGGATTTGGGTGAGGAGAGGAATGGTATGGAAAGAGTCTGTGACAAGCATACTGACACTGGGGAAAGGAAAGACACTGAAACATACACAAAAGATATAGACAACAGAGGGAAATACTAGCACATGCACAACACTGCAGTATCACTAGCACAAAATACCAGGCTATGGATTAATGCATACACAGGTGAGAAGAGCAGGTGGGGGTAGGTGAAAAGGAATAAACCCTAGACCAAGGACAGATTTAGCCAAAGATAATCTTACATATGCACTGTGGTACAAAATTAGCCTTACACATTACAGAAACAACAGAAAACAAGATTGGAGTAACTTCTCAGAGACAATCAAACATCTTGTGAGAGAGGATCACCAGGCCTGGGGGGTTGAGACCATAGTCTTGGGGGATATCATGCTCAATTGGCACACATAGTTCATAAAAATTTGTTCTACAACTTAATTTGGTGAATAGTGACTAGGGTCTTAAAAAGCTTTCTAGCAGTCATCTAAGATGCAACTATTGGTCTCCTCTCATCTGGAGCAAAGAAGAGTGAAGATCAAAGTCATTTGGAAACAATTAGGCCAAAGGAAAGATAGACCATGAGGACCTCAGCCTTCATGACCTGAGAGCAGAAGAACTAGATGGTGCCCAGCTACCAATAATGTCAATCACTAGGAAAGGGTGGAGATCCTAGACAGAGTAGGAGCAAAAATGTGTAACAGAATTCAAAAACACAAAAATGACCGTAAGTATTGGTCAGAAAGAAACAGGTGGAATCCCCAAGACAGAAGGGGAAAAAAAAAAGGAAAATTTGAACTAGTGGCCTGAGCTCAAATCCATAGCCTAGAGGTATATGAGGAAAATGGGCTTGAACCAATATGTGGTGGAGAATGAAAATCCCTCAGGGTTAGTTGTCTTAGCTTGGTTGTCATGCATTCAAAGGCTGAGCCTGTGTTTGCATAACCTCACCCACACTTAATATGCACAAATCACTGTTCCAAATACTTTTCACACATTGCCTAATTTAATTCTTAGTAACAACCCTATGAGTAGTTACTATTACTGCCATTTTATGGATGAGGAAATTGAAATTAGAAAGTTTAAGTAATTTGTCCAAGTTCACATGCCTCGTAAGTGACAGAGCCAGCACAGAGCTCTAGATATTCCAGATAAAACTCCAGGGAAAGAGGCTACAAAAGGAAAATAAGGGAATTCCTACTGATAAAAATAGGTGGGGGCTCAAGGGAATAAGTGGACAAACAAGAGGGATGGGAGCTTATGAGTACGTTTAGCTGGAAAAGTGGGAAAAGCACAGAATGTGATAGAAATACCAAACCGAGATGGAAAGAGGGCAACTTGCATAGTCAGAGCAGAACTGACCTAACTGAATGAAAGTCTGGGGGCAAAGGCAAGGGTAGGTGCAAGGGAATGATCACAAAATCCGGTAAATAAAAGGAAGGAGCAGAGTCTCTGAATGGGCAACCAGGAATGATCTGGATCAACTGCAAGCAATGTGAAATATCCAATTAAATTGAGGTAATGTGAACTCAGAAGCCAAGGCTGCCATTATGCTCAAAAACAGAAAAGGAACTGGGGATCTGGTACATAGGACACTGGTCAAAACAGTCTTCTTTCTTCTCTTATAAAACAAATGACTGTCTGGGAAGGGATGACTTCCAGGAGGTTGGCAGAAGGGTTCACCTTGCTGGAGAAATCCAGGCTATTAGCTGCCCACTCCGACAAACCTAGAGAGTTCACATGGGAAGAGTCCTTAATAAAACCCTTACTCAGAAGCCAGGCTCTAACCTCACACCAATTGGATGCTTGAAGGTATACCTGCCCTTGACTTTTCCCCAAATATCATTCTAAGGCTCTCCAAGATTTTAAGTGTCAAACGATCCCCATGCAGACCTCCAAGCTTACTCTATGGTGAAATTACAACTGATATTTGAGAAGCTCATCCTTCATTCTTGGGAGGATAGAAATGCAAAGGGATGCTTGAAGATGTTAGAGAGACTCAAGTGAGGTCAGCAGGAAGCCACAGTCAAATTTTCCACTAGTCCTGATGGAGATTCAAGTGACCAGCCTTGTGTTTGGGGAGGATGGATGTGGGCTTGAGTCCCAGATCTACTTCTATGGACTTCAGACAAGTCTCTTCCCCATTGTGAGATTCAAAAAGAGAACAGAATTAAATGACCTCCAAGGTCCCTGCCAGTAAAGCTATTATTCTTAATACTATTGATACCAATGTGCTGAAAGGTATGATTCATAACATATTTGAAATACATAGACTTTTAATTTCCTGCAGTCTTTTAAAAATGAAATCAGTTATTTCAAAAGCAAAATCTTTATCCTTTCTATGCTGAAGTATTTATGAGTATAATGATATGGTGTCTGGAATATGCTTGAAAATTCTCTAGCAAATGTTCTAGCCATCGCCATCCCCCTTCCGCAGTAATGGTAATGTAATATAAAGGTAAGATAATATAAAATTGGACAAATGTTGAGAATTATGGTAGCTGGGTGATGGATAAATGAGAGTTTATTATACTATTTTCCCTGCTCTAGTGTATGCTTTAACATGTTCACAATACAAATTTAAAAATAAATAATAGAAGAGAAAAATAAATACATTTTGTAGACTTTCCTTGACCCTAGATTAAAACTCCTTGACTCTCCTGCTTACTCCTAGCAAAAAGACAGTTCTACAATGTCTTTGCATCACAAATACAGTTTCAATTCAGAATTTAGAATGTCCAGTGTAAGATATCAACGGAGCCGGCCCATGATTTAGTGTCAGGTCTTACATCTCTCAGTCTGGCTTCTTGAAGATGGATACTCAGGTGGGAAAAGGGAGGGCAGGGCTGGCTGATAACCTGGTTGCTAGCTAAATGTGAGTTCATACCCCTACTCTGAAACAAGGATGGTATATGAGGAAGGAGGAGGCATTACAGGTCTTAATTGTACCAAGCCTACAGCAAACCAGCTTTAGAGTCTCTGGGCCTTACAGATGTTTATGGTTGCCTTTTGGTTTAGTGAGAAAACTGAAGACTTTTTAGCACTGCTCACTGTAATGCTACCCACAACTACCCACAAAGGAGAGCCATATAGGTAATCTTATATTTTCTACTAGCCACATTTAAAAAAGCAAAAAATAAAAAAGGTAAAATTAAATAATACATGTTATTTAACCCATGATAACTAAAATATTATAATTTCAACACATAATCAACATAAAAATATTAATGAGATTTTTTTTTCATACTAATTCTTTGAAATTGGACTGTATTTTATACTTTCGGCACATCCAATTTGGACACCACATTTCAGGAGTCCAATAGCCACATGGGGAGCTCTGGTAGCATAGTGCCTAAGGCACTTGACTGCTAACCAGAAGGCTGGTGGTTCAAACCCACCAGCCACTTCTCAGAAGGAAGGTTGGGCAATCTACTTCTGTAGTGATACTGCCTCAGAAACCCAAGGAGGGGTCACTATGAGTCACATTCAACTCTATGGCGTGAGTTTGGTTTAGTTTGGTTTATAGCCACATGTGACTACTGGCTACCATCATGATCTGCATAATTTTAGAAGTTCCCACCACTATAGGTGTCTTGTTTTCAGATCCTTGACCATACACTGGAGTCTGTGGGTGATGCAAACATTTAACAGCTTGGTTGCTAACTGAAAGGCTGGCAGTTTGAGTCCACTCAGAGGTGCCTCAGAAAAAAAACCTGGAGATCTACTGAAAAATCAGTCATTGAAAACCCTCTGGAACATAGCTCTATGCTGGCATGTATGGGGTCACCATGAGTCAGACGGAACTCCAGGTAACTGCAATTTGTTTTCACTTTTAACACACATAGAGTGATCTGACTATCCATCTATCTAATTTAGCCTGAGACAGTTCTGGTTTAGTCATGTTGCTCTAGCTTTATTGTTAATTATTATCACTTAGTTTTTACTGTCCCCTTTGACTCTCAAAAGCATCCCTGTTTGGATAATAAATCATATTGTCACCCTACCTGTGCCTCCCTGTCCTGGGTGAGAACTTGTGGCTCCTTTCTTGCCCTCAGAAACCCAGGCATACTCTGCTAGCTTTTGGCTTCTGAGTTCCCTCTACCTCTCTGGACAAACCAAAAAAAAAAAAAAAAAAACCTCACTGCCACTGAGTGGATTCTGACTCATAGTGACCCCCACTGGGTTTCTGAGGTGGTAAATCTTTATGGAAGTAGATTGCCCAGTCTTCCTTCCATGGAGTAGCTCGTGGGTTTGATCCACCAACCTTCTGGTTAGCAGTCAAATGTCTTAGGCACTTCCCCACTAGAGCCCCTGGACAAGACCTAGCACAATGCCATCTCATCTCTCTTTCTTATGTGGCTCAAGGCTGGTTCTTGGGGAACACCGACAACTCTGGTGAAAACAAATTCTGTAGTATGATTTCCCTATTCTCCTACTGGAGGAGTCCAGCCACTTTTCTAGATCAGAGATCAGCAAACTGTAGCCCAGCGAATCATGAATGGTTCTTTCATTTTTTAAAGATTGTAAAAATGAACAAACAAAGATGAATATGTGACAGATCTGTCCTACAAAGCCCAATTTAGCATCTAGTCCTTTAACCCCCCTCTCCAAAAAAGCCAACCTCTACTCTACCTTCCACGGAAAAGAGAAGGTCAAAGCCTAGTTCACTAAGCTCCCCAAAACATGATACAGAAGCAGGGTCATTCCTTCTAGGCTAGAAGTGAGGGAGGCAGATCTTTTACTTCTTACTAGGCTTGATGTTGGGGGCAATGGTGGTAAAGTGGTAGATTTCTTGCCTTCCTTGCAGGAGACCAGGGTTCGATTCCCTGCCAATGCACCTCTTGTCCCGCCAACACCCATCTGTCAGTGGAGGCTTGTGTGATACCAGTGGAGTGGCCAGACTAAGACAGATGGGAAGAAAGGCCTGGTGATCTACTTCTGAAAGTCAGCCAATGAAAATTTTATGGATCTCAACATTCTGATCCTGTTGATCATGAGGTAGCCATGAGTCAGGGGCCAACTCAATGACAGATAAAAACAACAATAAGGGTTGACGTTAGAGGGTGGATAACCACCCCTACTCTTCTTGCCTTGCAGCCAGCCAGTAGGGATTATGCAAGTATAGACTTAAAGGCAATCTCATCACTTACCTCCTTCTTCTCTACTCTTTCAAACTTAGGCTATTTCCTCTAAACATCTGTTGTTGTTGTTGTTGTTATGTGCTGTCGAGTCGGCCCCGACTCATAGTGACCCCTCCTTGGGTTTCCGAGGCAGTATCACTACGGAAGTAGGATTGCCCAACCTTCCTTCCGAGGAGTGGCTGGTGGATTTGAACCACCAGCCGTCTGGTTAGCAGGCAAGTGTCTTAGCCACTATGCTACCAGAGCTCCTTCTAAACATCTACATAATTCAACCCTCAAAAAAGTCACAAGCTATTATGATTGATGATGATAGTAGTGATGATGGTGATGATAATAATATAGTAACTGGAGTTTAAAAATTGAAACTTTGACCAGATACTAAGATATAATAATATTGAAGGACCAATCTACATAATATAATTTGGTCCTTCAATACTATTATATCTTAGTATCTAGTCAAAGTTTCAATTTTTAAACTCCAGTTACTATATTATAATCATCACCATCATCACTACTATCATCATCAATCATAATAGCCTGTGACTTTTTTGAGGGTTGAATTCCTTTAGCCTTATTTTTTAATCCCTGACAGTATGTAATACAATGTCACACACAGTAAATCCACAATAAACATTGTTTGAATAAAAGAATTAATTCATACACTCAACACTTCAACCTACCCAAACAACTCAAAATTATCTAAAGACAATGGTGTCTTTCACCTTCAATTGTCTTTGTATACATCATACCCTTCACCTAGCATAATTTTTACCCCTTCTCTGCTCCATGACCCAGTTTGTAAATAATTATTGTAAATAATACAATAATAAAATTTTATTAAAAAATTAAAAGTAAACCTCTCAGATACCCTCAAATGTAAAATAACAGCTCTAGAATGACCTTTCCAGATTCTTCTTGACAGAATTCATCACCCCATCGTATAAAAACCAAAAACCAAACCCACTGCCATCAAGTTCATTCCAACTCATAGTGACCTCCATTGGGTTTCCAAGGCAGTAAATCTTTTTGGAAGTAGATTGCCTCACCTTCCTTCCACAGAGCAGTTGGCAAGTTTGAACCGCCAACCTTCTGGTTAGCAGTCAAATGCCTTAAGCACTGCACCACCAAAAATCCCTTCTCTAGTATTTAACACAGTGCAAAGTATCTGGCTGTATAATTGTCTCTCCCAACAGATCAGGGGCTCTGCATGTTAAAATCATCTGGGAAGACTTTTTATTTATTTTTTAAATGCTAATGCCTGGGCTCCATTCCAGACCAATGGGAATAAAGATCTCCGGGTTGGAGCCTTGACAGTGGTATTTTTAAAATGCTCTTCAGTGATCTGATAGGTAGCCAGATTTGAGAACCTCTGTACAAAATGGTGAATTACTAGAGGGCAAGGACTCTAGCTTGTCTCTGAAACTCTAGTTCTTAGCAAAGAGTAGCATTCAATAAGTGGATGTCAAACTATGAAATAGAATAAAAAATAATTTATATAAATAATAATAATTTACATAAAGAATAATTTGTACAAAATCTATTGCTAGATGTTTGTTACAGACATTGTGAGATAAACATTTGAATATTAATCTAATGACTTCTGACTTGACAGGTTTGTTTAACCATTACAGGCACATAAATTGATTATAACCCATATTTAACTAACTAAGCAGTTCTCTGAATTGTGGTAAAACTTGGCTTTGAAAGAAATATAGGTTGATTCTGCAAAAATACGAACCATAAGGCAGTTCATTAGCATGGTCTCTAACTAAGTTCAAAAGATGGACCTCCAAAATCCCTCACATAATGTAGATATATTTTAAGGTTGTTATCCCACAACTGTCAAACCCAGACTCTTCTTGCCTTCTGCTGGGTAATTCATACCTGAGACCGCCAAGAGAGGGTTTTCATTTTTATTAGTTTGTTTGTCACATAACACTCTCAGTTCTCTTATAATTATGTCACCTGTTGGTAGCATTAAGTACAAACATATCTCTGTGTTTTCACTTGCTAATTTGTACCTCTCCTATATACAGTTGTACCAAAAATGTAGTTATAACATCAGAAAATTGTAATGTGATCAGAGGAGGACAGCATGAAAGCATGCCTGCCTTCACCAGTAATTAATTTGCAATAAACTGGTGTCATATCATGGAAACAACACAGAAGATGCTCTGAGTGTTTATTGGGCTCTGTCTCTTACTCTGTTCCCTTGGACAAGTTAGGTCACCTCTCTGCTTTGGACAACCTATCAAAAACATGAAAGATAATAATGAAATCTATTTCCAATGCCCAGTAGGGTTATTGCATGAATGAAATAAGACAATGAGTGAAAAAACACTTACTAAACTATAAACAACTCTGCAAATATGTCAATATACTCCATTCATTCAATTACAAACACTGGTTTCACACCAACTATGTGCCAGGTATGACAGAGATATAAATAACGATGATTCTTGTTATCATTGTTATCATAGGGCATATGTTATCACAATGAAATCCATCTGGGTTCTTTAGCAATATAAATCCTCTTTTGGGGATTTCTGAGATAACCCTCTTTAAATAAAAGTTCTTATATTGTTATTAGTATTTTCAGGGCAACCATTAGAAATAGTTCTGTAAGTCAGGAGTTACTAGAATCAGCTGATAAGCTTTAAAAACATCGATTCCCAGTGCATAAGCCCAGATCTTCTGGATCAGCATTTCATGGGAGCAGAGCCCAAGAATTTGGATTTCTCATGGGCAGTGGATAAGGCACTTGATTGCTAACAGGTAGGTCCACAGTTCAAACCCACCAGCAGCTCCAGGGAAGGAAGATGGGGTTATCTACTTCTGTAAAGATGTACAGCCTCAGAAACCCAATGTGGGTTGCTACGAGTTGGAAACGACTCGATGGCCTTGATTCCCCTCGCCCCCACCCCCAGTAATTCAGATCAGTAGCCAAGTTTGGGAACTACTCTTAAGTGGTTTAATTGAGGGGACTAGGAGGTATCTGAAATTCTGTCACTTCAGATACATTACATTTAGTTTCTCTTTCTTGTCTCCTATTAAATAAACTAGAAAGATAAGATATGAGGTCTTCAAACATAAATTTAGAGTATATGTATCCTGAATTCAGCTCTGATAATATCCCTCCCATGTCCAAACACTTTCTGGGTCTCCCTAATGTCACCTTAATAAAATCCAGTCTCCTTAGAATGGCATCCTCCTCCAAAAAGAACAAAGAAACAAGTTTCCACCAAACCAATTCCTATTCATGGTGACCCCATGTGTTAGAGAGTAGAACTGTACTCCCCATGTCTGGGGGGGGGGGTTGAACTGCTAACCTTTCACTTAGTAGACAAGAATTTAACAGTTTGCACCACCAGGCATCCAAGTGCCTCCAAAATATGACCTCTGTATTGGATAATTTTCTATCCTCATCTTTCACTATGATCTTCCACATGCATCTCACAGTCCAACTACCCCAAAGACTACACATTCCCTTTCCTGAACCATATATTTTCTCCTGTTCTCCTTTCCATCTCACTCTTCAAGTTTTAGCCCAAACAGTATTTTATTCATATAACTGCTCAGTGTAACTCTTATGTAACAAATATAGACTGTTTCATATCATAGTTATTAGTATACATGTTTCCACCATAGAATGCGAACTTCTCAAAAGCAAAGGTATGTCCTTCACATCTCTGTCCCCAGAGCTCTGAGTATAGCACACAAGAAAAGTTAATTAACTTGATATAGGTTGATATTTTTTTTATATGTATGCTAAAATGGAAAACTAAAAAAGTTGAAAATTTAGTTGCAAAAATGAACATGATACAGAAAGAGGCCACAGAACATGGATCAGTAGCTCAGGGTATTAGAAGCAAGAGATCTGGAGCCACACATCTAGACTCAGTCTACATCTCTCCTACTTAGGAGTGATATGATGGGTCAAGTTACTTTACCTTTCAGAGTCTTGGTTTTCTCATCTACAAAATGAGGATGATGGTATTGACCTCACAAGGCTGTTATAGGGATTAAGTAAGATATGCTAACCACTCAGTACAGTATCAAGATGTCATGGAAACCACTTAGTAAGTTATGATTGGTGTTGTTATTGTTTTTAGATGCCATTGATCCCATTCCTGACTCATGGCAACCCATGCACAACAGAATGAAATGCTGCCTGGTCCTACACCATGCCCATGATTGGTTGCAAATAAGACCATTTTGATTCATAGGGTTTTCACTGGCGGATTTTCATCAATAGATCATCAGACCTTTCTCCTTAAACTCTCTTAGTCTGGAATCTCCCTTTAACTCACTAATTCCACTTGTTCTTTTACCAATGTTTTAGTAAGTGAGCATAGGCATGGCAAGGAAAGATTCCTGGTCTGATTTATGGGTACACACAACAGTGGGAGAGCCCTTAACCTAACTTACCATGTGGGCCAATTCCATCTCTGAATGGTATCCACCTACAGGGGGGTGGGGAAGTCAGAGTTATGCTTTCTTTTTCCATGGGTTGCTTTTCCTATCTGATGAATTTCCTTAAGAAATATAGATCCATAGAAGATTTATGTGTGTACTCTGTTTCCCAATAGTTAAAGCAACTTATTTGCCACTAAGCATTCATTCTTTTCCTGGAGCTCAATTTGAGAATTGCCTACAACTGTCAAAGGCAAGATTGAGAGACTAGAGGCTGCTGACTTGACATTTAACGCACCTACACTAGACTCCTCTTTCACTCTGTACTGGGAGAAGAAATGGGCCAAATATTGACCCAGGCCTGGAAACTCTAAAATCATCTTTGGAATTAATTGAAAACTGATAGTAGAGACATCTGATTCAATCCACTGTCTTGGACATGTGAAAAAGCTCAGGCCCAGATGGGCAGAAATAAGAATCAAGTACAGACCTGTGGTTGTCAAAAGTCCCTATATTGATGACAAGGACAGTCCTGTTCTAGGTGAAATGAGAAAATGAAGGACAATGTTGTGAAGTTTTCATAGAAATGAATGTGTTTTTTTTTTTTTAATTCTGTGATTAAGTTCTTCATATCTGTGTGATAAAAAAATCATAAAATAATGACAGTAAATGACTAACTTTTTTTCTTTAATGTCTTTACCTTGATAAACAAAAGCTGGCAATTTTACACACTTCTCCTCATTTGGGAGTGGGGAGTAGATCTGACCTATTAAATCCCCAAGAAATTGGGATCCTCCAGTGTTGAGGTTGAGAACTGGGGCTTTGCAATCAGAAAGACTTGTTTTGTAATCCTTGCTCTTCTTCCAGGTTGTAGAACTTTAAGCAATGTATTTAACTTCTCTGTGTCTCGAAAATGTAAAGAATAATAATAATGCCTACCTTACAGGATCACTGTGTGAGGAAAAGAGGTAACAGATGGCATGTGCTTAGCACTCAGCCTGGCATAGAAGTAGTGATGGTGGGTGGTTAAACAGGTTTTCCAGAATTCAATGGTGTAAATAAAATGTATAAATGAAGAGCAAATTCAGAAACAACTAAGAAGTATTTTAATTTCCCCATGTGGAATTCTTCCTAGATGTATGCTATGGGGATTGCTGGCTTTGACATCAGAGAGATCCAGGTTAACATGCTACTAACCCAGGCCATTTTCCAATCTAATGATTAATTTAATACAGCTAATTTCTCTGGGCCTCAGTTTCCTTATCTGTAGAGCAGAGTTCTCCATTATAGAACACCACCACATATACCAGACACTTTACACACACCTCTACTTAGAATATAACTCAAACTCAAACTCACTGCCATCTAGTCAGATCCGACTCATAGCGACCAACCCCTCCTTGGGTTTCCGAGGCAGTTATCACTATGGAAGTAGATTGCCCAACCTTCCTTCCAAGGAGTGGCTGGTGGATTTGAACCAGCAGCCTTCTGGTTAGCAGTCAGATGCCTTAGGCATTATGCCACCAGAGCTCCCCTTAGTATATAAGGTAAGCCTGAAAGATGGGGTATTATTGTTTTCACAGATAAAGAATCTGAGGCTCAGAGAATATGTCATACAATTAGACAAATCAGTCTTAGAAAAAATACAATCAGAATGCTCCTGAGAAATGAGGATGGTGAGACTTTGGTTTGCTTACTTTGGACACATGACCAGGAAAGACCAACTGTTAGAAAAAAGATATCATGCTCGGTCAAGTAGAGTATCAGAGAAAATGAGGAAAAACCCTTAATAAGATGGATTGACTCAATAGCCACAACAACGGACTCAAATATACCAAGGACCATGAAGATGATGCAGGACCAGCAATGTTTTACTCTGTTATATATAAAGTTGCCATGATTTGGAGCCGACACAGTGGCAACTAAAAACAAGAAAAACTGATCTGATATTGGCTATATATGACTCCAATGACTCATGTTCTTTCCATTACTAACTCCAGCGTCTAGCACTGTTTCCCTGTTACTCATACATGAAACAAATGGCAGTGGTATGATTAGTTGCCTCCCAGACAGATTGTAAGGATCACATTAGCTAATACCATGGAAGGTGCTCTGTAAACTATAGAGCATTGAACAAGTAGAAAAGATTGTTACTAAGTAAGAACCTACAAAATATGTACCAATTACACTATCTAGTATTAAGGCAGATTGTAATGAACTCCTTGATTCTCCCACAGTGGAAAGAGATCAACATGAGAAACAGGGCCTAGAAAAGTCCGTGTCAGTGTAGCTCTTCATGCCAGTGAGCAATGAGAAACTGGTGATTCAAGCTAATTCAAGCCGCCTCAGTGGAATTGCTCTTCTAGGGTTCTGAGAACAAAGAAGTACTTACAGTGTATTTTAGGTAGGAGATCAAAATGCAAGTTGGATGCACTTTAAAAAGTGTTTCTGATGTCAAGTCCACTTACGGATATTGCTGTAAAATTCACCACCCAGGGCCACAAAAAGTCAACAGCAGTGGCATTAGCCTGAAGTGCAGATATTGATGAATGGAGGTGTTGTCTGAAAAACCATCTTGAAGCTACTTGCTGTGGCATAATGAGGGAGGGGACTCGGAGCCCACAGGCACGGTATTAATTACAAAAGGGTATTTAATAATTGAGGCAAGACTCATGTAACATAGGGTCTGAAGAATTAACCATCTCTGATAAAAGGAACCAGTAAAGAGGAAGAAATAGGATTAAAAAATGTCTATACCCTTTAACTTGCTAAGTGCACTTCAAGAATGCTAATAAATGATCAGAGGTCAAAAAACACTGATGTATAAAGATGTTTCTAGTTTTTTCCCAAAATTTTTTAGCCCTCATAAGTAATCTAAGTGTTCAAAAATGGAGAATTGGTTTAAAATTGTGATCCATCTGTACAATAAAATTAATATATAATTAAAAATCATTTTTTAAAAAAATTATTAAAAACATAGGGAAATTGTGCAATATTAGATTAAAAAATAAACGCTGGATACTAAAAACATTGAACAGTGCTTGTATGCATGTACGTGTCTATAGTCCGAAAAACAAACAAGCAAACACATGAAAGAAAATATGCCAGTGTTAACAATAATTCATTTCTTTGTGAAATTCAGAGCAGTTTTTATACTTTTTTTTCCCCAACTTCTAAGGTTTCTACAATAACCATATACTTTTAGTATTTTAACTAATTAGCAAATTATAAACTTGGCTACAACAATGGGCTCAAACATAGCAACAATTGTGAGGACGTAGAGGACTGGCCAGTGTTTCATTCTGTTGTATATAAGGTCAGTATCAGTCGAAACGGATTCAATGACATCTAATAACAACAACAGCATTAGTATTTTTAAGAAGGGGAGACAAATAGAACAATAAAGTGCAATCCAATTTGCTATCACACTCCACGCCCAAAAGAGTGCTTTGATGAACAGAGGCACAGATTAAACAAGATTTAGACTGTTCATCTAACAGGTCACTGATCTGTAAAAATATCAGATGTTTTCAGATTTTTCAAATCATTTATTATTAAGCAACTAGTTGGAGTGTAGCCAACTTAATTAAACTAAGAACATGAGATGGCGCCATCCCCAGAAAAGCCCCTGGGGGCCAGGGATGCTCCTCTGTTCACCTTCGTATGAGGAGAACCTTGTGCCTGCAACAGAGCAGGAGCTCAATAAATATGTATTAAAAGAAGGAATAGATGGGAAAATAGGCTGCCGTAAAATCACAGCTCAGAAGTTGTCTTACCTCACATTCCTTCATGTGCTCATTCAAAAATTTATTAAGCACTTATTATAGCCACTCTTCAGAAGGAAGATTGGGCACTCTACTTCTGTAGTGATACTGCTCAGAAACCCAAGGACGGGTCACTATGAGTCAGGTCCGACTCGATGGCAGATAACAAAAACAACATAGATATATTTCTAGGAGTTCCTGGGTAACCCAAATGGTTAAGTGCTCAACTGCTAATCTAAAGATTGACAGTTCAAATCCACCCAGATGCACCTCCAAAGAAAGGCCTAGTGATCTGCTTCCAAAAGGTCACAGCCTTGAAAACTCTAGGGAGCACAATTCTACTCTGCACACATGGCGTTGCCATTGAGTCAGAATTGACTCAGCAGCAACTGGAAAAAAAATACCTATGTGTGTGTGTGTGTGTGTGTGT
>NW_006921770.1:3443103-3458732 GCF_000298275.1 Orycteropus afer afer
AAAAAAAAAAAAAAAAGAATTATGGACTGATATCAGAACCCAATTACTGTGGAGTTGTCACAATGAAACTGTGTCTTCAATTGCAGACTACCTGTAAAGGCATGGGCAAAGTCTTGAAGATGGGAATTTATAAGGCTTAGAAAAAAAAAAAAAAAGAAATGCTTATGTCAGGCTAGAACATGAAGATCTATGGGAAGTAGAGGAGGTGAGGCTGAGGCAGTATGTTGAGACCTGGCTGTGGATGGCTCAGTTGTTGTTGTTGTTTGCCGTCGAGTCGCCCCCGAATCACAGCAACCCCTCCTTGGGTTTCCGAGGCAGTATCACTACGGAAGTAGGATTGCCCAACCTTCCTTCCGTGGATGGCTTAGAGTCAGGTTAATTTGCTTACTCCCATAGACAAAGAACCACTGAATATCTTTGAGTAGGAGACTGGCCTTTTCTGAAAAATGCATTAAGATGCTGGGGGAGCAATGGATAAAATGGATGGGAAAGGGGAGAGACAGACCTTGAGGTCAAGATAAATTCTCCATGGCAAGAATTATAAGAGAATGGTCCTGAACTCATGACCAGATAAGCAGCTGGTAACTCAGCCCTTAGTTTCTCCAGTCACTAGAACTGCTCCAGCTCTAAACTGTTAGATTTCCTTTAAGCTGAGAGGCTAAGGACCAACTGTTAGAAAATGCTTAAACCTGGGCCTCAACCACCAGCTCCCTCCCCTTCACAAGATGCTGAATTGCTTTGCAAATATATGCAAATACATGTGAATAACAAAGCTATTAACTTGTGCCCTAAGCCTCAAAAGGAAAGGTTTGCTTTGATCAAAGCTCATCATGGGATTTATCCAAGGGGCAGAAAAACAATACCCTGCTTAGCCCAAACTGGGGAAGACTTGGATTCTGGAGCAGACCACTCTGCCTTTCTAACCCAAACCAAAAAACCAAACCTGACTCATATCGACCCTATAACAGAGTAGAACTGCCCCATAGATTTTTCAAAACTGTAAATCTTTACGGAAGTAGACTGCCTTCTCTTTCTCCTGAAAGCTGGTGGTGGGCTCAAGCCACTGACCTTTCGGTTGGTGGCTGAGTACTTTAACCACTTTGTCACCAAGCCTGCTTTGTCTTATTGTTGTTGTTATTTGCCGTCGAGTCGGCCCCGACTCATAGCGACCCCTCCTTGGGTTTCCGAGGCAGTATCACTACGGAAGTAGGATTGCCCAACCTTCCTTCCGAGGAGTGGCTGGTGGGTTTGAACCGCCAGCCTTCTGGTTAGCAGTCAAGCGCCTTAGGCACTATGCTACCAGAGCTTTGTCTTATTAGTAGCTGCTATTTAGGCAAATATCAGGGCACATGGTTTTTCCCTTCATTTTCCTGGTTTCTTAAGGTTGGAACCCCTGTAAAAGATTTTTTCTGTGTTTCAATTTATCAAACCATATCTATAAATATTGGGGGAAAAAATGGTGTTTGTGTATGTGTGTGTCTAATTTGACCCTCTAGGAGCTCTGGTAGCATACTGCCTAAGGCACTTGACTGCTAATCAGAAGGCTGGAGGTTCAAACCCATCAGTCACTCCTCAGAAGGAAGGTTGGGCCACTGTGAGATCATGTTTCTATATAACCACCCCGTATGTAACCATTTTAAGTAGGTAGCCATTTTGCAATATGCCTTAGCATTTACTTCATGCCTTAGTGCTTTAGTTACTGGAAAAACCACAAAGAGTCCTAACTACCCCCACCTCATCAATACTCCCAAGCATTCTCCTTAGCAACAACCAATCAGTAAATGATAGAGAAATACCTTACCTAAAATAGTTAGAAATGACAGTTGGTGGCTTCGGCCCACAAGACAGAGCCAATCAAGTAGGAACAACTAACAACTTGGAAAATGTCAACCAATCCTGTAATTTTCTGATTGAAACTTCCTCATTTCTGCTGGAACCCCTATAAAAACCCTGTTACTCCTGAGTTCGGGGCTCTCAAACCTGAACCGCTGCATCGGTGACAGTTGGGGGTCCAAGCTCGAGCTTGAATAAACAACCCCTATGCTTTTGCAGTGGAATCGGCTCCTTGGTGGTTTTTGGGGATTCAAAATCTGGGCACAACACCACCTACTTCTGTAGTGATACTGCCTCAGAAACCCAAGGCGGGGTCGCTATGAGTCCAGTCCGACTCAACGGCACATAACAACAACAGCTAACTCTACTCAAAGTTTGGCCTCCAGACTAGCAGCATCAGCTTCATCTGGATGTTGGTCAGGAATGCAGAATCTTTAGCCAGATCCCGGAACTAGTGAGTCAGAATCCGCATTTTAAAAAGGTGCCCAGGTGAGGCATGGTAAATTATCATTTGAGGAATTCTAATGTATAGCATCTTTACTCCAAAACAAACCAACTGCCACTGAGTCTATTCTGACTAATAACAGCCCAATAGGATGGAGAAGAACTGTCCCATAGAGCTTGCAAGGCTGTAATCTTTAGGAAGCACACAGACTCATCTTTCTTCCATGGAGCAGCCGGTGGGTTTGAACCACTGACCTTCTGGTTAGCAGCCAAATGCATTACCACTATACCACTAGAGCTTCTTACATAGCATTCATATGATGTCTCAAAGACTAGGACCATTTCTTACTTACCTTCTTATCTACTAGAATAGTGTATGGCATAAGTAATCAAAGGAGGGCTCAGTTTCCTTCTCTGTAAAATGAGACAAAAGCTATCTCATGGGCTATTGAGAAGAGTGAGTTGAATATCAAATATAAATATTACAAGCTTAATGTCTCACACACGGTGGGTACCCAAAGTTCTTTAATTCCCTTCTCACTCTCAATTCCCCTTCCAAAGCAATTGTTAAATTACGTAGCATTAACCCCACCCTTATGTTGACCATTTCATATTTGATAAAACATCTATCTCATCTAATCCTAATAAAACATATATCTCATCTAATCTTCATATCATCCATTAGAAATTACCAGGCATATTTTATCAACAAGGAAACTATGATGCAGAGGAGTTAAATGATTTATGCAAAGTAGTAAGGCAGTAAAATGGCAGAGGTGGAATTTGAACCAGGCTCCTTCACTTGCAGCCACCATTTTCATAACACAGAGCAGATGATGCAAGTACCCTACCAAAAATTCCTTTTTGCCTCCACACAATCTTTGAAGTAGAGTCCAAGCTCAGCTTGCTGATGTGGTTTGGCAGAGCCAGTGTGATCATGGCCACATTACAGAAGGAGCTCTTTGCCTATAGGGTAGGCTTGGACTGGCTAAGTCAGGTAGGACAGTGTTGCAAAAGACCCACATACAACAGCAACAACAACAAAAATTAGACCTAAAAAAAAAAGAACTCACTGCTATTGAGTCGATTCTGACTCATTGCAACCCCCTTTGGGTTTCTGAGGCAGTAAATCCTCACAGAAATAGATTGCCCAGTCTTGCTTCTGCAGAATGGCTTGTAGGTTTGAACTGCCAACCTTCTGGTTAGTAGTCAAATGTCTTAGGCACTACACCTATTCCAGGGAAACTAGAGTAATCATATACCATGCAAGGACGAAGTCCAGGGATGGGGTGAAGTTGTTGTTATTGTTGTTGTTGTTGTTATGTGCCGTCGAGTCAGACCTGACTCATAGTGACCCCTCCTTGGGTTTCTGAGGCAGTGTCACTACGGAAGTAGATTGCCCCATCTTCCTTCCAAGGGGTGAAATTAGAGAACTCTAAAGTTGCTGAAATGAATTGTGATAGTTGGAATACTAGAATGGCCCCCAATGATCAACATCCCAGTATTCATGCCCCTATGTCATCTCTTACCCTTGAATATAGTCTGGAACTAGTGACATACTTCTAATAAATAGAAGATTGCAAAGGTGATCCGAGGTCACTTTGGAGGCTAGGTGCTAAAGGGTCAGGGAGGCCACATCTTCTGACCTCTAACCCCACAAGAGGAAGACAGAATCACCATCAGTAGCCTAAGGCCTTTTCCTGTGAGGCCAGACATGCTGCCTCCCTTCAGCCCTTTCACCAGCCCTGACACCAACCTCGCACAGCACCCACTACCTCTCTGCTGGGTTCAGCAATACATTGTAGTGGCCACACAGAACTCACAGATTATGGGGTTTATTAGGAAAGCAGCAGCCTACAATTCAAGTTCAGAAATGCACTGAGTCTCATGCAGCCAGCTATCTCACTTAGCAGGCAGTACTCTCTCTCTCTCTCTCTCTCTCTCTCTCAGCAAGTGGTGTCTCTCAGGAACACATTTCTCTCAGCAGCATGTCTTTCTCAGCCAGCAGTCAGAGAGAGACTTCTTCTGCCTCTAGGTGGGCTTCTTTTGAGCCTGGCAGAGTGGCCAAACTAACCAAATACCCCAAGTGGATAACTTTAACAATCAGGAGCTATCAGTTGCTCATGGCAAATTCCACCACAGAGTTAACAAAGACTTACCGCTAGAAAAGCCACACTATGTGATTTACTACACCACACTAGGTTACAAAAGAATGTTTCTTCCATCTTGTTGATACTCATTCTCTCTGGGTCTCTCACATGCTGGCTTTGATGAAGCCACACTTTGCTACCATATTATGGCCCTCCCTATGGAGAGGTCCACACGGCAAGAATTGAAGGAGTCCTCTGGGCAATAGCCAAAAGAACTGAGATTCTCAGTCCAATTGCCTGTAGCAAACTGAATCCTGTCAGTAAGCACCATGAGCTGCACAAGTTTGAATGTGGGTCCTACCCACATATGTGACTGTAGCCTCAACCAAGGCCTTGACTGTACCCTGAGCCAGAATCCAGCAAAGTTGCCCAGATTTCTGAGCTACAGAAATTGGGAAATAATAAATGTTTTAAGCTGCTAGGTTGTGGGGTAATTTGCAAAGTAATAATAGCAAAGAATACTGAAAATGCCATGGACTGCCACAGAAATGAACAAATCTGTCACAGAAGAAGTGCAGTCAGAATGTTCCTTAGAAGATAGAATGGCCAGCGTTTGTCTCACCTTTTTGGTCATATGGTCCCAAGAGATCAGTCCCTGGAGAAGAATATCGTGCTTGGTAACATAGAGGGTTATCAAAAAAGGGAAGACACTCAATGATATGGATTGACACAGTGGCTACAACAAAGGGCTCAAGCATAGCAAGGACGGTGAGGATGATGCAGGGCCAGGCATTGTTTCATTCTGTTGACATGGGGTTGCTATGAACTGGAATTGACTCAATGGCACCTAACAACAACAGTGGATAACGAAAATAAAAATAGATAACTAATATAAGTTGGAGTTTCTCCAACTTATGTATTAGTGATACAGTTCTAGTTCCAGTCTGCCATATATTGTAAAAGGCTAGTTAGAAATGAAAATCAGCAAGTAAATAAACACAAAAGGATCTGATGTTTCCAGATTATACAGTTCTTCTAGCAGCACTTGGCCCCAAAAATTATTTCTTCTTATC
The DNA here is from genome assembly GCF_000298275.1 of Orycteropus afer afer. Lineage (NCBI taxonomy): Eukaryota > Metazoa > Chordata > Mammalia > Tubulidentata > Orycteropodidae > Orycteropus > Orycteropus afer. The sequence continues at coordinate 3,448,544 of NW_006921770.1, forward strand.
CCATAGACAAAATTCAATGGGCATCACTATGTCTATCTAGCTAAGCTGTGCTCTCCTGATTCTTAAGGCTTTTTGTCTAAATAGTGGCTTAGTTTTACAGTCACCAGCCCAGCTCCTCCACATGAATCCAGTAACAATGAAAACTAAAGATACCACTTACTGAGCAGGGTGGATTGTCTGCAAAATAGCCACAAAGGATTCCTCCCATCCTTGTATATACATGCTTCTCTTCTCTGCAAGAGGTGCAGTATGTTTCTTCTTCCCTTGAATCTTGTATCTTGCTCTGACCAACAGAATGTGGCAGAAATAGCACTGTGCCAGACCTTGGCCTTAAGAGACCTGGGCATACTTCTTTTTGCTTTCTTGGGAGCCCTGAAACACGAGATTAAGAAGTCTGACTACCCTGCTGGAGAGGGAAGCCACTTGGGAAGAAAGATGCCACAAACGACAAGAGACTACACTGAGTGAATAAGGAAGAGACAGAGTGCAAGGGCCCAGACAGTCCTTAGCCCTTCCAGCCACCCCAGCTGCAGTGCCAGTCATGTATGGAAAAGTTATCTTGGATCCTCCTGACTCACCCAACACCACAGGGAGCAGACATGAGCTGTTCCCAAGGAACACTGCCTTAAGTGTAGAATCACAAGCAAATAAATGCTCATTGCTGCTTTAAACCACTATTATGGTAATATGCTACATGGCAACTGACAAACAAAACACTGAAGAACTAAGATGTTGTCAGACATCCAGCTAGGCTTTTCACTCATACTTCCTTAAAAGCCTTACAACACAAATCCTCCTCAGTTAAAGATGAGGAAACTGAGGCCCAAGAGGTTAGGTAACTTACACAACGTCACACAAATAATAAAAGGGAGAGTCAGAATTCACATCCAAATTGTTATGAATCTAAAATTAATCATTAAACAGTGATAACAAGATAGTGCATGATTCAGGGCCACCACTGAGAAAAGGCCATAAATATGGCACCCCTGGAGTTGTGAAATACACAATCACACCCAGGATCAGTGGGATTGAAAAAAAGGAAATTGTAAACAACTTCTAGCCTAAAGCGACCCAAGACACTGCAGCTTTGGGAAAAGATGTGGAGTGTTAAGTTATATGTTTGTTTGCAAACAGGCCTCAGGGTCCTTGACTTTTAGTTTCACCTAATGAGAAGATAGACGCACATGCACACGTTTCATGTTAAACTGGAGGTGCCTTTAATTTGCTGCCTCCAAACCCTTCTTGGTCTGGGGTGGGATTGTGGGCTGTAGAGGAAAAGAAGTGGCCAACAGGAGAGTGCTTCAGAATATCATCATGAGGACATGAGATGGTAGGGAAATTAAAGCAGGAGGTTGTCTGTGTAGTCTGTTGTTGTTGTTGTTATGTGCCCTCGAGTCAGCCCCAACTCATAGTGACCCCTCCTTGGGTTACCGAGGCAGTATCACTATGGAAGTAGATTGTCCAACCTTCCTTCCGAGGATTGGCTAGTGGGTTTGAACTGCCAGCCTTCTGGTTAGCAGTCAAGTGCCTTAGGCACTATGTTACCAGAGCTCCTCTGTGTAGTCTACAGGTGCCCTAATTATAATGTTGTTATTGCTGTTAGCTGCCGTCAAGCTACCCCTGGCTCACAGAGATGCCGTGCACAAGAGAACAAAACGCTGTCCAGTTGTGTGCTATGGCCATGATCGGTTAAATAGCAGATCACTGTGATCCATGGGGTTTTACTGGCTGACTTTCAGAAGCAGATTGCCAGTCCTTTCTTTCTAGTCTCTCTTAGTCTAGGCGTGCCACTAAAACCTATTCAGCAATATGAAAGCCTCCACTGACGGATGGGTGGTGGCTACCCATGAGGTACACTGGCTGGGACTTAAATGGAAGGTGAGAATTTTACTACTGAACCATCATGCCCCCATAATAGTAACAATGGTAGTTCCTAGAATTGCTTAGTCTATAGCAGAGACTGTTCTAAGCACTTTCTATTATATTAATTCACTTAATTCTCATAATGACTCCATGAAGTAGATACAATCATCAGCTTCATTTAGAAAGGAGGAAACTCAGGTGTGTATAGGCAGTACCTTGCCCGAGGTCATGCTGTTAGTTGGTGATAAGGGAAATCTAGGCAAGGTCAATGGTTTCCATAGTTGCAGCAGTGACTATCTGGGGGGCAGGTGTCCCCTGCTGTATCAGGCTGCCCATAAAAAGTGCAGATCTCCCTTTTATGTGAAGCTGACTGAGGTGGTTCTTATAGTCTCCACTAAAGGTGACCAGTTCCATTAACTACTTTATCACTACCCATCAAACACCCTTACTCAAAGGTCAAATTAACACTTATTATCATAACAAAATTACTGGCAATTCTAGGCCTGAGGGGGGGCTACTAATTTCCTCAATTATCTGCACTAAAGCAGACTGGGCTATGGTCACGTTGTTGTTGTTACATACCGTCATCGAGTCGGACCCGACTCATAGCGACCCCTCCTTGGGTTTCTGAGGAAGAATCACTATGGAAGTAGATTGCCCCATCACAGTATATGATGCAACAGTACCTGGGTGCACCTGAAATATGGGGTGTGGGGGGTGAACAGGTGGGGTGTACACAGAGTAATAAGTGCTAGGCTGGGAGAGGATGCCCAAGGCCAGGCAAGTGGTGATATGTGGACTATGGAACAAAGCCCACTGCTGTTGAGTCTATTCCAACTCATGTTGTTGTTGTTGTTGTTATGTGCCATCAAGTCGGCCCCGACTCATAGTTACCCTTCCTTGGGTTTCCGAGGCAGTATCACTACAGAAGTAGGATTGCCCAACCTTCCTTCCGAGGAGTGGCTGGTGGGTTTGAACCACCAGCCTTCTGGTTAGCAGTCAAGCGCCTTAGGCACTATGCTACCAGAGCTCCCATTCCAACTCATAGTGATCCTACAAGACAGAGAAGAACTGCCTCCATAGGCTTTCCAAGGCTATAAATCTTTATGGAAGCAGACTGCACCATCTTTCTCCTTCAGAATGGCTGGTGGGTTCAAACCACTGACCTTTTGGTGAACAGCCCAATGCTTTAACCACAGTACCACCAGAGCTCCTAGATTATGGTCAACTCAACTCTTAACTCACTGCCTTTGAGTCAGATCTGACTCGTAGCGACCCCTTCTTGGGTTTCCAAGGTGGTATCACTACAGAAGTAGATTGCCCAACCTTCCTTCCAAGGAGTGCCTGGTAGGTTTGAACCACCAGCCTTCTGGTTAGCAGTCAAATGCCTTAGGCACTATGCCACCAGAACTATGGTTGTTGTTGTTGTTGTTGTTGTTATATGCCATAGAGTCAGCCCCGACCCATAGCGACCCCTCCTTGGGTTTCCGAGGCGATATCACTACGGAAGTAGGATTGCCCAACCTTCCTTCCGAGGAGTGCTGGTGGGTTTGAACCGCCAGCCTTCTAGTTAGCAGTCAAGTGCCTTAAGCACTATGCTACCAGAGCTCCTAGAACTATGGTAGGGAGGTTAAATTTTCATTCCAAGTTTTAAAATAGGCCATTTGTGGCAGAAGACCTATGCAGTCCTCTTCCTCAGCATACAGCTAGACTACATTTCCTTTGCTGTTAGGTGAAGCCAAGTTCCTAGCCAATGGAATATAAGCAGACTTGATGGGAGATACTTCCCAGATAGGCCTACAAAAACTTCCCCTGTGTGTGCTCTTTCCTACTAGAAATGAAGATCCCAGGGTGCCTTGGTGGTACTGGAGAATAATGAAGGTATTGTGGACTGCTAGAAGAATGAACAAATCTGTCTTGGAGGAAATATGACCCAGACCGTTCTTTAGAAGCAAGAATGGCCAGATTTTGTCTCTTATACTTGGTCATGTTGTCAGATGGGACCAGTCCCTGCAGAAGGATATCATGCTGGGTGAAGTAGAGGCTCAGTGAAAAAGTGGAAGACCCTCAATGAGTTGGATTGACACAGTGGCTACAACTGTGGGCTCAAGCACAGCAATGCTTGTGAGGGTGGCACAGGCCTGGGCAGTGTTTTGTTCTGTTGTACATATGGTTGCTATGAACTGACTCAATGGCATCTAACAACAACAACAGGATGCCTTTTTGTAGCAGAAGTTGGCAGTGATTCAACCATATCTCCTTGGATCCCTTTTCCTGCTGATACCAGCTGTGTTTTCTCTCCCAATGCCACCACCTTATTAGCACTATCTCCTTATCAGCAGACTGCCCTCAGAGTGCCAGAACCTCTTTTGCCTGTTTTCATGGAGAGCTAGATGTACCTGGCAAGATAGGTCTCCCTAGAGGCAGCCCTCAGTGGTGGGCATAGGGCAGAAATACTTCAGTTTTTTTTTCTTTTTTTTTCTTACGGGGGATAACTCTGATGTGGGGCCTACATTATTTCCAATGGGATTCCCAGTGGATTACCCATTCTGTGAGATTAGAGCAAGCTCTGGTGATGTAGTGGTTAAGGCAAACCCACCAGCTGCTCCTTGGAAGAAAGATGAGGCAGTCTGCTTCCATAAAGATTTACAGTCTTATAAACTCAATGGAGGTTGCTATGAGTCAGAATCGACTAGTTGGCATTGAGTTTTGCTTGTTTGTTTCTGTGGGATTAAGCTAAAGTTACCTCCCTGGGACTTAGCTTAATATCACTCCTTTGCTTGACTTCATTCCCCTCCTGGGCCTACTTACCTAATTATCAGTTTTTCCTGGGAAAAACTTCCTAATAGGTCACTTTTACATGAATATTCATTTCAGGATCTGTTTCCAAGAAATTCAGCCTAGAAAATCTTGGAAACCATGAGTAAAAGGCCCCAAATGACTCCTTAGAAAAGGGGCCATCCTGTTGATCTATTTGCTTATGCAGTTAGTTCATAACTACTGTGTATAAGTGATACATGTCTGGGTCCCTTTGCTACAGCCTTTAGACTACACTAACCAATGCACTACTAAAATACATTTAAGCAAAAGAGTGTCTTGATACCTTTTATATTTTATGTAAATTTTAATCATGTATATTTTAATCTTCATGTAGAAAATGGATTGGAGGGGGTCAAGAGACAAAATAAGGAGACCCATGAGAGGTTCTTGTGTAAATACAGGAGACAGTTGATTGTGGCTTCTCACATTTGGGTGGAAGTAGTGGGATGTGGACATTCCAGGACACAACTGGAGATGAAAATGAGAGATCTTGCTGATGGATTGCATGTGGAGATGACAGAGTGGAAGGAATCCAGGTTATTAAACAGCCTACAGATTATCTTGATATCGATGCACTTAATTTGTAAAACAAAAATGTGTTTGGTTCCCTTGTAGTGTTACCTTTGTTCATCTTAGGTAATTCCTCTTGCTTTTTTAAAATTTAAAGTTAAACAGGAATCAGTTGTGAATCAGAGTCCAGTCATGCACTCAGCTATGATCATGGTCCCTTACTGGGGATCCCTTTCATCGGGGTTTAGCAGACTTCCTGTTACCAAAACCACAATTTTGCACATACACTTGAACAGAAACTAAGTCTGTTGCAGTGTGATGGGGGAACCAGGATCTACAAACAGTATTGCGAAAACAGGAGCCTACCCATTGTAGGAGAGCAAACTTCTGTGGGGGGTGGGTCCCTGCTCTCAAGAAGGCAGTGTGGAAAAGACAAGTCAAAAGCCACCCCCCAAAAAAATGCATATAAACTTAGTATGCACTACAGATAGTATCAAAAGACCATGAGATATTTAAAGGTTAATTTTAAGGCTTTAAAGTACACACTTTGGAGTCCAAATGCCTGGATCTGAATCCTGACTCAACCACTTATAAGCTGGGTGGCCTAGGGAAGCTTCCTTCACTTCTCCCTGCCTCATCTTCCTCTTCATCAAATTAGGATAATGAAAGCACCCAACCCAAAAATGTATTGAGGGTTGAATGAGTCAATGAATGTAAAGTGCTTAGCACAGTACCTGGCATGTCAAAAGAATTCAATTACTGTTAGTTACCACTGCTATCATCATTACTAGGGAGCAAAGAGAAACAGTGCTAGCAAAACTAGCAAGAGAATTTAAAATTTTACTTATTCCTTTGCCAGTGCTCTGCACACACATAGAATGAGGGGCAGGCAGCAGGGAGGAATGATTGCATATTCATAAGCACCTCCAACCAAATTAATTGATAGGGTATGATAGTAATAAAGGGAATTAATTTCCATTTTAATAACTTCACATGCTACATGTTAAGTATAGGTCCACATTACCAATGGTCACACAATTTCCCCTTTGCATCTGTTCCATGTTGATTATGATGTCAAGAAAGCAAAAGTTAAATCCCTTTTCAAGGAAGAAAAAAAAAATCTAATTTAATAACATCGCAATCCTGTTGAAAGCAGGATTAAATCTTAATAAGGGTGGCAGGATGTTGTGTTTCATGTCGATTCCTCTTGAAGCCTTGGCAACTTGTTCAGGGATAGAGGCTGTTGTCAAAGGACTTCGCAGCCCAACCTCGGCCTCATCTGCTGGCATCCAGGATGAAGCAGAAATCTCTGATGGTGCTGACACTTCTATTTTCACTTTTCCCATCCTGATGCTTTTTCTCATTAAAGCAGCTTGATTCTGTAATTTCTACCAGTAAAGATGAAGAGAAAATGACTCCCCACTTTTATTTTGACCTTATAAAACTATGTAATTGGTACGGAACCTGCAGGCTAAGTGAGTTTCCTCTGGATTGAGAACCTTAGTCAGAGACATCATAGAGTTAAAAATATATCACAGATTCAAACAGAATTAGCTCCTAAGCCAATAATCTATTTGAATAGATTGAAACTTGAGCCTAACACCAATCTCGTGAAAGTTTGGTTGATTTTCTTTTTTTTCCTCTTCAAAATAAGCAAAGCAGCTAAAAAATGCAACTAAAAACATCCATCTCAACTCTCTCTTCTTTCACTGAATCTCACAAGTCTGAGAGTCCCCAGTGACAACGGAATTGGGTCTGAGCCACTACAGTAGCATGTGATGCCCAGGAACTGGTCCTTGTATGATTGTCCTAATTTTGCATCAGCCCCTTAGTATATTGCAGTTCCTCAAACAGGACACACTGGACACTGGGTCCTAGTTCTGCATCTTTGCGAGTACAGTGCTGCCTACCTGGAAGATGGGGTAATCTACTTCCACAGTGATACCGCCTCAGAAACCCAAGGAGGAGTCGCTATGAGTAGGGTCCGACTCGACTGTACATAACAACAACATTCACCCTTCTGCCAAACTCCCACTCCTTCCTGAAGTGTTAGCTCCAATGTCTCCTCTGCTGTGAAGCCCTTGATGTCTTTCCTGATAATTCTGGACAAACCCAGGGGAACCAGACTGTGCTCTTAGTGCATAATATGCACATTTGTGTTATGTTGTTGTTAAGTCCCGTCAAGTTGGCTCCAACTCATAGTGACGCTATGTACAACAGAACAAAACACTGCCTGGTCCTGCACCAGCCTCACAATTGTTGCTATACCTGAGCCCAATGTTGTAGCCAGGGGGAAAAAAAAAAAACCAACCAAACTCACTGCCATCAAGTTGATTCTGAATAATAGCGACCCCTCCAGGGTTTCCAAAGTGGTAAATCTTTACAGAAGTAGATTGCCCAGTTTTCCTTCCAAGGAGTGGCTGGTGGGTTTGAACTGCCAGCCTTCTGGTTAGCAGTCAAATGTCTTAGGCACTATGCCACGAGAGCTCAAAGTTGCCACAGTTGTGTTACATTATACTGCAATAATTTGCTTAGTTGTCTCTTTTTCCATGTAGACTGAGATCATTGAGGACTAGAACTGCATCTTTTCATCTCTTCATTTCTTCACATAGCATCTAAACCAACCCTTAAAATATAGTGGGCTCTCTATCAAAAAAACCAAACTCACTGCCTTAGAGTTGATTCTGACTCATAGCGACCCCCATTGAGTTCCCAAGGTTGTCAATCTTTATGGAAACAAACTGCCTCATCTTTCTTCTGTCGAGCAGCTGGTGGGTTTAAAGCAGCTGGTGGGTTCGAACCACCAACCTTTTGGTTAGCAGCCAAATGCCTTAACCACTGTACCACTGAAGCTCCTTAGGCTCTCAGTATATGTTTGCGGATTCACTGGGAATAGCCAGACTTAACCAAACCAGCTGCTGTCAAATCAACTCTGACTCATGGTGGCCCCCTGTGTATCATGTGTAGAATTATGCTTTGTAGAGTTTTCAATTTGGGGTTTTTTTGGAAGTAGGTCACCAGGTCTTTCTTCAGAGGTGCCTCTAGATGGACTTGAGCCTCCCAACTTTCAGTTAGCAGCTGAGTACATTAACCATTTATACCACCCAGGGACGCTAAGAGTCCAAGGTTATGCAGTGCTTATTACAGATCAGACCCAACTCTAAACATTAATGTCCACATATGCTCATTTAAAACCCTGCAATTCCATGCTACTTTTACCACCTTCCCTATGTCTCATCTGCAGAAACTGGGCATTGAGAAATACAGTAACCTTCCCAAGGTCATGCAGTTAACAAGTGTCAGAGCACACTTGTTACCCTACATGACCCTTACATGCCACCCTACATAACAATGCTCAGGGTTGACAACTCAGATTCCTCTAGCATGCTACAACTGGCCCTGGCTTCCTGCTGTCTTCTAGCCTATGGAGAATTTGGAGGCTGAATCAGGGCTGGTGGGGAAAGGACACTCTGATCAGTTGCCACTCTGGGAGAGAAAGAGAACAACAAAATGGCATCGAGGTCTGACTGCTGGGAGGTTGGCCACTCATCTCTGCAAACTAAGGAATTGTCCTCACACCAACCTCAGAGCAGAAGCAATTTAAATGCCTGCATGGTTTGGACCTTTGGATGAGTAGGTAAATAGTAGAAGTCACAAATATTAATGCTCAGATGCCAAGGGGCTTCCTTATTGACTATGATGGGCCATGTCAGATCTGTCCCAGGAATAAAGTTTGTATGTTAACCTGGGGCCCTATCACAGGGGCTGTTGATTTGAGGAGCAAAGAGAGCAGAATAAAATGACAGAGCCATGAATAAACATGAGGTGGCTTATTTCATGCACCTCTGACAAAACCACAACTGGATTTCTTAGCTGGATTAGCTGCTGAGCCAGTATTCTATTTGAATATCTCTCCTCTGCTTTTCTTTGCCTGGGAATTCTGAGGTAGGTCCAATTCAAGGACAGCCTTTTAATGAGATAGTTTTGTTTTTAAATCTCCAACTCTCACAATATTCAATACACATTTATTTGATTCCTACTTTGTGCCAGGCACTGTATTAGATACTAGGAACAGAAAAGGGGCAAACAACAAAACCCCCATAGCTATCATTTACTGGGCTTCTAGTATCTGCAAGGAAGACATATATTCAAAACTACAAATACTAAATGATAGTTCTGTACTAGCAATGGACACATGATACAATGAAAACACACACTGAGGGGCAGGGAGAAAATCTCTTAGGAAACAATAAATATTGCCAGGGACAGAGGTTCAAGCAGGAACAGTATGTGCTAAGACACGGAGGCATGAAATGGCATGGCCAATAGTTCAACAATTCAAAGTGGCTGAGACTCACATTCTAGGAGGGGAATGGAAGACTTAGCAGGGGGTCACAATATTCTAAGGAGTTTAGATTTATCTTGAAGGCAAGGGGCACCACTGACAGATTTTAAGTGAGGAGGATGAAGGCATTATTATCATCAGATTTTCATTTCTAAAAGAGCATTCCAGCCATGATGTGGAGCAACGGATCTGAGCCGGGAGAAACAGAAGTAGGGATTGTTCTAGTCATGATGTTTCACACTAAGGGCTGAAAAGGCAAGTGTGACATTGGTAGCAAAGTGTCTCCATCAAACTCAGTACAAAAGTATACATACTGAAATATATAAGGACCGAATGTCAATAACATTCCAGAAAGAATAGATTGCTGAAATATTAATGTATAGCCTCTGTGGTGTTGTTCCCAGTTCAGCATTTTGGAGGGAAGAAGGCAAATAGAAGACGAAAGTCTCTGTCCCTTTAGGGTAGATCTTGTTAGTGACATTTTCCCCATCTATGTATCAATTTCTCCATCAACATGAAAGGTGTAAACACCATGGGGCCAGTATAAAGAAGGGTCAAGGGCTATAGCTCAGTTTTGGAAAGTGGATCTCTTCAGGCAATATGAAAACAAATGGGATTACATATTTCTTCAGACTCTAGTAAAATTATTTT
>NW_006921770.1:3458982-3461985 GCF_000298275.1 Orycteropus afer afer
GATAAAATACTTGGTAAAGTCAGAAGGAGAAGATAATTACAACCCAACTATTTCATAGGGCTATTAGATGTGTCAGTCAGCTGCCTATTTGATATTAGATCTCTCCTGTGAGTTTCTTCGCCAAGTTTGCAGAAAATGACAAGCTCCTTTGCTTTTGAGTTTCTTAGTGAATATGACCAATTTGAGGCCCTGTGGATGACCAGAGCATAGGAAGAAGGAAGAGACCACCCTATTACTACTCCTGATTCTCACAGCTTTAGGTTACATCTCTATCAAGGTAGCATCTCCTCCATGACTCCACTATGGTCCCAGTTTCTGATGGAGACCCTGGCCCCTCAGATATTGCAGTAGCACCTTCATCCTCCATTGCACCACTTTAGGGGTTATAGTGGCTTCCTCCCTTTACTGATTTCTGGCTTACCTCAATGTTCTCTACTGGATTCTCAGCTCTTCCATCACCTATGTAACAAATTCCTATATTAGATTCCCTCTGTTTAAATACCTGGAGAAATTTGTTCTTTTCTTATTGAATCTTAACTGATACATGAGACACAGAGAAAGGGGGAAGAGAAAATAACTAATAGCTATTGACAATGTACTCTGTGTCAGACTCTTGACCTGGGTATGAAATTCATAATTTCCATATAGCAGAGTAGTGTAGGTTACACATTTTGTCAGACAGACTAGCGTTCATGTTCCATTTCTCCCATGAACTACCTGACTCCGTCCATCTTCCTCACTCTCAGCCTCATTTTCCACTTCTATAAATTAGGAATAAGAGCAATATCTACATGGAGAGTCATAAGGATTAGCAATAAAAAGCATAAAGCATTTAGAACATTTTAGGGATTGAACCATGCCCCCTAAAAAGATATGTTGAAATTCTAATCCCTATACTGGTGAGTGGGATCTTGTTTGAGTATAGGTTCTTTCTTTGAAGATGTAATCAGTTGAGGTAATGAGGGGTCACCAGAGTAGTGTGGGCCCGAATCCCTTCTGAATGGTATCTTTCCTACAAAAGGAGAGAACAGACATGGAAAGAAGTCACACAGAGGGAAGATAGATGCCATGTGAAAATGTATCTAAAAGTCCAGGGATACCAAGAAATGCCTGGCACTATCAGAAGCTAGAAGAAACAAGGAAGAGTGTTTCCCTATAGCTGACAGAGAGAACATGGCCCTGCAGTAGCCCTAAATTGAGACTCCTAGCCTCCAGAACTGTGTGATGATAAATTTATGTTCTTTAAAGCTACCCACTTTGTGGTATTTTGTTATAGCAGCCCTAGAAAGTTAGGACAGCACAGATCCCAGCACATAGTACTGTCTGTTAACTGTTATTATTAAAAACAATAAAGTAATAATGTACCAAACAAATTTATAAAGGTGCTATTATTATTATTCCTCTTGATGTGAGGAAACCAAGGTTCATAGAGGTGAAGTAATGTCCCCAAGTCATGGAGCTAAGAGAGAGAGAGAGATGCTAGGATTGGAAGTCTGACTCCAATGTTATGCTTTTTCCACTATATAGAGTGGGTTCACAGATGGAAATATAAAATCAGAAGCTATAGAGGATACGACAAATATAAAATATGATCTATGCTATCTGGCCCAATTATTTACATGCATTTTTATTTTTGTTAGGAGTAGTGTTTGGGAGGAGCCAGCAGCCTGACAAAAGCTGTCTTGTGAGCTCTTACAGGGCAGCAGGGACAATAAGTAGGTAGGTCAGGTTTAATACAAGAAGTGCTCATCATTCTGAGGTGGATGCACCCCTGCCCCATGATCTGTTGCAGGGGGCTGTGGAGGGGGTCTTATATTCTCATTACTGGCCTGCTGAGGGGTGAGGGCTAATGGACTGGCAGTCCAGGGGGACAGCTGGCAGCTCCTCGCAGCTCACTCCTGAGCATCCAGGCCTGAACCTGTGACCTGAGTGCCACACACAGGGCATTACCCACCCCTGAGACTGGCAGCAAAGATCCCCTCATTACTGGTCATGCAGATTGTTCCCTTCGATAATGAGGTGGCAAGAGAGGAAACTGACCTGGGGGAGCTTCTGAAAGCCAAGCCTTCCACAGCAGCTGAGTTCCTTACCTGCGGTTTTAGAAAATTTTTCTCTAAATTGCCAGGAATAATTTCCTCTGGGGAGACTCTGACCCTTGGCTTTGTCTTTTTTCTTAGACTATGTGCTGAAAGACCTACAATTCTAAACCCATTCTCTCCCTGCTATCTTTGTTTTTCTCTCCATCCCTCCCTTTTCTACTTTTCTATTTTCTACACATTTCCCCCCCTGTGTTTGTGCTCTCATTTCTCCCTTTATACTTCTATCCTTTCACATGACATATAGTGACACAAGCTTTGGAACCAGATACACATGGGTTCAAATCCCAGCTCTGCTTCCAAGTACCCTGGGATTTACCCTGTCTTTAAGTTTATCAGTCTTTTGGAGCTTGACTTTCCTTATCTGAAAAATGAAGATGAAAATTTCCAAGATTTTGAGATTATTATGAGCTCATTTATGTAAAGCTCATTTATTTCATAAACCAGCAGGGTCACCATGGTGGACAGGTTTTAGAAGAGCTTCCAGAATAAGACAGACTAGGAAAGAAGGCCCAGTGAACTCCTTCCAAAAAATTAACCAATGAAAACTCTATGGATCACAACAGAATATTGAGGTCCCTACACTGGATGTTGTTGTTAGGTCCCATCAAGTCAGTTCCAACCATAGAGACCCTATGTATCAACAGAATGACAGGTCCCACTCCAGCCCAAGAGGTAGGAAGCAGGGGTAAAAGCTGGGGACAAGACAAAGCCCCAGGATCCAGGTAAGGGGAGGGCAGAGAAGTTTCAAACAGCTAAAGGAGACAAACTTGTCTGTCAGTTTGTCCTACTGTGGTGGCTTGTGTGTTGCTGTGAAGCTTGAGGCTGTGCCACCAGTGTTTCAAACACCAGCAGGGTTGCACATGGTGCAAATGTTTCAATGCAGCTCACAGACTGAGACAGACTA
>NW_006921770.1:3475910-3477578 GCF_000298275.1 Orycteropus afer afer
TGGAACTGGCTCAGGACTGGGTGGTGTTTTGTTCTTCTGTGCATAGGGTCGCTATGAGTTGGAGATGATTCGATGGCACTTACCAACAATAACAGCATATATTTAAATTAATTATTAGTGTTAAAAAGGGGGAGTAAGATGCTACAGAAACATGAAGCTGAGGACTTCATGGGTGGGTGTCAGGCAAGTCCTACCTGAAGAAGTGATATTTAAATGGAGAACTACTAATGAACAGAGATGATCTATTCAAAGAGCCATATGGAGATGGGTGGAGGGGGATAGGGTACTGTACTAGGTAGACAGAATAACATGTGCAAAGGACCGGAGGCAAGAGAGAACATGGCCCCTCTGAAGAACTAAAAACAGTTCAATCCAAACCAGAGAATGGAAAGCAAGGAGGCTGGAGGTTAGGGGATGAGATCCCTCAGGGTCATGTGTAGGTCATTTGGAGGGCACAGGGAAAAACAAACAAACAAACAAATTCATTGTCATCAAGCCGATCTGGCTTGGGTTTCTGGGAGATATCTCTATGGAAGTAGATCACCCAATCTTCCTTCCAAGGAGTGGCTGGTGGGTTTGAACTGTAAGCCTTCTGGTTAGCAGTCAAATGTTTCAGGCACTATGCTACCATGGAGCCACTGGCAAATATTAAACAGAGAGTGGCATTACTGTAATTACTGTATTACTTTGAAAAGATCTTCCTGGCTCTGTTATAAGACATAGACTCGTTGTGGAGAGGATTCCAAAGTGGTGGTTATGGCAGTAATAAAGGCAAAATATGATGGGATTTTCAACAAGACTAGTGGTAACATGACTGAGATAAAAGGTTTAATCTAAGTAATATTTAGAAGGAATAAAGAATAAAACTAACAAGACTGCTTTATTATCAGGCAGTTGCTCAGTAGCATGTGGCTAATAGGCTTTTCTGGTGCTATGATGTTCCTAAAAGCTGTTGTTGTTAGCTTCTGTGGAGTCAGCTTCCAGCCCATGGCGATCTCACGCACAATGGAAAAGAACTCGGCCTGGTCTGTGCCGTCCCGTGATTGGTTGCTGCTCAGACTGCTGTGATTCACAGGGTTTTCAGAGGCTGATTTGTGGAAGTAGATCACAAGGCCTTTCTCCCTCGTCTTAGTTTGGAAGCTCCACTAAAACCTGTGCAGCATAAAGGCAATACACAAGCTTCCAGTCACAGACACTGGATCCCAAACTCCCTGTCTCGTCCTCTGTATGTTTTACATTGGGGGCCATCCTGCACCTAAGTCAGGAAGATGGTGGCTGCAAATAAAATGAAAAAGTAGCTGGAGTTGATCAACTCTAGGCCCCAACTCATTATGAAAAATACAAAATACATGCTGGTGTATAAGCTGACTATGAAAATAATCAAGTAAGGCAAAATGAAACTGATTATCCTTGCCAAAACTTCCTGGCCTTGAGGAATACTGAAGTAGAATATACATTTATGTGGTAGTTAAGATTGTGTGTTAGTTGGCTGGGCCATGGTTTTGAGTGGCAAGGCAGCTGCATGTAGTTACTCCCTATGATGATTGTAATCACTTCCAAGGTAGAATCTGTTGTGAGTAGCTAAGTAGCTGCCTTTAGGGTGTGGGCCATGCCAATGTATAAGGAGAAGTTTTGAGAACATTCTCTTAGTTTTTGGCACATTTGGAT
>NW_006921770.1:3478016-3479445 GCF_000298275.1 Orycteropus afer afer
AGATCCAGGTGATTCCGATATCATTAGAAGCACAACAGAACAGAGTGGTGAAAAAGAAATCATACATTTTTCTCTTTAAGAAAATTGGCCAGAGCTTGTTTTTTTTTTTTTGAAAAAAAAAACAAAACAGTCAGCCAATGTACTTTAAGTAGACCAAAAAACCAGCCCTTATAAGCTTACATTCTTGTGGAAATACGATAAAGATAATATATGAAAGTAGCTGCTACATGGTAGGCATACTGATTCACTTCTCTCTTCCTTTTCCCAATTATGAAAGATAGAAACTCAATTTCTATATTTACATTTGAATAATTCTCTTTGAAATCACTATGCAAACTAAAGCAACACTGTAAGGTGAAAGTCAGAAACTCCCACAGAATGAACTATACTCTGTTGATAACACTCAGTTTCAGGAATCACTTCCCTCCTTAACCCCTGAGCTGTGGTCCTCATTATTGCTGCTGGCCATTTTCAAATCAACGCAAAGGCAACTGACAACAACAGAAATAATGTTAATACTGAAGGTAAGAAAGAGAGGGAAAGAGTTAGCAAGAAAGAATAAAGTAAGAACTAGGTGTCAGGGCTGCTCATCTGTCATTTTGTCCTACTGCAGTGGCTTACCTGTTGCTATGATACTGAAAGCTTCGCTACCAGTATTTCAAACACCAGTAGGGTGATCCAGGGTGGGTGGGTTTCAGTGGAGCTTCCAGACTAAGACATATAAAGAAGAAAGGCTTGGCAATCTAGTTCCAAAAATTAGCTGATGAAAACCCCGTGGGTCACAGCATATCCAATATTTGTCTGATGTAGTGCTAGAAGATGAGCAACTCAGGGTGGAAGGTACTTGGCTCCAATAATGGCTTCAAGCATACCAGTGGTCGTGGATATGGTGCAGGACCATGCAGTGTTTCATTCTGCTGTATGTGGAGTCGCCATGAGTTGATGTTGACTTGATTCCAACTAACAACATCAATACCAACAACTAGAAACAAGGATTTTTGTCTTTACTAAACACCTACTTTTTAAAATTTGCTTCCAGCCAAAAGGTTAGGAGAATGGGGGAGAACACAAACCACTTAATAAGTGCCTTAGATCAGAAATTATATATCACTCACATTCTCATTGAAAAGAACTGTTGACGTGGTCTCAAGCCAACTGCAAAAAAAGGTTGTAAATAGAAGCAAATATGAATATTTAAGAAACACTACCTCTGCCACATTTACTGAGTGTTATCAGTCAGCCCCAGGGTTACAGGTGAGGAGAGACAATGCAGGGATGCCTGAAGTAGCAAGCGGGAAGAGCAGGAGAAAGTGGATTAAAAGCAGGAAGCCAGAGAGAAGAGCAGTCAGCTGAAGGGATTAGGTGAGGAGAGGCAACTCAGGCCCACCCAGAGTAGCAGGCCAGAAGAGCAGGAGAAAGGGGATAAAAA
>NW_006921770.1:3483170-3498404 GCF_000298275.1 Orycteropus afer afer
CTCTACATTACTAAGCATGATATCCTTCTCCATGAACTGGTCACTTCTGACAACATGATAAAAGCAAAAGAGACAAAGTTAGGCCATTCTTGCTTCTAAGGAGCATTCTGGCTGTACTTCTTCCAAGACAGATTTGTTTTTCTGGCAGCCCATGGTATTTTCAATATTCTTTGCCAACAGCAGGGTTCAAATGCATCAATTCTTCGGAGGTCTTCCTTATTCACTGTCCATATTCCTTTTCACAGGCATATGAGGCTACTGAAAATACCATGGCTTGGGTCAGGCTCACCTTAGTCTTCAAAGTGACATCTTTGCTCTTTAACACTTTAAAGTGGTCTTTTGCAACAGATTTGCCCAGTGCAATAGTCTTCTGCTTTCTTGATTGCTGCTTCCATGGGCATTGATTGTAGATACAAATAAAATTAAATTCTTGACCACTTCATTTTTTTTTTCCCATTTATCATGATATTACTTATTGGTCCAATTGTGAGGATTTTTGTTTTTTTAATGTGATGTGTAATTCAAACTGAAGGCTATGAAAAAAAGACTTTCAATCTTCCTCACCAAGTGCTTCAAGTCTTCTTCACTTCCAGCAAGCAAAGTTGTGTCATCTGCATATCACAGGTTTTTAATGAGTCTTCTTCTAATCCTGATGCCATGTTCTTCTTTATATAGTTCAGCTTTTCAGATTATTTGCTCAGCACAGAGATTGAATAAGTATAGTGAAAGGATACAACTCTGATGTACACCTTTCCTGATTTTAATCCATGCAGTATCCCCTTGCTCTGCTTGAAAGATTGCTTCCTGGTCTATGTACAAATTCCTCATGAGCACAGTGAAGTGTTCTGGTATTCTTATTCTTCGCAATGCTCTCCATATTTTATTTTGATCCATAGTCAAATGTCTTTATATAATCAATAAAACACAGGTAAATATCTTTCTGGTATTCTTTGCATTCAGCCAAGATCCATCTGACATCAGCAATAATATTCCTCATTCCATGTCCTCTTCTGAATTTGACTTGAATTTCTGGAACTTCTCTGTCAATACACTGCTGCAACCTTTTCTGAGTTTTCTTCAACAAAATTTTACCAACATGTGATATTAATTACATCATTCTATAATTTCAGCATTCTGTTAGATCACCTTTCTTTGGAAAGGATACAAATATGGATCTCTTCCAGGCAGTTGGCCAGGTCTTCCAAATTTCTTTGTATAAATGAGTGAGCACTCCCAGTGCTGCAATGGTTGAAACATCTCAATGGGTATCCCATCAACTCCTGGAGCTTTGTTTTTGCCAATTTCTTCAGTGCAGCTTCGACTTCTGCCTCCAGTATTATCAGTTCTTCATTATATGCTACCTCCTGAAATGGTTGGACTTCGACCAGTTTTTTTGGTACAGTGACTCTGTGTATTCCTTCCATCTTCTTTTGTTGCTTCCTACATCATTCACTATTTCACCCATAGAAATCTTTAAATATTGCAATTTGAAGCTTAAATTTTTTCTTCAGTTCTTTTAACTTGGAAAATGCTGTGCATGTTCTTCTCTTTTGATTTTCTAATGATACTGCCTCGGAAACCCAAGGAGGGGTCTTTATGAGTTGAATCTGACTTGATGGTAGTGAGTTTGGTTTTTGTTTGGTTTGGGTCTTTGCACATTTCATTATAATTCTTTACTTTGTCTTCTGGAACCACTCTTGGAAATCTTCTGTTCACTATTTTATTTCATCATCTCTTTCATTTTTCAGAGTTTCTTCTGACATCCATTTTGGTCTTTTATTCTTTTCCTGTCTTTTTAATGATCTTTGCTATCTTCTTGTATGATATCCTTGATATCATCCCACAACTCATCTGGTCTTCTGTTATTGGCTTACAAAGCATCAAATCTATTCGTAAGATGGTCTCAAAATTCAGGTGGGATATAATCAAGATTGTATTTTGGCTCTCATAGACTTGTTTTAATGTTCTTCAGCTTCAACTTCAACTTGGATATGAGCAACTGATGGTCAGTTCCACAGTTAGCCCTGGCCTTGTTCTGACTGATGATATTGAGCTTCTCCATTGCCTCCTTCCACAGATGTAGTGGATTTGATTCTTGTTTGTTCCATCTGGTGAGCTCCATGTATATAGTCACTGTTTATGTTGTTGACAAAAGGTATTTTCAGTGGAGTCATTGGTCTTGCAAAATTCTATCACGCAGTCTCCAGCATCATGTCTATCACCAAGGCCAATGCTGCTTCTTTGTTTCCAACTTTCCCATTCTAGTATAATTATCACCAGTAATTTTCAATGCATCTTGATTGCATGTTTGGTCAGTTTCAGACTGCAGATTGGTAAAAATCTTCAGTTTCCTCATCCTTGCCTTAGTGGTTGGTGCATAAATTTGGATAATAGTTGTATTAGCTGGTCTTCCTTGTAGGCATATGGGTATTATTCTACCACTGGCAGCATTGTAGGCTTCAGGATAGATCTTGAAACATTCTTTTTGACAATGAATGAGATGCTATTCTTCTTTAGTTTGTCATTCCTGGCACAGTAGACCATAAAATTGTCTGATTCAAATGGCCAATACTAGTCTATTTCAGCTCACTAGTGAGTAGGATGGGAGCTTTGGTGGCATAGTGCATAAGACATTTGACTGCTAACCAGAGGATTGGCAGTTCAAACCCACGAGCCACTCCTCAGAAGGAAGGTTGAACAATCTACTTCCATAGTGATACCACCTTGGAAACCCAAGGAGGGGTTGCTATGAGTCAGATCCAACTCAACAGCAGTGATTTATTTATTTATTTTTTTTTTGAGTGAGTAGGATATTGATCTTTATGCATTCCCTTTTGTTTTAGAAAATTTCCAATTTTCCTAGATTCATATTTCATACATTCCACATTCCAATCATTAGTGAAAGTTTGAGCTGTTTATTCCCATTTTTGCTTCATCAAAGGTCCAAAAACCTTTACTCCATCTATGCCATTAATATCAACTCTACTTTGAGGAGGCTACTCTTAAGACCTCAGTTGTATTTCAGGTGCCTTCTAACCTGAGAAGCTCAACTTCTGGCACTACCTGAGACAAAGATTCACTGCTATTCATAATGTTTTCCAGTAATATATCAGTTTTCACTGCTATTCACAAGATTTCCAATGACCAATATTTTCAGAATTGGATGGCCATGTGCTTCTTTCTATTCTGTCTTAGTCTGAAAGCTCCACTGAAACCTGCCCATCATGTGTGACCCTGCTGGTGTTTGAAATCCTGGTGGCATAGCTTCCAGCATCACAGCAAAATGCAAACCACTACAGTACAACAAACTAACAGATGTGTGGTGGGTATCAAGTGTAAATCTCTTAAATTTCCCAAATCTCCTTTCATATAATGTATAAAATTGGAGTTAAAATGTCAATTTCTTCAGTTTGTTTTGCAGATCAAAAATCATAGTGTATGTAACGTGCCTGGTATGCAGAATAATTATCAAAACATTTTAGGTCTCTTTACTCTTTCTATCCCATCAAAGCAATTAGCAGAGCAGCTTCTGTGTCTACAATAAAAAATAAAAAATGAACCAGTTGCCATTGAGTCAATTTTGACTCATGGTGATCCCATGTGTGTCAGAGTAGAACTGTGCTCCATTGGATTTTAATATTCACTTTCTAGAACTAGATCACCAGCCAGAACTTTCTTCTGAGGTGCTTCTGCGTAGACTTGAGCCACCAACCTGCTTTAGCAGCTGAGATTGTAAACTGTTTGTACCACCTAGGGACTTTCTTGCTCTCTCTAAATTAGTCATCATTTAATTATTCTACCAATGCCAAGTGTTTTTTCAACTCCTCCATCTTTTTCTCATAGTCTCACACCATTCACTCCTGGTCTAAGCTCCTTGAATCAGCTCCACAAGACCTCTTGGGTTTTATATTTCCACCAACAGATATGCAAGGGAATGCAAGCTTCTCTCTTTACAAGCATTGCCCACCATATTAAAGAGAAGTATTTACATGTTGTGGGCTGAGTAACCTGCAACTCCTAGCTGCAATGAATAAAAGGCTGCCTGTAATGCTGCTGGTTACAGCTAGACATAAAACCAATTATCAGCTCATTGGCCATTTGGACATAAAACTACTTGGTCCTGCAAAGATATTTCCCCACTGTGGGGATAAGTTTAATAAGAACCACAGATGACAGTAAAAAGCACATTTATTTCCTATAACCTACCAAAGTCTTTATTGCATATAGGATAAATAACTGGCCACTGTGAATTACTGCTCTGGAATTCTACCAAGCTGGTTTGGGGCACAAATCACAGTAGGAGAAACTGCTGTTTCACACATCAGGCCCTGGGGCTGGAGAAGCAAAGGAGGAAGATGAGTTTCTGTGTGAGAAGACAACCTGCTGTTAAGCAATGGTCCAGCACAGACACATATGCCTGGTCATGGGCAATCTTTCTACTCAGCGGCAGGTGGCCTAAGGCAAGATTACTAAGCAATAAAAACATGATCTTGCCTAATATTTAATGATTTTCAAGGCAACATCATAACCCATCTTTTTACTGGAGCTTTTATTACCACCCTGGGGGATAAACAAAAGAGGGATTACTATTCCCATTTTACAGATGGGGGAATCAAGTTAAGGTGAGATGCCGGGATTGCAGAATGTGCCTCTGCATCACCTAGAACCAAAAACTTGTTGCCACTGAGTCAATTTCAACTCATCTCGACCTCAGGTATAAAAAACAGCTCCATAGTATTTTAAATGGCTGATTTTTCAGAAGTAGATTGACAAGCTTTTCCACCTAGGCACCTCTGGGTGGATTCAAATAGCCAACCTTTTGGTTAACAGCCAACACATTACTGTTTGCATCACCAGAGACTCCTCATGCAGAACACTAAGGACCATGGGCTGCTGATCTGGCCTCCTGTTACCTCTCTGACTTCACTGCACTCAGTTACAGATGGGCTGGCATCTTTGCTGCTGCTTCAATTCTCCAGGTATGTGCCTGCTTCAGCACCTTTGCACATGACCCTCCCTCAACCTGGAACCCTCATCCTTCAGGTATCAGAATGGCTTCTTCCCTCAACTCCATTCAGATCTTTGCTCAAATGTCATCTTCCCAGTTACCTCTCCTGACTACTTTATTTTACCTTGCAAATCCAGCCCTAGTACTCTCATCTTCCTTTTCTTCTGTTTCTTTCCATAGTACTTTGCATCTTCTAGCAGCCTATATATTGTCCTTAGTTATTTATTTACTGTCTACCTTCACCACTAGAATGAAAATTCCATGAGGACAAGGAGTTTTGTTTGCTTTCTTCATCACTGTAAGCTAGATCAGTGATGGGGACATATTAGATACTCAGCAAATATCTGTTGAATGGCTCAATGTACAAATAAAGAAAATCATGCTGTGTGGCATGAACAAGTAAGTGGCCATGGGTCTTCAAGACAGGCTCATTGCAACAATTCACTGCTGTTCTGAAAAACGGCAACAGTAGTGGATGCCACAAAAGCACAAAATGCAATTTAAAACACAGGACAAAATACAATACAAAAACCAGTGGTATTTACTACAAGTGCCATGCACTGTTCAGCACTTTATTTACATGTGTGTGCCCAAAGTCACCTTTCTTCCTAGGCAACCAGCTAGGTGGAGATGGCATCAATTAGTGATTTGCATGCAAGCTGGTCTCACTCCAGATGCCACAATCAGACTCAATGTGAAGTTATATTGTCTTTTTCATCATACCTAACTTTCTCATTTCCTGATTCCTGGCTCTCCCAGTTCATCAGTGTCCTAGTACAGGACGTCTTCTGTCTGCCTCTCCAGTTCCCCCTTTCCAATCTTCTCCTATGGATTCAGTGCCCATGAGGCTGACCCATGTGGAACTCATCAATGGCCTTCCAGCTGGGTTAGGCCAGTAGAGTCTCAACAAGACATCAGAGGGAAGAAGGAGTCAAGTCAGGGGATTTGTTCCACTGGCCCCTTCTCTGTGTGGTCACCTCACTGGCCACCGCCCTCAACCAAAGGTCATACATAGTTCCACTCAAGGCGGCCCTCTTCACACAACTTTCTGGTTCTAGGTTCTAGTACATTTTCTTTTCTCTGCATCCTTCAAGCCCACAGGTAACAGCCGAGGGCCCTGCACTCTCTTATGGCTTCCTTACTCCCTGCTTATCTCCCGGTCTACAGACCCTTCATTAAACCCTCCCTGAATTATCTTAATCTGAGCATATCATATGCTTTCTACTGGGACTCCAATTGTTATACATTGTAAACTCTGAGCTCTAAAGTTACCCTCTAGCCTCAACTGTGTCCTCTCCCATTCAAAAGGAGTCTGTGTATTTTATGTATAATGACCTCAGCACAATTCTTGCTACATGAATGTTGACTACTTATTATCAATCCATTTATAATGTGGTTCCTCTTTCCCTCTTCACTCTTATCTATTTCCACTCCTCTCACCTACCTCCACCAATTGCATGTTCTAGCTGGCCTGAGTTTTTGAATTTCAATGGACACACTCTCTCTTACCATAAGACCTTTGTACATGCTGTTTATTCCCTCTGCTAAATGTATCCTCTCCCTGTACTCCATTTGTCCAACTCTTATTTCTTCTTCCATGGAGTCACTTCCTCTATGAGGCCTTGCCTTTAAGTCCAGTTTAGGGAACCCTTTCCACTGTGTTGTTGTTGTTATGTGCCGTCAAGTCAAACCCGACTCATAGCGACCCCTCCTTGGGTTTCTGAGGCAGTATCACTACGGAAGTAGGATTGCCCAACCTTCCTTCCAAGGAGTGGCTGGTGGGTTTGAATCGCCAGCCATCTGGTTAGCAGGCAAGTGTCTTAGCCACTATGCTACCAGAGCTCCCTTTCCACTGAGTTGTATAATACCTTGTATTTCTGCCATCATGACACCCACCACATTGTACAACAATTCTCTGACTTGTTATTCATACCATATTGTAAGGTTTTTGAGGCAGTAAGATCCAGACTGTCTTAATCTGAGTTGTACACATGTTGCCTATCACATGAATACACATGAATTAATGAATACATGTGTTTATTGGTGCTATGGTTAAAGCATTGATCTGCTAACCAAAAGGTCATTAGTTCGATCCTACCAGCTGCTTTGCTGGAGAAAGACAAGGCAGTCCGCTTCTGTAAAAATTTATAGCCTTAGAAACCCTCTAGGACACCTCAGAAACCCAAGGAGGGGTCGCTATGAGTCAGGGCTGACTCGACGGCACATAACAACAACAACAACAACAGGACAGTTTTACTCTGTTCTATAGGGTCTCTATGAGTCGGAATCAACTTGATGGCAGTGTGTTACTATACATCAGTGCTGACTAATATTCACTAAGTGCTAACTACATGTCTGGCATTGTTCTAAACTCTTTAATGGTACTAACTTATTTACTGGGAGCTCTGGTAGCATAGTGCCTAAGGCACTTGACTGCTAATCAGAAGGCTGACGGTTCAAACCCACCAGCTACTTCTCAGAAGAAAGGAGGGGCAATCTACTTCCATAGTGATACTGACTTGGAAACCCAAGGAGGGGTTGCCATGAGTTGGGTCCAACTCGACGGCACATAACAACAACAACAACAACAACTTATTTACTGTCCTTACTGTCTTCTGAAGTTGTTATTCTGGTTAGGTGCCATAGAGTTGGCTTTGATTCACAGCAACCCTATGCACAACAGAACAAAACACTGTCCAGTTCTGCGCCAGCCTCATAATCATCCTCTGAAGTAAGTATTATTGATTTTCTCCCTTTACAGTTGGCCACAATGGGAGTCATGGGGTGAGACAGGTGGTGACCCAACTGCATTATTCTTGGCATTTCACCAGCAAACCCCACTGTATGATTTCAGTTTCTAAGTGAAAATCCATCTTTGCCTTAAACTCATTTATGCCACCGCTTCCACTACATCACCTACACTCAACTGCTGCATGGCGCAATAACTCTCTGCCAGCCTCCAAACACTGTTCCTAGTAATCAAGAAGGCACAATTGATTCAAAGTGTTAATATTTGCTCACCACCAAGACCATATGGGGGCCTCATCATTCATAGCAATGCCACCCGTCGAAGCACCAGAAGTGCTGGACTTTCAAAGGCAGCTGCATAAGCCACTGATGGGAGACATGGGCTTCCTGAATAAGCAAGATCTCCTCACAGAAAGCTATGAACCCTCTTGCCTAACCTGAGCTTTCTGGCAAACAGACAAAAAGTGGCTTAAATTAGCATAAATGAAAATTGGATACCAGTGTATGTTTCTGAATCTTGGCATTCCTGAATCCTCATTCATTCAGCTGTCATACAGAGTGTGTACTATGTGATAGACACTCCACTAGATGCTAGGAATATAACACAGAAGGGAGAAGTCATCTTATCCTTTCTCCTGTCTTCAGGTAGGACTATACCTGCTGCATCCATGGCCACCCATTTCCCCAGTTCCAGCCCTGTAAAACAACTGGAGTGACTCAGAGAAAAAGTGAGAAATGTACAGGGCCATTTGCATGAAGGTCTCGACCCCACCTGCATGCTCTAAACATGGTCTTGCCCCTGTCTATCTCCCTGACTCCATTCAGTCTCTCAGCATTGCTTGTGTTTTAAGGAGCCTCCTCACTTCCCCAGGCTGCACACTGCCATCACACCTCCTGTGAAAGCCTCAGAAGGGAACAGCTATGAGAATGGACTCTGGAACAAGGTAGCCCATGGTTTTCATCCTTGTTCTGCATCTTACCAGCTGGGTAGTCATGGGGAAGCCACTAAAACTCACGTAGCTCAATTTTTTCATCCATAAAATGCAATGGAAATAATAGTCATGATGATTAAATGAGTTAATGGATAAAATATGAAGACAAGTGTCTGATACATGGTAGCTGCATCTGAGTTGTTATCTGTCATTGCATTGGCCCCTGACTCATAACAATCCATGCACAGTGGGATCAGACTGTTGTGATCCATAAAGTTTTCACTGGCTGATTTTCAGAAGTAGACTTCCAGGTCTTTCTTCCTAGTCCATCTTAGTCTGGAAGCTCTGCTGAAACCTATCCACCATGGGTAACCTTGCTGGTATTTGACATCCCGATGGCATAGCTTCTAGCTTCATAGCAATATGCAAGACACTACTGTATGACAAACTAACACAAAACCACTCAGTAAGTATTAGCTAATTCTATTATTAATGTTGTTGCTATCCTCTGGTTGATGCTAGATACGCTCATGACAGGACCTCTGTAAAGCTGGTTGTCTCCTTTTATTAATGTATGCATGAATTTATTTCAACCAGGCCATCCCTAGGTGATGTAAACAGTCAATGTACTCGATGGCTAACCAAACTGCTATTTCAAGTCCACCCAGAGACATTTCACAACAAAGGCCTGGCAATCTACTTCTTAAAAATCAGTCTTGAAAACACTATGGAGGACAGTTCTACCCTGACACACATGGTACTGTCATGATTCAAAGTCAACTTGACAGCAATTTTTTTAGAACTAGAATGGGGGGGGGGCAAGCTGCTTCCCATGTGAAGTGGAATTCTTTCTCCAAACTCAGATGGCCTCTAAGCTAAGGAGCTTATAGGGATGAGATCCAGAATTACGTCCATTGCTTCTTTCTATCCTGGTCTGTGCTGTAGCATAAAGAGCACAGAGATTCATATAGAGACACAAGTTTTGTTTCTTTTTTTGTGTGTGGTGAAATACCTGTAACAAAAATTATCCATTTAACTATTTTTAAATGTATACTCTCACGACATTAATTACACTCACCATATTGTCCAATCATCATTACTATTTATTTGTAAAAATTTTTCATAATCCTAAAAAGAAACTTAGTACACTTTAAGCTATAACTCTCCATTTCCCCCTCACCCCAGCCCTTGGTAACCACCAATCACCTTTTGTCTCTATGCATTGACCTATTCTAGATATTTCATATAAGTGGGATCACATGATACTTATTATTTTATGCCTGAATTATGCCACTCAGCATGGTTTCAAGGTTCAGCCATGCCGTAACATGCGTCAGAACCTTCATTTCTTTTTATGGCTGAATGATATTCCATTGCATGCATTGACCACATTTTATTTATCCATTCATTCTAGTTTTTAGTCTATATAAAGTAAAGGAGATTTCATTCTCCTTGCTATATAGCTTTGGAAAACTTGTTTTATCTTTCTGAGTCTGTTTTCTCACCTATCTAGAGAGGGACAGGTCAAAACCACTTTGCAGGGTAGAGAGGAGGGTTAAGTGAGAACTTGCAGGTGCCTCTGAAGGATAATTTCCTCTGATGGTCTTTCTATTTCCCCACCCCCTGAGGGGTTGTGTGGGTTCCACACCCATTAAGTTCTCAACCACTGATAGGAATGCACATCTCAGGTTTTAAAAGTGAGTAAGGTTTTACAAGTCTCTGAATAAAGTGCCAATTCTCAGCTGCCATGACCAGGAGCCATAGGCTGTTAGACAAAAGGCGACATTAGCCTGGGCAGCTTCTCCCTGATTGTCTTTGCTCACACACCCCCTCCTGCTATGACATCATATTCTGATGTGGGGCATCTGGTTCCTCAGCAGGAAGATGCCACATTCTGAGCAGGAGGCCACTGTTTTGGGAAACCAGCCAAGACAAGGGCTGTCTGCCTCTCTGTCATTTCCTCCAGTGCTGCCAGGAAGAAGGACGAGAAAGAAGGGCCCCCTATCCTCACCAAATCCATGTACTTCTTTGGCCAGAGAGAAGACCAGTGGTGACCAAAAGAAGAGGATGTTTCAGTTCTGAGATGGACTCTGCAGCATCCTCACTTGTCCCCTTCCTTCATATATACACAGGTTTTATATGCCAGAATGGCAGAGGGTATGCAATGACAAGTCCAAGTGCTTTGGAATGAAATGAACTTGTGTTTGAGTCCTAGCTCTGCAACGTTTGTTTTGTTTTTGTTTTTCCTCCTTTTTTTTTTTTTTTTTTTTTATTGTGATCTAGGTGAAAATTTACAGAGCAAATTCACTTTCCATACAGCAGTTCACATACACTTTGTCTCATGACATTGACTACAATTTGCCGCAATGCAACAGCTCCCCTCCCACTTCCTCCCAATAGTTACCTCTTCCCTGTGTCCATCCCTCCATGAACTACTGTCCCGAGCTGTCTCCCTGTGCACAAACAGCCCTTCTTTTTCCCATGATTGTTCTCTCCAAGGAGTGTATCTCCCTCAGGTAAATGTTCAACTCATATGCCTGTCTTTTGTTTGGCTGGAAGCCACAGGTGTGGGTTTAATTCCAGACCTGAAGGGCAGCTAGGGGCCATGGTCTCAATGGTAGCTCTGCAACCGTGAGCAAGTTGCTTAGCCTCTCTGTGGCTATTTCCTTCCCTGTGGAGTGGAGATAATAAAACTTGCCTCAAAAGGTTAACTGACAGTTAAATGAGTTATAGGTGGTAAGTGACTGACAACAGGCAAATAGAAAAAGAGATTTCCTTTCCCAAAGTTTGGAAGGGCTCTCTCTTCCAGGTAGTCATAAATTAATCGAACTTAGAATCCTAAAATGTCCCTATTGTTATTGTTGGGTGCTGTTGAGTGGATTCAGACTCATAGCAACTTCTTGTGACAAAGTAGAACTGCCCCCACAGGTTTTGTTTGTTGTTGTCTGTAACATTTATGGAAGCAGATCACCAGGTCTTTCTCCCATGGAGCTGCTGGGTAGGTTTGAACCGTCAACCTTTTGGTTAGTGGCTGAGCACTTATTGTTGTAGCATCAAGGCTCCTTAACAAGTCCCAAGCAGGAATTTAAAGATCATTTAATCTAACCTCCATCTCAAATAGCAAGGAAACCAAGGCCAAAAAAAAGGAAAATTGTCTTGCTTACTTAATTATACTCCTTGGGCTAGAACTAATTCTCCATCTTGCAATAAGAAGCTATCTCATCCAGGGAAATACTCCCAGTAAGAAAATATCCCATATGCAGCTCCTCAGTGTCCTACAACAACACTAACAGGTTGTCTCATGTAGCATAAGCTGTCCTTCTCAAATCTCTTATATAGCTATCACTTCATTCAAGCCTTACTACAATACAACAAAGTAACCCAGGGTTGGGAGAATGTGCCCCAATGTACAGATGAAGAAACTGAAGCTCAGACACCTGTGGGGATTGTCAAAAGTCACAGGCCTAGTAAATGTCAGGACAAAGATTAGAACTCAAATCTTTTCCTTGTCCTTGTGTTCCTCTCTTCTGTGTGGTCTGCATGCAGCTCTCAGTCACTTTAAAACAGAGGGATATTCAGCAAGGTTCAGAGAGGGCTCCCAGAGATGGTATGACCATTGTCATCCAGTTTTTCAATAGCCTTTGGCTGGCCTCCCAGCCTCCAATACCTTCCACACTGCTATCCCAGGTTACTCTTCGAAACACCCATCTTTCAGTATGGCACTCTGATGTTCGACAGCATCAAAGGACACATTGTTGACAAATGGAAAAGCCAGTCAACATCACAGCTTCCATTCCTGGTGCAGGGTGGAAACAATTCTTATGGCACTAGGAATCCTGGCCTCAGTGCTAAGTCATATTCAGTGTATGACAGAGGGGCTACTTGGGCACTCTGGTATGTTTCTGCCTTGAGAAATTCATCACTAAATCCTTCACAACTTATAGCCCCAAGAAGAATAGATATCACAAAAGTGATGACTCACCCTCACACGGATGGGTCCAGAAGAACTTCCATCAACACCTGGAAAAGCCATTTGTAAAAAAAAAAAATCAGGAAAGCACACAAAAGGAGACAATTATACATGGAGATGGGTAAACAAGAGAACTAAAAAGTCAGAGAGTGCTAGAATCCAAAATCTTATTACATGAAGAAATAACCTTGATTTACTGATCAACTGATTCACTCATATATAACACAAGTACTAAGAAAAAAACAAAAACCAAATACTCTGCTGTTGAGTTGATTGAGACTCATAGCGACCCCTCCTTGGGTTTCCGAGGTGGTATCTCCAAGGAAGTAGATTGCCAAATCTTCCTTCCGAGGAGTGGCTGGTGGGTTTCAACAGCCAGCCTTCTGGTTAGCCTTAAGGACTACCTGGAAGACTCCTATCCTTGATAGCAGAATAGTCAGAAGAGATCATTCCACTGTAAACAAAGAAGTTATACTAGGGATAGAAAACAACAAAATAATTATAGACAATAAGCCAAGCAGTAGACCCTTTGGGCTGCTCTGGGGCCGTGACGTTGTAAATAAAAGTGAAATGACCAAGGAGGACAATAACTTAGAAGGGGTAAAAAAACAAAAACCAAACCCAATGCCATCAAGTCAATTCCAACTTATAGTAACCCTACAGGACAGAGTAGAACTGCCCTATAGGGCTTCCAAGGCTGTAATCATTATTACAGAAGCAGGCTGCCTCATCATCCTCCCATGGAGTGGCCAGTGGGTTTGAACCACCAACCTTTTGGTTGGCATCTGAGCACTTTAACCACTGCACCACAAGGAGTACAAGTCATTTTGTCATGTGAGGAAAAACATGACAGCTTTACAATGGCAGGAGATTAGCCCCACCATTGGAAAAAATCATGGGAAAAGTTTCACAGAAATACAGCTCCCTGAAAATAAAACAAACTTAGTGTTCTGTTGACAAGAAGTGCTATAATGTAAAGTTCATTGTAAAACACACCCCACCCTAATACACACTCAGCCCATGGAGGATAGATTGAAGGTAATGGAGTAGAAAGAGTGCCTAGTTAGGAACCAGAGAATTTAAGGTCTAAACTTTCATCAAACCCAGTGCAAGCTAAAGATCTTAGCAAAGCAACCAGATATCAAATCAAAGATTTGAGCCCTGAGTACCTGTCTTACTTTCCTAGTGTGGCTGTAGCTTAAATAACCCAAGTGGATATAACCTTAAAGAACAGAAATTTTAATTCTCACAGTTCAGGAGGCTAGAAGTCCAAATTCAGGGCACTGCCAATAGGGAAGGCACTCTCTGTCGGCTTGGGGACAAGAACCTTGTCTTTTTCAGCTTCCATAGCATCAACATTTCTCAGTTCCTTAGAGATCACATGGCCTCTCTGTCCCCATTTATATTTCTTCTTTGTCTAATCTGCTCTTTTTATAACTCAGAGGTAATTAGGTTTAGAACTTACCCTACCCTGATATGACCTCTTAACATAACAAAGAAAACCCTATTCCCAAATGGGATACTACCCATAGATGAAATGTAGGGGTGAGGAGTCCAACACGTATTTTGAGGGGTCACAATTTGATTCATAGCAGTACCCATCTGTAAAATGGGTATACTCAGAACAAAAACATTGAGAGGTTACTACATTGGCTCTGTGCCTCCCTTAAATTACCTCCTTTCATCATCAATGTTATCCTGTGAAGTAGGTAATATTGTTGTTGTTAGGTGCTGTCGAGTCGTCTCCGACTCATGGTGACCCTATGAACAACAGAATGAAACACTGCTTGGTACTAAGTAGGTACTAAGTTATCATAATATTTCACTTTTGGAAAGTGATACTTGGAGAGCCCAGGCAAGTTGCCAATTTCTACAGCTACTTCTTAAATGGAAGAGACAAGATTTGAGCTCCAGAATTGAGCTCTTAACAACTTTAATAATAACTGCTTCCCAATGATGAAGTGAGGAATAAACAAGATTGCATACCTGAGAGCATTTTTTAAAACCACAAAGTATTACACACATGTGAAGAGGTTTATTATTTCTTCCTTCCCTGGGCATGAACAGACTTACAATAAGCCAAGGAAATTCCATTTCAAATTCTACTCTCCCTTTATTCCTCCACTGCTACAGTAAAATAGGGACCTAGGGATTTGGGGAAACAGTCAGGAGCCAAGGAACCAGCTATAGAGATATGAGATGGGAAAGAAAGAACCACGGGGCCTCCTTGTGCACACAATTTGCAAGCTGATGTGCAAACTATTGCTGGGACCAATTACTCTCATCTTAATTAATGAACACACAACCACAATCTGTCTGAGAAATGTGTGAAAATATGGCATGTGTGGAGGTTACAGTGTGTCAGCCACCAGACCTGGAAGCACCTTCCTTAAACTGCTGGGCTGGGTGTCGCTATGGAGACCACATTTTAGCATTTGTGACAACATGGAAATTCAGTTCAAACCACCTACATGAAGTGCTGGTGTGAAGGGCCTGCTGTATGGCTGGCACTGGGCTAGGCACTGTAGCATTCTCAAAGTAAAGACAGGTTCACCTCTTGCCTTACAAGGCTGGGG
>NW_006921770.1:3501999-3502931 GCF_000298275.1 Orycteropus afer afer
AGGGAAGTGGTGAAAAACAAGTCTCCAGGAATTGATGGAATACCCATTAAGATGTTTCAACAAACGGATGCCACACTATAGGCACTCACTCAGCTATGCCAGGAGATTTGGAAGACAACTACCTGGCCAACTGACTGGAAAAGATCCATATTTGTACCCATTCCAAAGAAGGGTGATCCCACAGATGTGGAAATTATCAAAACATGCAAGTGATATCTTACTAAAGATAATTCAAAAACGGTTGCAGCAGTATATTGAGAGAGAACTTCCAGAGGTGCAAACTGGATTCAGAAGAGGACATGGAACAAGGGATATCGTTACTGATGTCAGACAGATCTTGGAAGAAAACAAAGAACACTGGAAAGATGTTTACTTGTGTTTTATTGACTATGCAAGAGTATTCGATTGTGTGGATCATAACAAATTATGGATAACATTGAGAAGAATGGTAATTCCAGAACACTTAATAGTGCTTATGGAGAACTTGTACATAGACCAGGATGTTGTCATTTGAACACAACAAGGGGATAGTGCATCAAGAAGGGAGTGTGTCAGGGTTGTATCTTTTCACTGTACTTATTCAATCTGACTCGACGGCACATAACAACAACAACAACAACATTCAATCTGAATGCTGAACAAATGATCTGAGAAAGTTGGACTATATGAAGAAGAACGTGGCATCAATATCGGAGGAAGACTAATTAACAACCTGCATTATGCAGATGACACTTTTGCTAAAAGTGAGGATGACTTGAAACATTTACTTATGAAGATTGAAAACTATAGTCTGCAGTATGGATTACACCTCAATATAAAGAAAACAAAAATCCTCACAACAGGACCAATAAGCAGCATCATGATAAATGGAGAAAAGATTGAAGTTATCAAAGAGTTCATTTTACTTGGTTCTACAATCAACACCAATGGAA
>NW_006921770.1:3503614-3505033 GCF_000298275.1 Orycteropus afer afer
TCAATAAAACACAAGCAAGCATCTTTCTGGTATTCTTTGCTTTTAGCCAAGATCCATCTGACATCATCAGCTATGATATCCCTCATTCCAGATCTTCTTCTGAATCCAGACTGCATTTCTAGAAGTTCCCTGTCAACATATTGCTGCAATCATTTTGGAACTACCTTCAGCAAGATTTTACTTGCATGTGATATTAATGATATTGTTCAATAATTTGCACATTCTGTGGGATCACCTTTCTTTGGAATGAGTACAAACAATCATACTACCCTGTATTCATTTAACTGATATTTGGTGAATGCCTTTGAGGCAGATAAGGTGCCCACTCTCAAGAAGGTTACATTTTAGTAAGAGCCTCTGAGGTTAAGGGCAAACAAGTAATAAACAAATCCAGTTAATGACAGACTGTGACTAGTGCTATGAAGACACTGTAGAGGAGGAGTTGACACAATGCATGAGTGTGAGCCAAGATGGTCTCCCTTCAGCTCAGAGAGAGCAATGGACATAGTTGCAGGTTGGTGAGTTCCCCAGGAGTGGGCTCTGAGACAATGTAGCGTGTGGCATGTTTGTTAGGTGATTCTATATTCTTGGGATCAACATTGTGGAAGGAGGGAAGTAAGGATCTGGCACAGAATAAGCATTATCTCAACAAATGTATAATATTATCACAAGCAATAACATAAGAAGGAGAATTTTAAGACAGGCATAGCCTGAAAAAAGTAGATGAAGGGACCTAATATAATTCTCAAGCATATAAAGGAGGAATCCTAGAAGAGGTGCAAAGTTTCTACCATGAGACTCCAGAGGGCAAAACTAGGATCAAGAAGTAAAATTCAAGGAAGGTAGATATTTGCTCACTGTCAGGCTGTT
The DNA here is from genome assembly GCF_000298275.1 of Orycteropus afer afer. Lineage (NCBI taxonomy): Eukaryota > Metazoa > Chordata > Mammalia > Tubulidentata > Orycteropodidae > Orycteropus > Orycteropus afer. Next base: position 3,504,485 of record NW_006921770.1, read on the forward strand.
CTAAACAGAATGAGATGCCAAAAAAGGCAGCAAGCTCCCCATCACAGAAAGTATCTAAATGGAGGCTGGACAAAGGTGAGGTAGAAAAAAATGAGTGGGAGGTTGTGGTCGAGGACCTCTTAGAGTCCTTGCATCTCTAAATTTCTGCAATAGTACAATTCAATCATGCTTTCAAGTTCTATGCATGACTTTTTTTCCTTTTTTTTCTTTAATTCAACTATAATTAGAGAAAAAGTGACATACTCATTCAACATTTGTCAGGAACATAAACGAACTTACAAAATTATGTCTGCACAGAATTCTGAAACATTCCAGAACCTCAAAAGTGCCATGAATTTCTAACTTCTGGGTTCAATGTGCTTCTAAACTGGATGCTATGAAAATGAGTGGGAATGGGGTAGGGCAAAAGGCACCACCAATGTATTTATTACAGTCACATCGGCTTGGTATTTACACAGAACACCACAGTTGCCCTGGGCTTCACAGTCAGCCTTAGCTCTGTCTCCAGGGGGATGGATGTGAGGAGTCCATCTTTGCTGGATTAGAAGA
>NW_006921770.1:3506013-3573593 GCF_000298275.1 Orycteropus afer afer
TTAGGTAACTTGTATAAGATACATGATAGTAAGGGTTTCCAGTTAAGTGCTTGACTATTAGCCAAAATGTTGGTGGTTTGAACCTACTCAGAGGCAACCTGGGAGACAGTCCTGGTAATCTGCTTCTGAAAACCCTATGGAGGAGGTTTACTCTGCTCACATGGGGTCACCATGTATCAGAATGGACTAGACAGCTCTTTTCACTAACCCCCACTGCTGAGGTCCACCTCAAAGGCCTCCTGGTCTTACTCAGTCATTCCCCTCCAGGAACTCCCTTCTTCCTTCTAGCAATCCCAGTCAGAGGCCTGTAATCCTTGGGGGAAGCAGCAGGGAAAGCAGCACAAGTCTTGTTGAGGAATAGGCCAGACACTGGAGAATTGAACCATCAGGGGGGTGACACAATTTCAAATGCTTGCTGTCCTAATTATTTAATAATCTGTCATTACAGAGATAGAATGGCACTGGGGGAAAGGGGAATTAGGTTTAGTTTGTGCCTCAGCAACCATAAATGTGTCAGTCTCAGTTTAAAGGAGAGAAATCCCCACAAAGATTGACTGCAAATGTTTGGTTGAGGAAGAAGGCAGGAAGAAAAATGGTATTTGTGAAGCACCTACTTTGTGTTAGGCACTGTGCAGGCAAATCTAATACTATATTGAGATTAATTCAAACTCAATTTCATAGCATTCTGCTCTGACACCAACTGCACATGTAGTACTTCTTCCTCTGACCCTAACTCCCGGGAGTTAGGTCAGACCTCACAAGTTAAAGGGCACAGTCCTCCAAATTGCCAGCTCAGCCAAGACTATAAACATCAGTCATAAGTTTAGGGGTCCCCACAACACCCTCACGTCTGATCTGTTGGTTCTCATTACTCTTCTGAGTTCAATATTTCACTTGAATGAGTCACAGAACTCAGGAAAGCACTATAAAACTTACAATTAAAGTTTTATGAGAGAAAAAAGGATACAAATAAAGAGACACATAAAGTGAGGTCTGAGAAGGTTCTCAACACAGAGCTTTCATGTCCCGAAGGATGTATGACCTTCCTAAGCACTGATGTCTTGCACCAAGCAGGAAGTCTATGGAAATTCAACATCCAGAACTTTTCTGGGGGCCTCATTATGTAGGTATGATTTATTGAACTTGTTTGAACTCAAATCTCCACCTTCCCTCTCCTGAGGTCATGCCGATACCACATTTAAAAAGAAAAAAAAAAACAAAACCTCACTCACTGCCATTGAGTTGTTTACAACTGATAGCGACCCCCATTAGCTTTCCAAGGCTGTACATCTTTATGGAAGCAGACTGCCTTATCTTTTTTCCACCGAGTGGTTGGTGGGTTCAAACCATTGGCCTTTTGGTTAGCAGCCAAATGCACCCCCAGAGTGCCTCTGAAATCACACAGTGGGTCCTTTTAGCCTGGTATCCCCCACTCAAGAGTCACCTCACTAGCATAAGCTGTTAGGTTAGGTGTGGTCTGGAACCCTCATCCAAGACACTTATGATTACTGGGGTAATTGCAAACTTTTACTGGTTATTTCTCAGGAACCAAAGACAGAGACCAAATTCTTTGGGTAAAGTTAATTGTAAACCACACAGACACACATTGCATGTATTAGCCTATGATCTTCATAGCATCCTAGCAGACATGGGTTAAGATTTATAATTTTCAGATGAAAAAGCTAAGAATAGTGGTGGGGATGAGAAGGACAGCTAGGTTAGGGCCAGATCACTTCCTCCTGCAGATGGTCAGAAGACATGGAATAGCTGTAAACAGGAATGACATGGTGGAAATTGTTCTGCTGTGAGTTGAATGCATTTGATAAGGCGTGACTAGAGGAAAAAGGATCCAAACATTTCTGTGTGACACAACCTGGGTGGTCTTAGGCAAGTAGCCATAACTAAAACTCAGTTACTTTATTTTCATCAATAAACTGAATAAAAAGCAAGCCCTTTCTCACAGGGGAGCTTTGGTGGTGTAGTGCCTAAGGCATTTGACTGCTAACCAGAAGTTTGGAGGTTCAAAACCACCAGCCACTCCTTTGAAGGAAGACTGGGCAATGTACTTCCGTAGGAATATTGCCTCGGAAACCCGAAGGAGGGGTCGCTGTGAGTCCAATTGACTTAATGGCAGTGAGGTTTTTTGTTTGTTTGTTTTGTTTTATACAGAGTTGTTGTAACACATAAATGATACACAATGGACACAATGTGTTCACCATTTGGTGAATATGAAAGGAAAAATCATTTTTTTATTAAATTTGGATTTAAGCACCAAACCCTACGTGGTTCCCAAACCCACGAGGAGGGCTCTTTCAGGCCGGACTGGAGGCAAGCTCAGCAGTTGTGCCTGGTGCTTTACTCTATGTAGGTCCCACTTTTGTTCTCATCACACTTCCTAGTAGAGAGGAGGAAGAGAGAGCTCCTTCCAAGTGGAAGAAAGACCTAGATTTCTTATAACACCACCTGCTTGGGGATTTGGAAAAAAAAAAAAAAAGGATGGCCAAGAATAAAAAAGGCTATAGTCCAAAAAGAATATCTGGTGATCCAATTAGAATCTTCTATCATTATTCTAGAACTTTCAGTACCAGTGACAGAAGGTGGTTTTTCAAGGACTCCAAAATTAGAAATCCTAATCCTGGGCACCCTCCAGCCACTCCTCGGAAGGAAGGTTGGGCTATCCACTTTTGTAGTGATATTGCCTTGGAAACCCAAGGAGGGGTCGCTATGAGTTGGGTCCGACTCGACGGCACATAACAACAACAACAACAACAATCCTGGCCACAGGCTAACATAATCAATCGTGACAACTTGGTCACTGAAAAGAACAGTGTAGAGGTGGGATCTTTACTGTATATGGAGGGATAGTTAGGACACTGAGAGTTAGGACATCTGAAGATAAGGTGAAAAGGGGAGCATGCTCCATTCAAGTCATGGAGAAAGGCTCAGAGCAGGGAAAAAGCATGTTGACAGGTGGGGTGAAGAGGCACTGTGAGCACTCCTATGTGCAAGGAGTCTAGGTAGTGCTGAGGCACAGAGAGGAAGGTGAGCTTGAGGGAGGAGTTAGGGCCAAGTCATCATGGGCCTTGATTTCCATGCAAGGGCATTTGAAGTTTATCCTTTAATGAGAGTTCCTGAAACTTTAAGCAGATGACAAGATCATTATGGAAAAGACTGCTAGTTTTTCCAATAGCCCTTTACCCTGTTAGCATCAAAGCTCCAGCTTACTTTTTACAGTCTCCCTTGATCATATGACTGAGTGGTAAACAAGGGTATTCAGGCAGAAAGAAAGAATGCCGTTTCTGGGTTGGGCCTTTAAAAGGGAAAGAGCATGTCCTCTATTTCCCCTTCTTCCCACTCTTCCCACTGGGTGGAATGTAGAAGCAGTAGGATTGAAGTAACCTTTCCAGAACATAAGATGGAAGCCCATGTTGAGAAGACGGAGCAACAAGACTGAGAGAGGCCAGACTTCCTAACATGGTGTGGCCGTAACAGCTCTGGACTTCTTATGCTTGGCAACTGAGAAAGAAATAAACTTCTACCTTGTTCAAACCATTGTTACTTTGGAGTCTTTGTTATAGCAGCCAAGTCCGTTTCTTAACGGATATACTCACAGAGCATGTTTTATGCTGATAACAGATGAAACTCTTTTAAAAATTAGTGAGTTGTTCAAACAAAGCAGATTGAGAAAAGGCAGAGTGGGAAGCTCTAGTCAAAAACAGCTGAAGCATTATCTGCAAAAATGCCCAGAAACCCAAATACCACCTACAGTGCCACTCACAGTGGTTTGGGAACACATCAGTTCTTTGACAACCCAATCTTATCTAGAGAGGTAGGTGCCTTTGCCACACTGTCCCATACACTGCCTGGGAATCCAGAGGAGCTGGATACACCTGAATGTGCTCATACATTGGCATACAGGCTCATCCATCCTTTCACCTGTCACTGACAAGCCTTCCTCCAATTGGAATGAAATATGGAAACCACTCAACAGCAGACAGACACAGCATACACACAAAGCCTTGCAGGAAAATAGAGCATGGAGCATGGAGTAAAACCTCATCAAATAAAGCCACGGGGATGGCAGGGAGGTTGGATATAACACACACACACACACACACACTCACACACAGAGTCTCTCTCTCTATCTGGAAAAAATAATCAAACTCACTGCCATTGAGTCAAATCCAACTCATAGTGACCCCTCCTTAGGTTTTCAAGGGGTATCTCTACAGAAGTAGATTGCCTAGTCTTCCTTCTGGTCATTATGTAATGCCAGCCTTAAGCATTATATAATTATTCTATGTATTATATATATAGTATATAATCTCTATATAGTATATTTATAATACAGTTATACAATGCATTATTTTATATTTTAATAATACATAATTATGTTATAATATACATATGCAATGTGTGTGTGTATATGTATATACATGCACATTTATGGGACAGCAGGGTAAAATATCAAAGGCTATCTTCCCTAGTCATGATCAGATTCACCCTGAGCTGTGGCCCCATATGAAATGCTACAAACAGTTAATGTGCTTGGCTACTAACTGAAAGATTGGAGGTTTGAGTCCATTCAGAGGCACTGCAGAAGAAAAGTCTGGATTTCTGCTTCCAAAAGTCAGCCAATGAAAACCTTTTGGAGTACAGTTCTATTCTGACATACAGGGGGTCTCCATGAGTTGGAATTAACTCATAGCAACTGTTTACTATTGGCCTCATGTAGTTACTAAGCCAAATCTAACCAAGGCTACAAGTTTTGAAGAGAGTCATCCTGACGAGCAGGTGAAATATAGAGCTCATCCTACCACCCATAGCCCAGGATCTGCTGAACCTAGACAAACATAGAGAACTATTCTGCTGACACAACTCAGTCTTATCTCCACTAGACTATGAGATGAAGCAATAGCTTTGGCCATGAATTATCTCCCCAGTTTCTCTGGGGACAAAAATTCTGCATACACAGCCCCAATGGAAAAAAATCCTATGTCCATGTGAGGAATGACCCAGAACTCTTGTCTAGACCAGAGTTTTCCTGTGAGAAGTTGTGGAGTCCCAGCTGTTGGGCTGCTAATGAGAAGAGTGTGCATAAGACTGTGACTGTCCTCTCTGAGTATTTGCTAAGAAATGCATGACGTAATTGCTTTTTGACATACACTGATGTTTGACACACAGATAATATCAACCAAATAAGGGAGTAGCTATTCCTGAGTCTGAACAATGAACACATGAGAAATAGGGCTCATGAGTAGTTACTTTTACACAAGGCTTAAACATAGAGTACCTATGGTCTTTCCAGCACAATAACTGAGAGAATGCCTGTCTACTATCCTATTATTCTAAAGTAGGAATAGCTGAGAAACTTCTGGAAACCTACAGAATCATAGGATTTCAGAATTGGAAGGGACTTGAAATGTCATTTTTATCTGATACATTAATTCACTAATTCCTTCATTCACTCTACAAATATTTATTGAACACTTTTTCCCCCCTCCTAATAATACTGCTTTAGACCTTGGGGATACAACAAAGAACAAATTAGACAAAATTTCTGCCCTCATGTAGCTTGCATTCTAGTGAGAAACAGATGAAAACAAATGAGATAATAAGTAAAATATATTACATTAGATGGTGAGGAATTCTCTGGAGAAAAATAAAGAAGGCCAGGGGATAGTGAGTGCTGTTTTTAGGTGCTATACAGTGGATTTTTGACTCACAGACTGCTAGAAGATTGCATTTTAAAAAATTAATCGTAATGTATTCTTTTAAAAGCAGTTCTGGTGGTGTAGTGCCTAAGGCATTTGACTGCTAACCAGAAGGTTGGCAGTTCAAACCCACCAGCCACTCTTGCAGAAGGAAGATGTGGCAATCTACTTCTGTAAAGATTTACCACTTCGGAAACCCAATGGGGGTCTCTATGAGTTATATCCAACTCAATGGCAGTGAGTGTGGTTTTTGGTTTGGTATTCTTTTCAAAGTCGTGTTGATAAATTATCCCCTCCCTACTTGTTTTCACATCCCTCAATTAATTTAATCCTTACTAAAAATATGAAAAGGCAGATGTCATCATCAGAGATATTTTATTAAAGACTTATTTTGGACAAGAAAGGTGCTGATTGACTTACATGTACTATCTCATTGTATCTTCATCAATACGAAAGCAGTTACTACCACTATCCCATTTTATAGATTTTTGTAACAGAGGTGGGAAACCACAGCTCCCACCCTGTCACCTATATGCCAGTAGATAAGTTGCTTAATGTCTCTTAACCTCTGTGCAAAATGGGAGTAACAAGACCTAGTTCACAGAAATGCTATGAGGATTAAAAGACACGCATGTATGACAGATATGGGAATCAAACTAGATAGATCTGTCTAACTCCAAAGCACAAACTCTATTGATTGATTTTTTGAGATGAGAAAATTGCTAAGCAGTAGTGATTATAGTATGGTAACATTTTAACATGGACATGGTCATGAAACATATCCCTGACTCCTCAGCCCAGGCCATCAATTTGGAAATGGTTCCCATACCTTGAATTTCTTCCAGGGCTATAACCAAAGGGAAAGAAAGACTATATTAAATGTAACAGCAAATTTACCCACCCATCCCAGGTTTGGTTTCTTCCAAACAGGCAAGCATACATTCCCATAAACACATACAGCCCTGGCGGTGATAGCCAACTCCTTTATAGTGCTTGCTACATTGTAGCATAGTCCAAGGATTTTACACATAATAACTAGTTTAATACTCAGAAATGATCTAAATGAAGTAGTTAATGTTACTATTATACCTATTACATAATGGAGACACTGAAGCCCAGAGAAGTCAAATAATTTAGCATCGCACAGCCAGGAAGCAGTAGAACTGGCATGTGACCCTGGGCATTCCCATGTCAGAGTCCCTGCCCTTAACCCCTCAGTGTTACTACCCAAACCACCATGCCTTTTTCCCATTGCTCTGCCTTCACACATATAGTACTCTCTACCTGGAATTCTGTTATTTCCACATTCTCACCTGGTTAAACCCAGTTTTTCCCTAGAAAACCCTATCTGATCCTGCCTATCACTAAATGACATTGTGCAAGCCCTCTTCTCTTTTCTGGGCTCACCCAGTGTTGCCTCTGTCATAGCACCTAACTAGATGATCAAAAATGGTCTGTACTTATCCTTCCCTCCACTAGACTGTGACGTCTTTTAAGCCTAAGATTGTACTTTGGGAGAGTATGTGAAGCATAGTAGTTCTTCTATAAGCATTCTTGAGTAAACGGACAAAGTTAAGTGTTGACCATATTAGATGGTTGCAACACCAACATATATGCTTTATCTGGGTCCTTTCAAACTAGGAAATGCAGATGGGATTGGGAGGTCCCGGGTGCTGACTAAATAAATGAACTTAATCCTACTTACCTCCTCACTGTGATTTGTTTAGGAATGTGCACATAACACAGGCTTAAACCATTCAGTGCAACCCATTATCCTGGCCAGAGTAACTCAGGGTAGACAGATGACTTAAGAAGGTAAAGTCAGAGATGAGCGTGGACCTTAGTTAAAAAGGTGAGTAAATAGAAATGCTACTCTTCTCCTCCAGAACAGAGAGAAGCACGCATCTCACGAAGATATTTATAAGCTATTTAAAACTTCAAGGAGATGACATTGATCCCACAAAAGGTAGCTCAAAAGGTAGCTCAAAGAGAAAGCACACATCTTTGTGATACTGATGAGCCATTGGTTCAAGCACGCCCCCCCCCCAAGTCTTCACATAGTAGCCCTGGAATTTACAAATACATGACCCAATAAATTCTATTGTTTAATTTTGTTTGAGATAGGTTTTCTATGACTTGTGACCAAACACATTCTAAACCTTTTTTAGAGGATGGAATGAGAGGAAGGGTACTATAAGAAGAAGAAACAATAAGGGCAAAGGAAAAAGTGGAGGAATATGAAACATCATGGGAGAAGTTACTGGACTTGATCTGAACTTCACTCTCAGGACACTAGGAAGCCATCTGGGAAGAGCAGAAGATGGTCACTCTTGGAGCCATAGATTAAAAATATATCTCTACCCCACTAGAAGTCAACCTCTATCTATAGCTAGATCTCTCTGTAAGTTTTATAGTTAATATTCATAAGGGAAGAATAATGATAAGTATGCCAAAATTTCCTCTAACAGTAAAAAAAATAAAAATGTAATTCTGAAGTTAAGTGGAAAATGACATTCTCAAAGAAGATTCAGCAATACATATATATATATATATATATATATATATATATTTGAGAAACAGATGGTATCTTAGAGCTTCAAGTCTGTTGGCTTGTAACACCAAGGCAATGTACTTTATGCCAACAATTAAACTACTCTTCCTAGTAAAATGGCAAATCCCTCAATCACATGACTCCCGATGATACTGCCAGTATGAAGTGTTTAGATTCCCCAGAGGAAAATAAGAAAACTTTGCAGCAGCAGTAACTAAAAAGAGAAGATGGTAGTGTAAGGAGATAAAGGAAGGCAGCTAACATTTCCTCAGAATCTAGTAAGCATCATGCACCATGCTAGGTGCTTACCATTCATTAGCTCACTGTGTCCTTAAAGATTAGGGATCAGACTCCACCCTGTATGATTCCAAAATTCACAAAAATACCACAATGGCTCTTATATCATAATTGGGTCTACTATAAACACTTTGTCTCTCCATGCAGACTTTGGGTTCCTTCCAAGTAGAAAACTGTGTTGACTCTCCCACCTCACCTATAACAATGTTTCCATAAAGGAAGCCACCTGCATATACTGAGCACTGTGCTAGAGGCAAGGAGCTCTGGGGGCACAGTGCCTAAGACATTTGACTGTTAACCAGAATGTGGGTGGTTCAAACCCACCATATGCTCCAAGAAAGGAAGATGGGCAATCTACTTCCATAAAGATTTGCCACCTCAGAAACCCAGTGGGGGTTGCTGTCAGTCAGAATCAACTTGATGGCCGTGAGGGTTTTTTTTTTTGTTGTTGTTGTTTTGTTTTGATTTTGGTGCTAGATGCATCCTCACTAAACAGCTATTGCTGTATAATGGCAGAGGATGTCCTTGGAGAAGTTAAGCGAATACCTAGCTTTTATAATTAGTTAATGGCAGAACCATGACTCACATCCAAATCATCTGGTCCCAAATCCAGTACTCTTTCTGGTTTATTGCATAAGGGTATTTATGTCTATGTCAAGAGCCACAAATAAATCCATTTCTCCTCCCTCTCTCTGTCTGTAAATGGCATTATCACCAATGGCTTAGAAGGCAGTAACAGAGAGATCCACTTCCTGCAGCCACACTAGTGAAACTGAGAAAGCAGCCTCCAGGGCCTGCACCATCCACTTTCCCAGCACCAGGCTTTTATACTGTTATCTGTACCCCATGCCAAACAAGAATAAGCCTGGGCTCTGGAATTTAGAGCTGGCAGAAGTATGAGACCATACCAGGCTAAGGGTTCTGGGCTGGGCTCCAGTCTCAGCAGGAAAGTGGAGAGGGAACCAGGGACTTGGGAACAGGCCAGTTGTCAGAGCAGACACACATGGAGAGGTCAGATGGGGAAGCTGCAGCCAGATGCTTCTCATTAGCTGGTGATGGTTGGTTCTCATTGGGCCACCATCCCTCTAGTTCTGACTTTTCTAGACTCTTCTCCTGAGTGAGGAAGAAACGCTTAACATTTCATCAGGCCATGCCTTCATTAGCTCAAGCCCAGAGAAGGCGAACCTTAAGGAGCAATAATTGCTGCTGAGGTCTGGTGGGGCTGGGACAAGCAGGGAATGACCTTACCCACATCCTCTTCTCTATAGAGAATAATACTATTTAATAACAATAATGATGATGATGATGATATGATGATGATTACCAATGTGGATCAGTTGCTGTTATCCAGTCACTAGTACATTTATATGTTGATCCAATTAACATTTAAAGAAGAGACAAACACCAAAAGATTGGCCAAGGCTACATGGCAAATAAGCCAAAAACCAGGATTTGAATTCATGTCTGTCTGAATCCTAACATTTTACAGTGCATGATGTTGCCACTCCAGGGGACAGATGATCTGCAGCAAGCCAGGGGATGGCCTTGAAATTGCCAAATGGGCTCATTACTCCCCAAATGAGGAGAAAAGAGAAGGAAAGAGGGGAGGTCAGGAAAATAATGAGAATGAAGAAGACAGAGACAGCGATGGATAGGAAGAGAGAAATAGCTGGGGGGTGGGAGGGAGGAGTTGCCAGAAGAACAAAGCTTGCATTGACAATCTGAGGCAACTGCAACAGGTCTAGAGGAGAGAATGGTAGAGAAGGATTACAGACTGGGTAATTGTTCTGACCTTAGCTCCCCAAAGATCAATGGGTGCACCAGCAGCCTAATTGACTAAGTACCCTGCTATTCCTCAAAGCCAAATGCTTTTCCAGAGCAGAAAGAGGAAAGGAAAGATCAGCAATTTCCAAAGGCAGAGCACCAAGGCCCCCTCCTGCTGCTTCTGTGCCTAAGAACCCCCCTTTGCCTCTTAGTGCCCAGGGACCACCTCAATTCTCAAAGGGTGGGGTGCAGGGAGTTGGCAATTATTGCTCCTGACATTCGAGGGAAGCAGCATCGGCTCCAACCACCACTGAACCACTGTGCTCAAGATTCTGAGAGTTCAAACACAGGCAGCTCCATTTTTTACCCTTTAATGATTCACTTTGTCTCTCCATTGTGCTTTTCTCTGAGAATTTACAGCTGTCTGTGGACATTCTTGCCAACTCCAAGGAAAGAGAGAAGATTCTAAGAGAGGGTAAACAGAGCCCAGGTGATAGGGGCACCCCTCTACCACATGTCTTCCATCATGGGGTACCTTTCATATCTGGGTTCAAGGTCCCCCAGCACCTCATCTGCCACTTTGAGGCCTTGGGAAGACAAAGCATAGAGAAGCCTTCCAACCTATTTTACATCTTAACTCCTAAAAGAATTACTGCTCTGAATTCCTAAATCCTTCCTTGTTCTGGGGACTTATGCTGACTGATTATCTCAGCGACCTTGGAGAAACCAAAACCAAACCCAATCCATTGCTGTCACGTGATTCCAATTCATGATGATCCTACATGTTACAGAGCAGAACTGAGCTCTGTAAGGTTTTCCTTGGCTGTGTTCTTTCAGAAATAGATCACCAGGCCTTTCTTCCACAGTGCCACTGCAGGGAGTTTGAACTGCCCACCTTGCGGTTAGCAGCCAAATGCAATATGTTTGTACCATCCGAGGACATGGATCTTGGAGAAGTTATTTAATAATGTTGTACCTCCTCTTTCATACCTATAAAATGCAAATAATCAACATATATACCTCATAGTGCCAATGTGAAGGTTCTATAGGTTAATATATGTGTAAAGTGATTAGAACAGCCCCTGGCATACAATGGATGTCTAATGAATGGCTGTAAGAATGAAGATAAAGTGCTTGTTCTCTCCCTGAAGCCTAAAGTTGTCCTAAGATGCCAGCTCCCTGCAACCTCTGCTCTGGATTGAACAGAGGAGAGGTAAAGGATCATTGGATCAGGATGGGAAAGGGATGGAAGTCAAAAAAAGGGAAATAATATTTGCATGTCAACTATATATCAGATGTGCAAGGGTCTTCACATGTGCTATGGTTATTTTGTACATAGAGTCGCTATGAGTTGGAAGTGGCTCAATAGTACCTAACAACAAAAACTTTATTTTTAACACTAGTAAGTACAATGATAGTAACACTATTAGGGTGGGCTCATGTTGGAGCACTTTGTGCATGAAAAGTATAGGTATAGGGCTTAATGCAATAGTTCATTTAGTCTTGTCAGTAATCTGAAAATACAAAACAGGTTCTGTTAATTATACATGTTGTACAGATGAGGAAATTGGGCTTAAGGAGGTTAGGAGACATGCTTTCTGGTGGTAGGATTCATAGCCAAGTCTTTGGTGTCGCATCTGCACCACTGAAAATATGAGGTCTTATGAGTCAAACCTTCTGGAGAACTTACCATTTGTTTTACTACTTGTCATCTACTTGATTCCAACTCATGGCAACTCCCTGGGTATGAGAGTAGAACTGTGCCCCAAAGAGTTTTCAGTGACCACTTTATCATAAGTAGACCATCACGTCAGGTCTTTCTTCTGTGCAGCCTCTGTGTTGTCTCAAACCTCCAACCTTTTGGTTAACAGTCAAGTGGATTAACCATATGTACCATCCAGGGCTCTTTTCTGGAGAATAACAACCAAACATACAATTTTTCTGGAGAATAGGATGATGAAAATAATTCACAGGTCAAGTAGGGGAGCGGAAAGTGTTCATTCAAGAAAATTTCTCTTTTTATTTCCACAGTCAGAAGAGGTGGGCAGGTAAGGCATTAAACTTCCTCAAGTTCCACAGGAAGGAAGAAAGGCTCAGAGCAATCCAGTTGCTTGACTACAGTCACAAAGGAGGTGTGTTAGATGCCCCTTCAAGTTGTAACCAAAGGATGCTGCACTTTTGCTTTCACGGGCCTGCTTTTACCCCCAGGACTCCCCTAAGACCTTATCTCCTCTAAGAACCCCCCTGGACCACCTCAGGTGAAACAAAACCCCCTATTATGCTCTTGCCACTTACCACACTGTACTTTTCTTTTCAATGTTCATCACTGGGAGCTCTGGTGGTGTAGTGCCTAAGGCATTTGACTGCCAACCAGAAGGCTGGCAGTTCAAACCCACCAGCTTCCTTGGAAGGAAGACTGGGAGATCTACTTCCATAGAGGTACTGCCTTGGAAACTCAAGGAGGGGTTGCTATGAGTTGGAACTGATTTGATGGCAGTGAGTTTTTTGGTGTTGTTGTTCATCACTACCACTTACCATTGTTTCATGCCCATATCTAGTTTATTTTCTGCCTACTCTATCCAAAGGTAAGCTTACGAGGGAAGAGGTTTTTTTTTTTTTTTTTGCCTATTTTGCTCATTGCCATATTTCTAACACTTAAAATAGTGCTTTACACAGGATCAGTTCTCAATAAATATTATTGAATGAGTGGATAATGAGTGAGTGATGAATGAATGAATGAACCACATGATACTGTAACTGCCTCCTTACTTTTCAGACCTCCAGCTATTTAAAATCTCAGTGGATGCAGGAATTGAATTACCAGTGCTTCCCCAGTGTTGGCACATAGAAGGTGTTCAACAAATGAACTAACATGAATGAACAAATGAATGAATAAATGACGTAAAATGGAGTTCCTAACCCTTACACTAGTCTTTGTTTCTCTTCCCTGAGTATTGAAAAATTCACTGGAGAAGGTGTGGTTGGAGGCAGTTTTGTGTAAATGCGGTCTAGCCTTTGAGAAGAGGAGGGGAGTTGTGTCCAGGGGTTGGTATGTGGAAAATGAAGGTGCACCCAAGCCCCTGCCCACTGCCCATACACTTTAGTGACTTAGGAGAGATCCCAAATTCTTCTCCAGTAACTTTGACATCCTGGAAATGAAGGACTCTGGGACACAGGTGTTACACTCAACTTTTCAATAAAACTTTATGACTCAATCAAGCTTCTGAGGGTTTTTGTTTGTTTGTTTGTTTGTTTGTTTTTTCCATTCCACAAAGGGTCTGTGACTTCAGAGGGTGTGAAAACTCTTCCTCATTCCTTGACAGCACATTTCTCCATTCAGGGAAGGAAAATAAGCCCAGTCAGGTAAACACCCAGAATAATAGATGTGTTTTCCCAAGATTATGCTCAAGGGACAGAAAAGAAAGGATTTGCTGGATGCAGATGTTCTAAAAGCATCAAGTTTATCCTGTATCCTTGCCAAAGCAATGCCTGCTATTCTCAGTGCTAAGCTGGAGTAAGAGAAAGGAGAAGAATACTTAAAAAGTTAATCAATCTGAAGCTCTAAGGCTTCAAGAAATAGGCCAGAGTAGAAATACATGGAGTTGGTGGTTTAGTGGTGGAATTCTTGCCTTCATGCAGAAGACTGAGGCTGATTTCTGGCCAATGCACCTGATGTGCAATCATCACTCATCTGTCAATAGAGGCTTGTGTGTTGCTATGGTGCTGAACAGGTTTCAACAGAGCTTCCAGACTAAAATAAACTAGAAAGAAAAGGCTGGCAATTTACTTCCAAGAAGCACCTAATGAAAACTCTATGGATCACAATGGTCCAATTCACAACCAATGATGGAGACGGCTCAGAATCAGGCAATATTTCATTTTGTTGTCATGGGGGTCACCGTGAGTCAAGGGTTGACTCAATGGCAGATGACAACAACAAAACAAACTTAGTCATTAACCAGTCCAGACAGGTCTAATTCAATAAGCATTAATCACATATGTAATCAATGTATACTTGCATAGCCATGGGGAAAGACTGTAGGAAAACTAATGCAAAAGACAAAAATATACAAAATTCCTATTTTCAAATGATTTCCTGTCTAGGGATGGAGGAGACGTGAATACAGAGGCAAATTTTAGTAAAAAGATTGCTGAATAAAATGTGTGTGGGGGCCCAGGAGAATGTCAGCTAATCCAGAGAGGGGATGGAGAGGGAGAAGGGGTGGAGTGGGGAGCAGCATCAGGGAACACTTCCTGGAAGAGGTAACACATGAACCAAATCTTGAAAGAGGTGACATTTGAGCAAAATTTTGAAAGGTGGTATAAGGAATAGAGTGTGGGATATGGTGAAAGGAAGAAGAAAGAAGAGGTGTTTTGGTCAGGGTGAGTAAGCAAAGAACTAGAGACAGAAAACTGTAAGGCTCACTCAGAGGAAGGCTGGGCCAAGCCAAAAGGACAGAGTAGGGGTAAGTAGAGCCTTTGTGAATTCAGCCGAGTTCCTGTAAAAACTCATAGGAACAAGTATGGTTGTTACTGTTGTGCCTACTCTGGTTGTGGGAAGACTGTTTTTCAAGAGGTTTGAAATTTACTCTTCTCTGGTGACAAAAGGTTTAGAGCAGAAAATGAACCCACTTCAAGAAAGCTCTACATTGGCTACATGTGGTTTTTGATAAGAGGTGTTCTTGGGTGTCAATAAAATGCAGCACAAGGCCCTGTTTTCGTCTTGGCCACTCCCTGAGAGGTGGTGCAGATGTTTTTTACATCTCTTAACCTTTCAATCCTGTGTGTCAGGGATATTTCTGGCTAAAAACTAAAGTCACATCAGCTGAT
Organism: Orycteropus afer afer; assembly: GCF_000298275.1. Classification (NCBI taxonomy): domain Eukaryota; kingdom Metazoa; phylum Chordata; class Mammalia; order Tubulidentata; family Orycteropodidae; genus Orycteropus; species Orycteropus afer. The sequence continues at coordinate 3,521,170 of NW_006921770.1, forward strand.
CCTTTTTTGTTTTCCTAATCACGGAAAAAGAAAGCTCACTCTAAAAGACTAACAATAGATTCCATTTACTCAACATGAAGACTTGGGTGCAGAGGCCAACTTTTCCTCCTCTGAAGTCCAAGGACAGATTCCCTGGGTGGCAGTTAAGAGCTCAGCTACCAACCGAGAAGTTGGCAGTTCAAATTCAGAGGCATCTCAGAAGCAAGCCTTGGTGATCTACGTCTGAAAGGTCATAGCCAGTGAAAACGCCATGGAGGGCAGTTGTACTCTGACACACATGGGGTTGCTATGACTCAGAGTCAACTCAAGGGCAACTGGTTTGATTTGGAGTCCCATGTCACCATGATGTGCTGCACTTCTGTTTTTGGATTGCATCTTCTCTTCTGCTGCACTCAGAAGACTTAGTGGCTGGAACTGTGTCTCATTTGTCTGTACCTAACAATGCCAGGTGTGTAGTGGAACCTAGTAAGTGCTGAATAACTGAATGGATGCATAAATGAATGTTGCAAATTTAGAACAGTGTTCTTTTTTTAATCTGTGAACTTAGTTATGTAGAAGTGCTTATAATGGTATCAATCTATGATAATAATTAATCGTACAACCAAATCATTCATTTGCTTACCAAATATGTGAATGCTCATAATGTGCCAGGCACTCTTCTAGGCTTTGGAGTTCTATTTGGAAATAATACAGACAAAACTCTTGCTATATGACATTTATATTCTAGAGAGGGAGCCAGGCAGTAAGCAAACAGACAAACAAAGAATGCAATGACAGGTAGCATAAGTCTCATCCAGTTACTGTTGGGTCGATTCTAACTCATGGTAATTCCATATGGTCAGAGTAGAACTGGGCTCCCTAGGGTTTTCAATAGCTGATTTTGGAAATAGATCTCCAGGACTTTTCCCAAGGTGCTTCTGGGTGGACTTGAACTCCCCACCTTTCAGCTAGCAGCCGAGCATGTTAACCATTTGCACTACCCAGGGACTCCAGGGTACATACTCTGAAGAAAAAAAAATTAAGCAGCATTATGGGACTAAAGTAACGAGTGGTGACCTGGGAAGTTCTCCTGGAGGAGGTAACATTCCTTTGAGGAGGTAACATTCCTTCCTGAAGTGAAGGAGCAAGCTTTGCAGTATGTGTAGGCAGTGCATTCCAGAGAAAGAGAATAGCAAGTGCAAATGGCCTGGGGAAGGCAATATGCTTGCTGTGTTGTCAGAACAGCAAAAAGTTCATAGCAGTCAGAGAAGGGAGGTAGGGGTACAAATAATGAGGTCAGAGATATTCAGGGACCAGGCATAAGGCCTCCAAACCATCAATTTTAAAATATTTAAATTTTTTAAGCATAGGATTGTCAAAGGAAATGTAGAACACAGTGATAATGGTTACTTTGGGGAACACATGTTTGAAAAATCCTGTACCTATAAAGGCCAACATCAGACAAGTGAGTTAATACCATAGGTACATTTTGTTACATGGCTGTGAGATTGCCTTTGGAAAGCAGATGGGTAGAATACACTTGGGATTTTATACTAGGCATTTAACAAGGGCCAGTGAAAATGAAAGAATGGTATTTGAACAGGAGGGGAAAACATGAATCCTTTTTTATAGGGGATGGTGGCTTGTGAAATTGCCTCTTACAAGGGAGTAGTGGTACAATCTAGTATAGACAGGACAGATGGAGGAATCAGTTCTATATCCATCTCTCCTGTGTGATCTTGTTCTAGAATTCTTTGGGTTAGAGGTTCCTTCTTATAAAGTAAGGCAAATACCATTAAACTGCTGCCTTCTGTGTAGGAAAGAGAATCTTGACATTTTTATTTCTCTTAATATGAAACCCCATATTTTAAATTCAATCTAAAAAAGTGTTACGCCTCCCAGAAAAATGAAACTATTTTGTCCTAAGGGCTCCAACCCTCCCCCACTATTCCTGTTGGGATGTTGTTACCTATTTCCATTAAAGTATTTAAATGTTTTTAATTAGACCATGACAAGGTGTTATTTTCCAAGACTACCCTGCATGGGGCAAAATCTTCATTCTCATTATGCTCCATTTCAAACAGGGGGTCTGGGAAAGGAATTTATTAGCAAGCCCCTCAATGCTGGGGGCTGACCTCCCTTGATAACGCTAGAGTCAAATTTCCAGTTCAACACCTTTAATTGAAATTTGTCATGATGTGTGTGAGTTTATGTGCATATGCTATATATGCCGTTGTTTAGACAGAATCTCTTGAAGTCTCCTACCTGTAGATTTAGTGGGAGTGATTTAAAGAACATGACTGAAAGATTCCCTGAGCTCACATCCCTTCTCCTATCCATCTGTCACTGTGTGTGCAGTTGCACTATTAAAGTGTCAGTCCCTGGGGATAAGGATATCATCGAGCCACTGTGATCTGATGTTTGGAAGTCTTTTATGGCATCTCATTAGCCACAGTTGAAAGTTTTAAGTTTTTAAGGCTCTAACATACCTTACCAGTCCTCACATCTGATCATCATCCCCAACTCTACATCTATTGCCTTCCCTATCCTGTCATGCTTTCCTGCCCAGGGATCTAGTTACCATTCCTGAATGCAGCATGTTCCCATGCTTTTGTGCTTTTGCTCCTGCTGTTCCTTCTACTTAGAATGTCTTTCCTTCATTCTCTGGCCAGAAAACTTCTATTCACTCTTCAAGGCCCAGCAAAATGCCTTCTCCTTCTAAACTATTTTCTCTTCTGCCCTTTGTGCTTCAATTGGGCATCTAACTCTGCCATAGTCCCTCCCACAAGATATTGCAATTATATACTGTAAGTGTATTGTGGAACGGTTTTGAAATCAATCACTGGTTCAAATTCTGGCTCAATTACTTCTTGATCATGTGACCTTATGCAAAAGGTGTAACTTTCTCAACTTTCAGTTTTCTTAGATATGCCATGAAAACAATTTCATGACAACAAAATTATACTTGAATGGCATGCCTGGGGTGAGAATTAAACTTTACAGTGTATGTTATTGCTGGTGTTAGGTGCCATATTGTGATTTTGATGCACAATGGCCCCACGTGACAGAGCAGGGGTTTCCTAGGCTGCAATCTTTATGGACCAGCTAAGCACTTAACTGTAGCACCATCAGTGCTCCTATTACAGTGTATATAAGGTGCTAAAGAGATAGAAAGTATCAATAGGTAGCAGCTATTATTATATTCCCAGCTCTGTAATGGGAGCTCAATGACTATGGTCTAAGCATTATTACTCTCCAGGTGTGGTAGTTAAGTTTGTGTGTCAACTTGGCTAGGCCTAGTTGAATGACTGTGCAGCTGGATGTAGTATTCCCCATGATGAGACTGGTAATCAACTCCATGGTGTACTCTACTGTGAGCAACTGAGTAGCTGCTTTAGGGATGTGTGTGGTCTGCTTCTTGAAAGAAGTCCAAGCTGTACTGAAGGAACTGGCAAATAACAAGGCTCCAGGAATTGAAGTATCCACTGAGATTTTTCAACAAACTAATGTGGCACTAGAGGTGCTTATTCATTTATTCCAAGAAATTTGGAAGACAGCTACCTGGCCAATTGACTAGAAGAGATCGATATTTATGCCTACACCAAAGAAAGGTGATTCAATAAAATGTGGAAATTATTGAACAATATCATTAATAGCACACGCAAGTAAGATTTTGCTGAGGATAATATAAAAATGGTTGCAGGGGTATATTGACAGGGAATTTCCAGAAATTCAAGCTGGATCATGAGCGGATGTGGAACAAGGGATATGATTGCTGATGTCAGATGAATGTTGGCTAAAAGCAAAGAGTACCAGAAAGATATTTACCTGTGTTTCACTGACTATGCAAAGGCACTCAACTGTGTAGATCATGACAAATTATGGCTAAAATTGTGAAGAATGGGAATTCCAGAATACTTAATTATGGTCACTAGGAACCTATACATAGACCAGGAGGGAACAAGAGGATACTGTGTGGTTTAAAATCAGGAAGGCTGTACCCTTTCAACATACTTATTCAATCTGTATGCTGAGCAAATAATCCAAGAAACTGGACAATGTGAAGAAGGATGTGGCATCAGGATTGGAAGAAGAACCATTAACAAGCTGTGATATGCAGATGACACAACCTTGCTTACTGAAAGTGAAGATGACTTGAAGCATTTACTGATGAAGATCAAAGGCTGCAGTATTCAGTATGGATTACACTTCAATATAAATAAAACAAAAATCCTCACAACTGGGAAGCAACATCATGATAAATGGAGAAAAGATTGAGGTTATCAGGGATTTCATTTTACTTGGATCTACAATCAACATCCGTAAAAGCAGCAATCAAGAAATCAGACAACATACTGCACTGGCAAATCTGCTGCAAAAGACTTCTTTAAAGTGTTAAAGAGCTTAGATGTCACTATGAAGACCAAGGCATGCCTAATCCAAGCCATGACATTTTCAATCGCTTCATAAGCATGTGAAAGGTGGGCAATGAATAAGAAGACTGAACAAGAGTTGAGTTGCGGTGTTGGCAAAGAATACTGAAAGTACGATGGACTGCCAGAAGAATGAACAGGTCTGTCCTGGAAGAAGTGTGGCCAGAAAGCTCCTTAGAAGTGGAAATGGCCAGACTTTTTCTCACCTACTTTGGTCTTGTGGTCAGAAGGGACCAGTCTCTGCAAAAGGATACCATTCCTGGTAAAATAAAGCATCAGCAAAAAAGGGGAAGACCCTCAACAAGATGGATTAACATAGCGGCTGCAATGATGGGTTCAAGTATAGCAAGGATTGTGAGGATGGCAAAGAATCCGGTGGTGTTTCGTTCTGTTGTACTCGACAGCATCTAACAACAACAACAGACCTGAGGATAAGATTTCAACCCAGGGCAAGACAGGAAGTGTGCTCTGAGAGGAAGTAGAACAGCATTCGCCACCTACAAAACAGGAACCTGGGATTGAAAAGGAGAGAAAATGGGAGGAGGGAAGAAAGACGTTTGCACAAATATGTCAAGGCCTAAGAAATAACATGCATGCATATTAGGGACTAATAAAGCTCTTTAATGTTCGGTTTATTCATTGCTTTCTAAATTCATCTCTTCATTCTTTCAAGTACTGAACACCCACTATGCTCCAGGTGAGGGGATACAACATAAACATGAATTAAGTGTAGTTCCTTCCTTTTGGAGCTCATACTCTGCAGAGGAAGGCAAACATGTGACAGTTTTCACTTTGTTTTTTTCTATCAACATTCTCCTTTTTGTTCTGCCAGCGTGAGTAGTAAAGTTCTCTTCGTAAATGTCAGCCCGGCATTGCTATGCTAAGGAGATCAAGAAATTAAGCTAGGTTCTGCCCACACTTAAACCGGTGTATAAGATGGGGCACATAGCTCAGAAATCAAAACTGAGCATTTCAGTCTTGATCCAAGTGGAGGCTCTTATTTTAGAGCTCTTCTCTCTCAACCTCAGAAGATTAAGGTATTGTTTGAACAAAAGCATTGCCTTAAGATTTCTATGGAGAATATTTTGAAGGACATTGAAAATAATGAAACAGAACACAGGGGCATTTTGCAGAGAGGAATCTGAATGGCAGAGAAAGATTCACATTTGCACAGCATCTGCATGTGCAAGGTATTGTGGACATACACCCATCGATCAGAAACTCATCTGCTAATTAACTCTAATGAATGAAGTCCTTTGGGGGCACTGTTCATCTCTTCTTTAACAGAACCCTTTTGGGAAACAAAAATTCAAGGAAAAATGTTGGGCACCATCTCAGCGTGGAAAATAGGAAAGCCAAAGACACTCATTCAAGAAAGAAGTGCAATTCTAGAATTATATTCCACCAAATGTGATGGAAAAATATTACCAATCTATCTCATTGGTAAGACAATAAGATGTTCACTTATTTATTTATCACTCCTTTCATTAGTTCATCCATTCCTTCATTCAGTAAATGTTCCCTGAACACTACCCATGTACTGCCTAAGTGTCAAGCACCAGGATATGATATCAAACAAGACAGGATCTCTGCCCTCAAGGAGCTCACAGCCAGGTAGACTTGACAGTCACAGGCATCAAAGTGCAATGTGATAGCAGCATCAGAGAAGTTGGCTAAAAGAAGCTAAAATAGCACATGGGAGGGGTACTTGTGAGATCAGGGAAGATTTCCATGTGAATGAAGCCAGGGTGGGAGGGGTTGTGCAGTAGGGAGCACATTCTGGGCAGAGGGAAGAGGTACAGTGATAACTCAGCATTCAAATGGTTAATAAACTACAAGTCAGAAAAATGGGGCATGGGCCCCATTGCTCCCACATACCTATCATACATGTCATTGCTTTTGACTTGATCATAATTTATGGACTTACGAAAATCCACACCCTCTTTCTGTACCATATGTGAACCAAAATGCAGTCCTTACACATAACAGAGAAACTAAGGCTCCAATCTTGGCATTGCCTGTCTTACTGAGAGATTTTTTGTGTGGGAAGGTATTAATATCTCTGAGCCTCAGCATCCTCGTCTGCAAAACAGAGCTAGAATAGCTCCCTTGCAGTTATTGCCAGGGTTAAATGAGTAGTGCCTAGTGCCTAGCACTGTGTCTGCTACGTGTTTGCCAGTACATGGCATTTTCTACCACTGTTATTACTCCTAATATTATCTTGAACAAAGATTACAGTTTTAAGTTAATGTCTTTGGCTGCAACTGTTTCTGGAGGAAAGATATATTAGAAGAAAGATTGCCCCTCAATAAAAAGGTTTTCAATGTTCTCTATTAGGAATCATGAGCAATCTGACCTTGTAAAAAATAAAATGGTCTGAATTCTTTACATCTTGGCTTGCTTCCTAAAGGCAGCTGAAGTGATATTACAGACAAAGGGAAACATTGCAGGGAAGGCAGCAGCCTTAATTTCCGAGGTGAATGAGATGGATAGCTCCTGTGCCCAGCGGTAAACCTCTTAGTATTTATGAAACTGAAATTACACCATTCCAATAAAAAAGGAAAGTTAAAGAAGGGTACTCTCTACATAATGGCCCCTTGTTAGGCCTTCCTGATTACCTGGGCTCTGTTTTCATGGAAACCCCCAGCACCCTGTGTTCCAGGGCCACCATCCGATGGGGGCAGACAGGAACTGTTTATTTAGCCAAATGAAAATTTACACTTAAAAAAAAAATACTAGTGATCTTTGAGTTGGAGAAACAATTACCTAGGCTCAACATCGCAGCTGCAAAATGCATCAGCAGTAAAGGCAAGTTGGGGGCACAGATTACACAGCCACTGCCTGACATCAAAGGCAGCCAGCCTTGTTTCTTCATCTGCAGTTTGAACAATATTTCACTTTGATCTGGGATGCTGAGAACCAGTGTGGGGCGGCAGGGGGCCAAGGCAAGAGAGGAGGTGCCTGTAATGATATGTAGCAACATGCAGCCCACTGATGTTTCCTGGTTGAAATGGCAAGCGGGGTCAGGAAAACACCATTTAAATGAGCTGCTGAAACCCAGGAAAAAAAGGCAAGATGGAATGATTTCATTCAATCATTCCATCAACAAGATGTTTTAGAGAGGTAGCTGCTTATCCATTCCAGTGCAGGCCAGGGATGGGACAGGTGGGTTATGTATGAGAGTCAGAGAACTGCCTTGAAGTCTGCTTGTGCCTTGTAGTGGCTGTGGGATCTGGGACATGCTATGGAACTTGTTTGCATCTCATTTGTCTCTACCAGTCCTATCAGTTCCCTAGTGTCTTTTGTTTACCACTAGGCTTCTGTCCAGGACACTCCGGCTGGTGTAAATGGTTAACATGCTCAGTTGCTAACTGAAAGTTTGGAGGCTTGAGTCCAACCAGAGATGCCTTGGAAGAAAAACCTGTCAGTCTACTTCCAAAAACTCAGCTATTGAAAACCTGATGGAGCACAATGGACTCTACACATGGAAGCAACTCGATGACAACTGGTGTTTTGGTTAGTTTATGTCTCTTGGAGTTTAAACTTAGTTTTAAAGACCTCCACTCTTCTTCATCTCCTTTTCTCTCACCAGTCACAAAAATTACGACATTCAGTCTCACCTTCACCCCTCAGGCCCCAGTTCCATAGGCTGGCATCTCAATCGGGCCATCCACTACTTATTTAGAGGGAAAATTTAGACACGGCAAAGCACTGAGTTATGAGCTACATAAAACAATCAGACACAGTCCAGCTCAGAGTCAGGAGGGGCAGACAGACTAGCAAAGGGGCAGTTTCTCTGACAGAGGGGCACAGGAAAGGACACTTAAAAAAGCCCAGGGTGCAAATCAAGGAAGCCTTCCCGGAGGAGGAGGCAACATGTGAATTATATGCTGAAGCCTGAGAAGAACTTTAGTAAAGAGGCTTGAATACTTTATTTGAATTAATTGATCCCACGTGACACACATTTACTAACCTTCCATTTCCCCAAAGTTTTTCCTCTTCACTATCACACCCACTCCACAACCACTGACCTCAGGGCTTCCTGTCTATATGAACAATTTTTAACTTGCTTCTCACTGAGCTCCCAGATTCCTTGGTCTCTCCCCTCCGGATTACTAAGGTAAAAGTGGGAAATGTGACCCTTCTTTCCCCTTAAGGCAACTCAATTTTTATCAGTTGTATTTATTTACTCTTTAGAATAACTTTATTTTGAGCAAAAGATTAGGAGCGTATAAAATGTCTGCCAACTATATGTCTAAACCTTAACAGTGTCGGGAGAATTGAGCACCTTGTTGTCTAACCAAGCACAGGCCTCCTGCCAGATGAAATCTAGTACCGTTCTCAGCACAGCACCACCACAAGCTCACCTTGTATATCCCATTAAATACCAACGTATGTTTTGAAACTATCACCCATCTATCAATTTGTCATACTGTGGTGACTTGCATGTTGCTGTGATGCTCGTAGGTATGCCACTGGTATTTCAAACACCACAAAGGTCACTCATGGTGCACAGGTTTCAACTCAGCTTCCAGACTAAGACAGACTAGGAAGAAAGATCTAGAAACTACTTCTGAAAATCAGCCAATGGAAATCCTATGGATCCCAATACCACGTCATCTGCTATAGTGCTGGAAGAGGAGCCTCCTAGGTTGAAAGGCATTAAAAATACCCAGGGGCTGCAACAATGGACTGAAGCATACCAACAATCATGGCACAGGACTGGGCAACACTTCATTCTGTTATGCATAAGATCACCAGGCATCAGGGCCAACAGGATGACAACTAATGACAACATATTCAGTGAATGACTATTGGGCTAAACATTTGCTGTGCACATCGCATTTTATCTGTACACTAATTATGCTGTAAACTAGGCAGTATGAGTCTCACTTTATCGAGTAAGAAACTCAAGTTCAGAAAATGTAGGCAACGTGTCTAAGGACAAAGTAATGGTAAATAAGGGACCTCAGATTGATCTATGTGGCATCATTACTAGGTATAGCATGATATGGGTATAGTGAGCTAAAGATACCACTAATACCTACTTTATACACCAACTACATTTTGTTTCTTTTCCCAAAATGTGCCATATTCTTACCCATGCCATTCTGCTAAAACCAATTCCTTTCTCTGGAGTTTTAATCCTAATAAACAGCACAATTTTCTAGATAATGGTCCAAGCTCAAAACTAATGACTCATCTGACAGTCAGTCATCCTTTTCCCCATCATCCACAACCAATCAAGCCACCAAGTCCTATGACCTCCTGATCTTCTCCATATCTATTAGGATGCTATTGGTTATAGGTTATTATTATTATTTTTTAAAAACTGACAGAAAAATAAACAATGAGTGGCTTATTCTCTCTCGTCACAATTTCCAGAGATAGGACAATTCCAGGGTTAGATAATTAAGAGACTCTATGGGACTCTTAAGCTGCATTCTTTTCACCTTTTCATGTTGTCATTCCCAGAGGGTTGACTTGACTCCTCTCTAGCTAGCTCCTCATCTATCCAAAACAATGCCACACTCCAGTGCTGGTTTCTTCTCTGTGGCCTAGCTAGAGATGAAAAAGATAATTTTTTCATCTCCATTTAAGAATAAGAAAACTCCTTCTCTGAACCACACCCACCACCACCTAGGCCACTGTCTCCTTTTATTGGCCAGAATTGTATTACATGCCCATCTTAATCAAAGTACTGGAATGGAAGTGCCACAATTGAACTAATCAAGAGTTACTCCCTGGTCTCAGGAGGACCCCTTGCTTAAGTGCATGTCTAAGTGGAAAGTAAGCACCCAGATAAAATCAGTCTCTGCCAGCAAGAAGCAGCAAAGGAAAGGGATAGATTTGAGTGGCAGCCAACAGTACCTGCTACAGTCTCATCTCCATCCCTTTCCCTTTCACCCCTGCCATTCCTTAGATCCCTCACCTGTTAGATGATTACAACAGGTTTCTAACTGGACTGTCTACTCTCAGTCTGGTTTGCTCTAACCCAACCATTACTCTTCATCTAGAATGAAATCTGTATAATAAAAATAACAATTATAACTTGTTTCTATTAAACATTTCAATAGTTTCCACCAGAAATGAAGTCCAAACACATTAGGGTAGCCTTACAAAGAATCTAGGTTTTGAGCCTTATCTTCCTCTGCCTTCTTATCTCCTACCAAATTACTTACACTGCTCCAAAAGGACCATGCCTTTGCACAGACTTATTCATTTCTCCACTGGGAAGGCCAGTCCATCTACTCATCACTTAAGAGTCAGTCAAGAGTATCTGTCCATTTGGGTTGCCTAAGACAAGAAAGGGGGGTGTTGGGGGAATGCTAATATGGGGGTTTCATTTGTAGGTGATGAAAATGTGCTACTATGGATTGTGGTGATGGATGCACAACCTTGTGAATATACTAAAAGCCAATGAATGGCACATTTTAAGTATGAGAATTGTTTTGTATGAGAGTTATATCTTAATAACGCTGTTAACAAAAAAAAAAAAAAAAGAAAAAAGAGTATCTGTCCATTTCCTGGACAAATGGAAATTCAAAGCTCTGATTCTGGGAGCTAGGGATGGGGATGTGCTGAGCTGGACCCGAAGGTGGTTGAGTGTGGAATTGTTATGGTTGTTAGTTGCTGACAAGTCAGCTCTGACTCATAGTGACCTCATGCACAATGACAGGAAAAGTCTTGTCCTGTGCCATCTTCATCTTCCAGCATTATAACAGAAAATATTCTGTTGTGGTCCACAGGATTTTCATCAGATGATCCTAAGAAACAGACCACCAGGACTTTCTTCCTAGTCTGTCTTAGTCTGGAAGCTCCACTGAAACCTGTTCAGCTTGAGTAACCCTGCTCCTATTAGAAATACTGATGACATAGCTCCCAGAATCATAGCAACATGAAAGCTACCACAGTTTGACAAACTGACAGGTGGCAGGAGTATGGAGTTAGAAAAGCTGAAAGGGTACATTAATGAGTCAAAAGAAAAATAAAGGAAATGTCCAAGGACAGCAACTTACAGGCACCAATACAAAGCATGAGCACAGTTTTGAGAGACTGAGATTCTGAAGAAGGGGCCCATGACAGGTTCTTCCCTGGACTGCCTTCAGGTCTTTTGCTGGCTCTTGGTTTGTCCTGCTCCAGACTGCAGAAATATCATCCCTGCAGGCTACATTTCTGGGTTCCCACATTAGCTGGCTTTTAGCTGCTGGAAAGGGAGCTGATTGCATAGTGCTTAAGGCATTTGACTGCTAACCAGAGACTGGTGGTTGAAACCCACCAGCCACTCCTCAGAAGGATGATTGGGCAATCTACTTCCGTAGGGGTTGCTATGAGTCGGATCCGATTCGAAGGCAGTGAGTTTGGTTTGGTTTTGGAGCTGCTAGAAAAAGAGAGGGCAGGAGAGGTGCTGTTTGGGAGAAGCAAGGGCTTTACTCTCCCTTGGTCTCAGCCTTAGGCAACACGACCAGTGGCTCTGTGTCCCCTATGGCTAAACCCCCTACAGGAGAGGCCCACTGGGGCTCTCCCAGGTGACTCTGGCTCCATGGATCTAGTGACACCCCCCATATCCCCATATTCTGTCTCTCCAGCCTAAAGGTGACACAACCTCCTATTGCCAATTTGTGGGTGCCTCACAATCTTCTGTTGGCTTCTTAGTGCTTCTATGACTGTGTGACCAATTCCATGCATTATGTTTCCTCTATTTCATATTCTTAGAGTGGATTGCATTTTCCTGGCTGGACCCTGGCTGATGTAGGCACTGAGCCAATTCAGTAGGATTTCCCTGTGAAATTTCTACTTACTCCCTCTTTTGTATCACTCCTAAGAAATAGAACAACCCAATGATGAAGAGCAAATGCCATGTAGTCTGGTAGACCAGGATGCAAATTCAGCTCTGTCTTTTATTAACCGAAAGGTTTGGTTAAAATCACATAGTCTCATTAAGTATGTTTCTTCAACTGAAGTTAAAAGTAGTATCTTCTTCTTAACCATTGTTAGGACTGAACAAGATATTATATCTGAGGAATGGCCAGTTCAGTGGTAGAATTCTCACCTTATATGCAGGAGACACTGCTTCAACTCCTGGACAATATACCTAATGCCTAACCACCACCTATTTGTCAATGGAGGCTTGAACGTTGCTATGGTGCTGAAGAGGTTCAGTGGGGCTTCCACACTAAGATGTGTAAGGAAGAAGGTCTGGCAATCTGCTTCCAAAAATCAGCCAGTAAAAACCTACAGATCACAACAATCCGATCCTCAATCAATCATGGGGATGGTCCAGCACCTACCAGTGCTTCATTCACTATGCAGGGGTTGCCATGGGTCAGAGATGACTCTGAAGGCAGCTGACAACAACAGCAATATATATAAAACATTTAGGTCAGTCCCTGATACAATATAAATGCTCAAGAAATAGTACCTTACAGACCCCTGCTCTAGGCTGCATGTTGTTTCTAGGCATGGCCTGTTTTATTGATCTCCCTATTTTCAACCCCTATAGAGCCTGGAATAGAGAAGACATTCAATAAATATTCAATGTCATGATTAAGCAAACCCTTCGAGTATTGTGTCTTTATTGTGCAACCAGAAACTTCAAAGCTACCATTCATTGATTGATTGTGTGTTGCAGGCAATGTTCTAAGTTCTTGATAGACATTGTTTCATTTGATTTTGGTTTTACCACCTTATGAAGTAAGCATTATTATTGTTGTTGTTAGGTGCTGTTGAGTCGGCTCTGACTCAGCAACCTTATGTGCAACAGAATGAAACACTGCTCAGCCCTAAGCCATCCTCACAATTCTTGCTATGCTTTGAGCCCATCACTGTAGCCACCACTCATTTGTCAGTTTGTTGTACTGTGGTAGCTTACGTGTTGCTATGAGGCTGAAGGCTATGCCACTGGTATTTCAAATACCAGCAGGGTCACCAATGGTGGACAGGCAGGTTTCAGGGGAGCTTCCAGATGAAGATGGACTGGGAAGAAAGATGGGGCCATCCACTTCTGAAAAAACTAGCCACTGAAAGCCTTAGGAATAGTAGTGAAACACTGTCTGATATATTAGGGAGGTCTGGTGGTCTGATATATTACTAGTATGTATTATTTTTACTATCCGCATTTTACAGATAAGACACACAGGTTAATTGGCTTTCCAAAAGTCATAAGAGAGCCATGCTTCAAGACAAGGTAAATTTCTGACTCCAGACTCTCCATCACTCACTCAGCAGTCAGCTTGCCCTGGAGGCCCGCTCAATACTTTCTTCTAGCTGTTCATCTCTCTGTTGTTGTTTTTGTTATGTGCCGTCGAGTCAGAACCAACTCATAGCAACCCCTCCTTGGGTTTCCGAGGCAGTATCACTATGGAAGTAGATTGCCCAATCTTCCTTCCGAGGAGTGGCTGGTGGGTTTGAACCGCCAGCCTTCTGGTTAGCAGTCAAGTGCCTTAGGCACTCTGCTACCAGAGCTCCCTAGGGATATTAAAATTTCCCGGAGAGCTAAAATCATATCAATTCTTTTTCCTTTTGCTATCACTTTCTGTTCCCATTATAGAGTTGGGCACACAGCAAGCACTTACCAAAGAATTCCTGATTGATATTTTTAAAAATCCTATTCTGAATACACACTGCTGTGAATCTGGGTCACAAGAAAAATGTAGCAAAGATCTCTGTGTCCTCAACATATACATAGAAATTGAGCCTGAAGGTACCAATTATCATATCTAAAAATGCTTAAAAAGGTATTAATAATTTAGCAGTTACATTCATGTGGGAAGGATTCTTGGCAGTTCACAAGTTCCTGGAGGCCAGAGGCTGTGTCCACTAAAGACCTGGGCATTTAATGGTGTTTACTATGTATGTGTTGGCCAATGAAAGGAGGAAGCATAGTGACACAGTGAGAAGAACATTGGTTATGCCTGGGCTTTCAAGAGACTGGGGCCCTATTCCTGACTCGGTGGCAGACTGGTGGTTTGTCTTCACTATGCTAAGCTTTAACTTTCCTATTAAAATAATAAGGGTTTTGGACTAGAGTATCACTTAGGTTCTTCTAGTTTTAAATACTATTACTTTAAAATACAATGATATCATCAAAAATATTTTGAAGAGTGTTTAGTCTTAAAGGAAATGGCCCCAAACTACCACCCTTATATGTGGTTGCTCATGGCAGTACTATCAAGTTTCTATCAAGTTTTGTCTGCCACCCCTACCAATGGTATAATTACTTTCAAGCCAAGGAACCAATCAAGATTATTATTTTAACTGTTTGTAAAGTATGTGAAAATTCATCATATGTAAGATCTTATAGACTTTCTGCAACCAGTGCAGATGAAGTATAATGCATGTACTTTGTGATAGGTATTTCAGCTGTGGTGTGAGAGCTTGTGTGTGTGTATGCATGCTTATTTATGTATTATCTGCTAATGAGGTCATTAGATATCGGATAAAAGTACTCAATAAGACAGTGACACTACATCATTGTCCTTACTTAATAAATGAGGAAACCACACTTGAGATGGTTAAGCAACCTGTAGCAGGTCACCCATCCAGAAACTGGTCTCCTGATTTCTATTCACAATGTCAAACTAGGTAAAGAAAACAAGAAGAATTTGTGACCTCAAAACATTCCCCAAGTTACCAATGTCTTCAATGCAAACAGCCCAAACATCCAAGGCTGCAATGCTCTAACTGTGGAGGGCTTTAACACTGGGTTCACAAATAAGTTGGCTAGGAAGGATCCTCACTGCAGAAAATCCATTAAGTCTGTACAATGTTCTATGGCCAATATGGTCATTTCTAGTATAATAAGTGCTGCTGAGGAGTCCTCTTTACCATGTGAATCTCAGACTATATGCCAAAATTATTGAGGGACCACACTGAAGTGGTCAGGCCTTGCCTTAACTCTGTACAGCAATTTACTCTTAACCTCTTTTCATTTTTTATTCCACAGATATTTGTTAAGGACAAATTCAGAATTCAGTCACAAAAGCTAACATTTATAAAATACTTATTATGTTCCAGGCTCTGTAAGAAGTGTTTTACATTTATTTACATATTTAATATGCATAATGAGCTGCAGTGGCTGCACCGATGGACTCAGGTATAGTAGGGATCATGAGGCTGTCACAGGACTGGGCAGTGTTTTGTTCTGCTGTACATAAGGTTGCTATGAGTCAGAGACTACTCAATGGTATATAACAACAACAAAACAACATAATGAGCCTGTGAAGTAGGTGCTATTCTTATTGTCATTTTACAAATGAAGATAGTAAGCCACAGAGAGTAATGTACCTAGAGTCATGCAGCTGTGAGGGAGTCAAATTTGCACCTAGGCAGTCTGCTGTGCTCTTACCCACTGTACTAAGAAATTGGGAGTCAAGAAAGACTCAAACTCTGCCCTCATGGAGCTTCCCTCTAATGATAAATATAGAATTGTAAACCATTAATTTGAAATTAATGACTCAATAACAATTCTAATAATAATATGAAGGAGAAGATCTAGGAGGCTGAAAACATAGGGAGATCTGATCATCTTGGGGGAAGAGGATGGAGTCAGGGAGGGTTTCTCTCTGGAAAAACTGCTAGCATTGTGTTCCAAAGGATAAGCAGGAATTCACCAGAAAGTGTTAGAGAGAAATCTCCCAAACAGGAGGAAGCTGATGTGCTGAGACCTCAAGGCAAAGAGGAGCATGAAGTGTTGTGGGAACTTCAATAAGCCAGTGTGGTAGAGAATACAGGGTGAGGGCACACTGGCACCAGACGGGGCTGAAAAGGTGTCTAGCCAATGTCTGCACAACCACTGTCTCAGTTCAGCAGCCATCATGGGAGGGAACAGAATGCTGTCACTGTCCCTATTTGCAGATTGGGAAATAAGGCAGAGATCAGTTTGGGAAACAGAGAAAGGACTTGAAAAGCACCCTGCCAGGCTCCTGCATGTGACTTATCCTTGTCCTCTGTCACCTGACCTTGGCTGTCTTTTCTTACTGCCTATACTCAGTTAGGATTCCCACCAGTGTTTCCAAAATAAAGTGACACCAGGGATTCTTTCTATTTAGGGACAAATATAAAACATCTCTTGAACATTTGCTTTCTCATTTAATGTAATTTAATCAATTCCTTACAACAAATGTTTGTGGTTTCTGTTACATTTTATACATAGGAAAATTAAAGGATCAGAGAGATAAAGGAGCCTGCCCAATACCACACAATGGTATATGAAGGAGCTGGTTACTGCTCTTACATGGATCTTCTTTCAGTACTTCCTACTACCTCCAATTTAAATGGGTAAAGCAAATGGTAGAGTATGCCACAAAAAGCCCCCAAGACACAAAGTTTAAGAGAGGACATAGAGACCATGTCCTTTCTTTGCAAAGTTCACCATAAACATTAGAGGAAAATCATTTCTCCCTGCACCCTCTGCATCCCAGCCCCCAACAGTCAGAGACTCAGTTGGAAACAGATGGCACTCAAATTGGGTTATTTGAAGAGTTTAATAAAAGGACTACTCACAAAGGTATACAGAGTGGAAAGGGAAATCACCAGGGTTAGTGCAAAACCCCAGAGCTAATAAAAGCCAGGTTTCATTACCATCCCTGGTTCTGAAGGAGTAAGGGGAAATGGGCCTCTCAAGATGTTCCAGGACAATAGCAATAAAAATCAAAAAACCAAACTCATTGCCATCAAGTCAGTTCTGACTCATAGCAACCCCTACTTGAGTTTCTGAGGCAATATCTCTGTGGAAGTAGATTGCCCAGTCTTCCTTCCAAGGGGTGGCTGGTGGGTTTGAACTGCCAGCCTTCTGGTTAGTAGTCAAATGCCTTAGGCACTATGCCACCAGAGCTCCTAGAACAATAGCAATAAGGCTGGTAAAATCCCATTTGTCCACAGCTGCGCTCTCCCTTGCTGGTCTGCGCTTCCTCCCTTCCCTGATCACTTCCCTCAACCCCAACCATGTTGGAAGGCTCAGTTAGAGTCCTGATTCTCTGTGAGGCCTTTCCATGTACTTCTAGCTACATTTCCCTCCTCCTCTCCTCCCTGAACTGCCAGGACTGCCCGGATTCTCACCTGCATGCTTTACTAAACTGCCTGGCAGTGTTAACAATCATTCCAGGGGCATGAACATTTCTGGGTAAGAAAATTAGCATCTGGAATCCCTGGGTGGCACAAATAGTAAGCATCTGGCTACTTATCAGAAGTCTGGTGGTTTGAATGCTTCCAGAGGTGCCTCAGAAGAATGTCCTGGTGATATACTTCTGAAAGATCACAGACATTGAAACCCATGCAGTCATCATGAGTTGGAATCAACTTGACAGAAATACATGAGGTAGCCATGAGCTGGAATCAACTTAGCGGCAACTGGAGAATAAGTATCTTGAGAACAGGAACTGGGTCTAATTTATTTCTGATGAATAGAAGAATGCCTAATGGATTGAGTGAAAAAACAAAACAAAAAACGAACCTTTATTATCATCTATGTGACAAGTACTATGTTAAGTGCTGTTATGTATTTTAACACTGCTTGCATCAAAATCAAGGGATCAGGAAAAAATCATTATCTATTCAGCATTTACTAGGTGCCAAGCAGGGGCCATAATAAAATTCTTATTGATCTGTGTGGCACAAGGACCAACAAACATAACAGACAGCAGCCATAAAGTGGTGGCACGGTGCATTCATACCACTGGCTAAGACTCAAAGATTTTCATATGTCACTGAATCCTCATAACACCAACTGAGTAGATATTATTGTCCTCATTATACAAATGAGGAGCTTGAGGCACAGAAAAGCTAAGTTTGATTGTGCAAAATCAGTTCTATGTGTAGAAAATAAGTGATGGAATCAAAAGTCACACCGAGAATCAGCTTACTCCAAGGTGCATATTTTAAACACTATACTGGTCCTTCTTACCACACTGCCCCTGCAACATTGCCTGCAAAACTCTTTTTCCAGATAGCCAAATGGCTTACTCTTTCAAGTTTTCTTTGTTCATGTGTCATGATCTCCCCAGCAAAGCCTTTCATGACCATTTAATTTAAAACCAGCTACCCCACCACCACCCTGACGCTATCTCCCTTTCAGGTGTTATTTTTCTCTGTAGCAATTATAGACATCTATCACGTGTGAAGGAGCTTTGGTTGTGTGGTGGTTACCACATTCAGCTGCTAACCAAAGGTTGGTGGTTTGACCTGGAAACCCAATGGGGCAGTTCTACTCTTCCTCTTGGGATACTATGAATTGGAATCAACTTGATGTCAGTGGGTTTGCTTTTGGATCATACTGTGATGGTTAATTTTATGTGTCAACTTGGCTAGGCCATGATTCTCATTGGTTTGGCCAAATAATAGACTCGTTGCTGTTCCTTAATGGTATAGGATGGAATGGAATGGGATAACTTTCCGTAATGTAATCTAGTATAATGAATCAATCAGCTGAAGGAAAGTTTCCTTAGGGTGTGGTCTGCCCCAAAACTATAAATAAATATTTTGGCTGACGTCTCTCTCTCTCTCTCCACCCTGCACTCTCCCTGTCACCTGGGATGCAAGCCTGCAAAAGTCTCCAGCCTTCCTCCCAACTAACAGAGTTTGGACTTGCCAGCAACCCCTAGTCCTGTGAGCCAGAAGGAGTCTCTAGCTTACTATCTTACCTCTGGATTTTGGATTTTCCCTCACCACAATCTTGTGAACCAATCCTTTGAAGTATTCTATATAGAAATGTATGTGTCTCATTGTTTCTCTAGAGAACTCTAAGACACATACCATTTGCTTTACTGATTAATTTTGATTACTGAATATCACCACCCACTAGGAATATATCATAAAGCAGAGATTTTTCTCTGTTTCACTGCTGTATCCTCCATACCTACAACATGTCTGGTACAAAGAAGGTGCACAAGAAGTATGTAGTGAATGAATGAATGAGGGGATAATGAATGTATTTTGAGGAAGTCTTCATTTTCAGGGTATACATCAAGGGGAAGTGTAGCAGGGACCAGAAGAGTGACTATGGAGTTACCCAGCGTATCCCAAAGCAATAAATCAAACTGGGAGAAAAAGCTGAGGTCGAGTTGGAGAATGAGAGGTCAGAGTAGGGGAAGTGCGAGTGAGTATCAAGTCTAGGGTGAGGCAGCAAAGAGGAAAACTAAGCTCTAGGTCAATTGCAATCATATAGGAGAGCCATTCTGGATAAAAGGAGGTCAATAATTCAGGTCAGAGAAAGAGGACAACACAAGGGTGCCAGGGGTCCTTTAAATGGTGTTAACAGAATAGTGAAACCATGGAGGTTCCCACACAATGTTTTAAACTGAAAGCCCAGGGAAGTGCCTGGCACATGATAAACATAAACAAACATTTGTTAATTGATTGGTTTTTAATCTGAACCCATCATTGACTTAATATATGACTTAGGATAAGTCACTTCCCCTCTATTGAACTCAGTTTCTTTATCTGTAAATATAGTGGACATAGATCAATGCATTAAACAGTTTTGTTTGTTTGCTTTTACTTTTTTTTTTTTTTAAACTATAAATGTTTTTTTTTTTATTTTATTTTATCGCCACACAACAATCCCAAACAGAAGAGTAAACCTACAGGGCACAAAAGCAGAGCTATTGTGAAAGTATATGTGGAGGTCTTAAGGCCCCTTGCCTTCTGCACAAGACCCATTTTGTCACTCATAACAACCCTATAGAACAGAGTAGAACTGCCCTACTGGGTTTCCAAGGCTGTAAATCTACATAGAAGCGGACTGCCACATCTCTCTTCCACAGAGCAGCTGGTAGGTTCAAACTGCTAACGTTTTTGATAGCTTGGCACTTTAACCACTACACCACCAGGGCTATTTCTCCACACCATTTTGTTGTTGCTAAGTGCTGTTGATTCAGATGTGACCCATAGTTAACCTATGTACAACAGAGGAAAACACTGCCTGGTCCTGTCCCATCCTCATAATCATTGCTACTTTTGAGCCCATTATTGCAGTTACTGTGTCAATCCATCTCATTGAGGGTCTTCCCATTTTTTGCTGACCCTCTACCATACCAAAAATGAGATCCTTCTCCAGGGACTGGTCCCTTCTGACAACATGACCAAAGTATAAGAGATGAAGTCTGGCCACTCTCACTTCTAAGGTGCATTCTGGCTGTACTTCTTCTAAGACAGATTTATTCATTCTCCTGGCAGTCTAGGTCTTTTCAATATTCTTCACCAGCACCACAAATACATCAATTCTAATACAGTCTTCCTTATTCATTGTCCAGCTTTCACATACAGGTGAAGCTATTGAAAATACCATGGCTTGGGACAGGTTCACCATAGTCTTCAAAGTGACATCTTTGCTCTTTAATACTTTAAAGAGGTCTTTTGCAGCAGATTTTCCAAGTGTAAAACATCATCTGATTTCCTGACTACTGCTTCCATGAGTGTTGATTCTGGATCCAAGTAAAATGGAAATCCCTGATGACGTCAATCTTTTCTCCATTTATTGTGATGCTGCTTATTGATCCAGGTGTGAGGATTTGTGTTTTCTTTATGTTGAGGTATAATCCATACTGAAGTCTTCAGTCTTTTACCTTAACTTAGAGGTCATCTCTATATAATTTGACACACTGAACACCAATGACCAAAGACCAGACAAGGTGTGGGATGACATTAAGGACATCATACATGAAGAAAGCAAAAGGTCATTAAAAAGACAGGAAAGGAAAAGAAACAAAAATGGATATCAGAAGAGACTCTGAAACTTGCTCTTGGATGGAGAACAGCTAAAGAGAGTGGAAGACATGATGAAATAAAAAAGCTGAACAGAAGATTTCAAAGGGTGACTTGAGAATACAAAGTATTATAATGAAATGTGCAGACACCTGGAGTTAGAAAATCAAAAAGGAAGAACATGCATAGCATTTCTCAAGCTAAAAAAAAAAAAAAAAATGATACCTAAGGTTGCAATACTGAAAGATCCTCTAGGCAAAATACTGAACGATGCAGGAATCATCAAGTGATGTAAGGCACAGAGTCACTACACCAAAAAGAATCAATTGACATTCAACCATTTTAGGAGGAAGCACATGATCAACAGCCAATGGCACTGAAGGAAGAAGCCCAAGCTTCACTGAAGGAACTGGGGATTGAAGAAGGCTCCAGAAATTGACTGAATCCCTGTTCAGATGTTCCAACAAATGGATGTAGTCTTAGAGGTGCTCACTCATTTATGCCAAGAAATTTGGAAGACAGCTACCTGGACAGCTGACTAGAAGATATCCCTATTTGTGTCCCTTACAAAGAAAGGTGATCCAACAGAATGCATAAATTATCAAATAATATTATTAATATCACATGAAAGTAAAATTTTGCTGATAATAATTCAAATATGGTTGCAGGAGTATGTTGAGAGGGAAATTCCAGAAATTCAAGCTGGATTCAGAAGAGGACATGGAATGAAGGATATCATTGCTGGTGTCAGATGGGTCTTGGACAAAAGCAAAGAATACCAGAAAGATATTTACCTGTTTCATATTGACTATGCAAAGACATTTGACTATGCGGATCATAAAAAAATCATAGATAACATTGCAAAGAATGGGGATTCCAGAACACTTAGTTGTGCTCCTGAGTAACTTGTACATAGACTAAGTGGCAGTCATTCAAACAGAACAAGGGGATACGGCATTGTTTAAAATCAAGAAAGACGTGTGTCAGGGTTGTAACTTTCACCACACTTATTCAATTTGTATGCTGAGAAAATAATGTGAGAAGCTGTAATATATGACAAAGAATGCAGCATCATTATTGGAGGAAGATTTACTAATAATCAGCAATATGCTGATGACACAATCCTGATATGCAAATAAATGCCCACACCACGGTGGCAACAAATTAGGCCCTTCATGCTCTGGAGTCTGGAACAAAGTATGAAAGTCTCAGGGCTATCTAACCGCTGAGACTCATTCCAGCACTGCCATGCATCCCCATCGTGTCTACCACAGGCCCTACTTCACAGCAAGACCAGGTATTCACTTACCATTTGTCTGACACTATTCTAAGTACTTTATATATATATAACTTACTTATTTCCAATTTACAGATGAGAATATAGAGGCACAGAAAGTTTAAGTTAATTCTCCAAGGCAACACAGCTAGCCAGTGTTGCCTAGTTTTCTGCTCCAAGACTCATACTTTTACTCATGTCACTAATGTTTTAAAGTGCCTGGCACTTTAACCACTGCACCACCTGTATGCAGTCCTGTGTTGTTCAACCAGACCTAGGAAGGAATGGTTCAATGGAAAGTTAACAGGAAAGGAGGGAAGGGGAAGGGAGGGGAGGGGAGAAGAAGAGAAGGGAGGACAGGGAAGATAAAGGGGGAAGTAAGAGAGCATGATCTAGCTGAAGCCCAAAGAGTATGTGGCTCTCTAGAGAGGAAACAGTTTCAGAAGTGACAATGGCTAGCCAGAGTGTGGACACCAGGATTCAACGTATTGCCTTCTCCACAGTTCTAGAGCCATCTCTGATAAGATGGCTTCTCCCTAATTCCACATTCTGTAATCTAGAGATAGTAAAATCCTATTTTTACAGCAAGAGCTTGGAAGAGGGCTTCCTTAAGAGGAGTTTTAAAGAAAAATGGGAGATGTCAATTTATCAAAAGCATTTATTTACAGAAACAAAAATAATCTTTGTTTTATGAATAATGATGGGAAACAAAAAGCAGCCCACATTCCCACAAATGTTTTTTTCTTTCCTTTAATGAATTAGAATACACACAACTCAATAAAAATGAAAGAAAAAAAAAATAACTGAAAAACCTGGCAAGCATCATTCAAAGTCTTTCAACTGGTCATTTTAGTGTTTCCTGAAGCCAGCATCTCCATTACAGTGGTACATTATGCAAAACACAAAGTTTTTTGGCAGCAGATGAAGGCAAAGAACTGAAATTCCTGCAGAAACAAAAGGGCTCTCCTCAGTGGTTTTCCAAGAGGCTCCACTGGCATTTTGGGGGGGACAAGTCTTCATTGGATGGAATTTTCTTGCATGCTTTAGGTGTGAAGCATCCCAGACCCTGGCCACCATATGTCTGTGTTGTTGTTGTTATGTGCCCTTGAGTCGGACCTGACTCATAGCAACCCCTCTCTGGGTTTCTGAGGCAGTATCACTGCGGAAGTAGATTGCCCAACCTTCCTTCTGAGGAGTGGCTTGAAATCACCATAACCATCAAAACCTCCCTCAAATATTTCCAGACACCTTCTGGAGGGACAATACTGACCCCAGATGTCTTAGTTTGCTGATGTTACTGTAACATAAGTATCACAGGTAGGTGGCTTTAATGAACAAAAAGTTATTTTTCTCAAAGTTTCCCAAACCAAACCCACTGCCATCAAGTTACAGAAGTAGATTACCCCATCTTCCTTCTGCAGAGTGGATGGTGGGTTTGAACCGCCAATCTTTTGGTTAGCAGTCAAATGCCTTAGGTACTGTACCACCAGAGCTCAAAGTTTGTTGTTATGTGCCGTCTAGTCGGACCTGACTCATAGCAACCTCCCTCTGGGTTTCCAAGGAGGTATCACTATGGAAGTAGATTGCCCAACCTTCCTTCTGAGGAGTGGCTGGTGGGTTTGAACTGCCAGTCTTCTGGTTAGCAGTCAAGTGCCTTAGGCACTACGCTACCAGAGCTCACAGTCATTCTTATAAGGGGAACAGGGAGGCAGGTATGCATGCACCAAGCTATAATCTAAGACCTCATATGATACTTGATACACAGCGAGCCTTCTGTTATTGTTTATGTAACAGAAGACAAAATGCAAGGTCTACAAAGCATAAAATGAGAAATCCTCAAATGCTAGGGTCCATCTTAAATCAACTGCACACACAACCTGCAAATATCAGAACCAGAAAGGACCTCAGTGAGCAGAGGTCAGCAAATATTTTCTGTAAAGGGCCTGATAGCAAATATTTTAGACTTTGCAGGCTGTACTGTATCTGCTACAACTACTTAACTCTGCCATGTAGTGCAAAAGCAGCCATAGGTAATGTGTAAATGAATGAGTAGGACTGTATGTCAAATTTTATTTACAAAAACAGGAAGAGGGCTAGGTTTAGCTCATGGGACATAATTTGCAGACCACTAACCTAGTTTAATAATCTTATCGATGGAGTTGGACATTGAAGCCCAGAGAGAAGTGATGTGTCCAAGGATTCACAGCTGGTAAGTGATAAAGAGAGACACAAATTTAATTCTCCTGAACCTTAGCCCCTGATTTTTATTTTTAATAAACTGTTTCCCATGCAACCAAATTTAGGTTCATGTTGCTTTGTTGTTGTTTGCCGTCGAGTCAGCCCCGACTCATAACGACCCCTCCTTGGGTTTCCGAGGCAGTATCACTACAGAAGTAGGATTGCCCAACCTTCCTTCTGAGGAGTGGCTGGGGGGTTTGAACCGCTTTAGACATTACTAATAAAAATATTTGAAAAGAAAAAAAAGTGAATACTTATTCTGTGCTTACTATGAGTCAAGCACTGATTTAAGCACTTCCAAAATGTTTGTATGTATAATCCTTATCACAATCCTATGGTTTAAGTTCTATTATTGTCCTCATCTCACAGGTAAATAAATTGAGGTACAGAGAGTTTAAATGACTTGTCCATGGTCATTCAAGTAGGTTTAAAACTCTGTCTAAACTAATAAGGGGAAATATCAAGATGTGAAGACAGATGACTCCACAGCCCATATCCTTAACTTCTACACAGCCTTCCCTGCATCTCTGTCAGTGCATGCGGCTCCCATCCCTTTCAAAGGCCAGAATTTACTGGATATATACTACACATGACTTAGTGTCAACTGGGTTTTCCTGGCTCTCACAGGCCCCAATAAACTTGGCTCAAGTATCTACTTCTGTAGCCTGTGAACATCCATCACCTTCTCCAAGATTCCTCTGAACCACTAATGATTTATTCTTTATGCCAGTAGTAGGACTAGAGTAAGATAAGTGAGTTACCATGGATGCAAAATTAAAGGGGGAGTGGAGGAACGAAAAAAACAGTAATCAAGACTAATAGTATTTTTTAAAAATATAAACTCATGAAAAACAAAATACCACAATTTTAAATAAAGACAGAATTAGTATTACTGCTTTTTCCTTTTGTCTCAGGCTCCAGTAAGGCGCCACACAGCACTGTTACTGTTCTTCTCATTATTTACAATTTTCATTTTCATTCTTCATGGATTTTTTGGCATTAATTTTCATTTTTTAGAATATTGCATGAAAATATTACTTACAGTGATTATAGAGTTGTTGGAACTCCCTTAAATTCACTCCCTTAAATTCACTCACTTTACCCCTAGTCCTGGCATTGCCTCAGGCTCCCACACCCACATCCCATCTGTGTTCTTCCTTGGGCCAGTACCTTTGTCCATTATTCCAATGGCTCCACTCTGTCAAATTGACTCCTGGCAACTTCATTAAGCATTTTCACATTGGGGGTCATGTCTTAGCTCCTCCATCCTCATGTCCTCAGTCTCACCTTCAGACTCTTTGAAGAATCAACTTCTGTTCCAGGAAGACTAAAGCAGACCTCTACCTAAGAATTATCCAAGTGTTGGTAAGAAAACTACCCTCATCTTATTGCATATACATCATTGTGCTAAGCGCAGAGAGGGAAACACAACAGAGAAATCTCCCTCAGTAGCCTAACAACACTTGGAGGGGGGATCCCAATATTAAGCACACCATAGGCCTTCAATAAGTATTTGTCAAATTGAATTGGACAAATCCTTTCATCTAGCTTTTCAGAGTTTAGATGACTAGGGCAAAAATGAGGGAGCTTGAAGAAGACTGATTTCATGCTCTTAAAGTGAGAGAAAAGCACTGATATTTTGTGGGCATTTTAGTTGAAAAGAAATCACTTGAAACAATTGACTAAGTTGGCACTGTGGAGAGTACTGGACCCAAAAAATTATAGTAATCACACTTAGACACTAACTAGCTGGTCTACTACGGGAAGAGAGACAGCAAATTCAAAAATAAATTACTGCTCCCAGCTAAACTCCCATCTGCCAAATCCAAGCCTTCCTTTAACCCATTTATTCAATTTCTCTTAACATATTTAAATCCACTGGAGGGAATTATGAGGGAGACAGATGAGACAGGTCACAAACATTTGTATGCACATTAAAATAAAGAAAATTAAACGAAAGATTAATAGGGCAGACAGGTAACCATGTAACATGATTTCACTTTGAAGTAATTTATTTCCATTCAAACTGTGATAAATAACCACCAAGTGATATAATAATTACCCATTTCTTGGTGTCGAATGGGATGTGGAAATAATTGTCTGAAGTAAAAACATTCCATGGACTTTGAAAAGGGAATGCTGCACATTCAATAAAGCTACAAACCATGACCCCAAAAGAAATTGAATTGGCCTGTTTGTATTCCCATCGCTATGTCTGCAAAGTATGTTCTCCCCCTCCAAGGCAAGCTTCCTTTTCTGTTTGATAAAGTCTTGTGATTTGTGACTACAAAAACTCTGAGGATTACATAAATTTTGTGCTTTGGCACTCCTGTGTGAGATCAAGTTCTGAAGAAGATGGGCTGCCGAAGAAGGCAAGGTCCCAAGGTTATAGAACATGCTAGTTTTGGTGGTTAAAATGGTCATTTCGAAATGCCCCCCAGCCTTGAGAATAATTGAATGCATTTTAAAATTAGGTCCTGTTCAGTTAAAAGCAAGACTACATCTGTAAACATTCATCAAGACTCATTAGAAGGATCTTCTTTACTAGAGCTCTTTACTGCTCATTAACATAAGGGCTACCATTGCTTTAGGGCCCACTGTGGCAATATCCTGGGCTTGTGCATGCATCATTTCATATCAGAAACACTGCTGACAGAGGATGCTGGGAGGCAAAGAGAAAAATTGTAGTAGAAAGGGCAATGGATTAAGAGTTAGAATATTTTAATTCTAGTCCTGGACCAATCCCTTACCAGACATGCAAATTTAGGCAGTTCACTTAAACATTTCTGGGCCTCAGTTTCTTTATCTGTGAGATGAGGATGACGTTGTTGTTGTTATGTGCCGTCAAGTTGGACCCACTCATAGTGACCCCTCCTTGGTTTCCGAGGCAGTATCACTATGGAAGTAGATTGCCCCATCTTCCTTCTGAGGAGTGGCTGGTGGGTTTGAACCGCCAGCCTTCTGGTTAGCAGTCAAGCGCCTTAGGCACTACGCTACCAGAGATCCCAAGGATGATGGTACATGCCTACTGAATCAATTGGAAACTATGAAGTGTTATATGCATTCACTTCAAATTCCCAAGTGTTCTTTTTTAAAACACTGACTAAGGATTTTTAAGGCACTCAGTTTGGAGTGGTAGGGAGAACCCAAACCACATGGGAAGAGGTAGTGTAGTTCTTAACAGGCAATGGGAACGTTAGACAAAAGAAGTTGGAATGGAAGCTGAACAAGCAAACAGAACAGCTCATTTCCATCAAAGAGTTCAGTTTAGAAGGGAGGGTAATGTAGATAAATACTTTCATGGTCTGCTCAGCATCCCCCATGTCTGAAATCTTCCCCTGAGTAATTGATCTCACTCATTCTTGTTATAGATTGAATTGTGCCCCTCAAAAAACTTATATTGGAGTCCTAACTTCTGGTACCTATTAATGTGACCTTGTTTGGAAGCACGGTCTTTGAAGATGGTATCAGTTAACATGAGGCAATACCAGAGTAGGCTCATAATCCAATCTGAGTAGTAGCCTTATAAAAGAGATGAGAAGCAGAGAGACAGACAGAAGGAAGGATGACCATGTGAAGATGCATCTACAAGCCAAGGAATGCCTGCGGCTACCAGGAGCTGAGAGAGACAAGAAAGGATCTTCCCCTAGAGACTTCAGAAGGTGCATGACCTGGCTGACACACTGATTTGGACTTGTAGCTTCCGGAACCATTAGACAATAAATTTCTGTTCTAATAAGTCACTGAGCTTATGCTATTTAGTTATGACAGTCCTAAAAAACGAACACACTCTTACTCAAAGAACTTTCAGTAAAGGAGGAAAGAGGATTGTGTATACACAACTCATCCCAACAAGGCTACAATGAACCTCTCTGACATTTCTTGCTTAGACTGCCTAATGTTCCCTATCCATTCACTCATTTAGTCATCCTTTTATCCACTCATTTGTTCCATAAAACTGCATTTGGCACTTACAATGTGCCTGGTACTGGGGATACAGAGATGAATCACATAAAACTCCTTGCCTTCAAGGAGTGAAGAATCTAACAAAGATGACCACAGAGATGCAATTTGCAAGCACTTTTTAATAGAGAGTTTCTTATTTAATTGTCAACAAGAAATATTTGTGTTATTTGCTCCAATTTAAAAGTGAGAAAACTGAAGACAAAGAAAGGTGATGTTACTTGCCTAGTTGCACAAGGCTTTCAGTGACAGAACCAACATAAAAAAACTCAGCCTTCTGAGTCAAATCCAGTACGTTCTCTCACGCTTTAGATATTTCCTAGGAGAGACTCCCTGCCTTGAACTATAAGCCACTTTGCTGAGACCATAAGTCCACCTAACTCTTTTTTCTCTACAGAGCTGGATTTTGGTCTCTACACTTTCCTTCATTGTCTGGGGTCCAGCTGAAACTTTTTTATTTCTTTGTTTCCTTCCTTCCTTTCTTCATTCCCAAGCATTTATTGTATACCTGCATCCACTACATGCTAGCATTGTTCTAGGCTCTGAAGATTATGAAGTGGAAAAAACACAGTCCCTGGCTCATGGAGCTCAATGCCTAGCAGAGGACAGAGAGAAGTTATTTCCATACAGTGTGATAAGTGCTATGGCAGTAGAGATACAGAATTTTGTGACAGCACATAAAAAGAAATCTAACCTAGTCTATAGGGAGCTAGGGAGGGCTTCACAGAAGAGTAACAGCCAAAAATAAACCTGGAACACTTTTGGCCAGCCAAAGGGAGAACCGGCATGGTTTAGGCAGAAGGAACATAATGAGCAAAATCTAGGAGGAAAGTTGAGCATAATGCCGTGAGTAACCCAGAGGTTGTTCAGGGTGCCTGGACAATGGGGTGCAAGGGATGAAATAGAGGGAAGGTTGCCACAGGAGGAGGACACAAGAGTCAGATGGTGCAGAGCACTAGTGAGAAGCTTAGACTTCATTCTCAGGGTTCTGGGGAGCCACATAGAGGGATTTTCAGTCAGTAGTAACACCGGACTTGAGTTTTAGTAAAATAACCCTGACTGATCTGAGAATAAACTCAAGGAGAAGGGAGTGAAAGCAGGGAACTCAGTTGTATGGAGAACTGAAGTAGTTATTACAGGTGTGAGATGATGATGAACTTGAACTAATATAGTAGAGGTAGGGACAGACAGAATTGAGAGCTATCACCCTTACAGCCTGCTGATTTCAATTCCTGCTTGAATCAATACCAGATGAGTTCATTGAATACAATACAGTGAAAAAATAAAATAAAAAACACCAATAATAATGGTTTTCTTGTTAAATACTTGTGATAAGCCAGGCACTGGGGGTAAGAACTTTAAATCTGCTACCACAATTAAGAATGAAAATTACTCAATGGTATTAAATCCCACATCTTACAAAGGCAGATGCCTAGGATCCACTGCTCTGGTAGCGTAGTGCCTAAGGCACTTGACTGCTAACCAGAAGACTAGCGGTTCAAACCCACCAGCCACTCCTCGGAAGGAAGATGGAGCAATCTGCTTCCATAGTGATACTGCCTTGGAAACTGAAGGAGGGGTCACTATGAGTCGGGTTCAACTCGACAGCACATAACAACAACAACAGAATCCACTGGAGCCATACTAAACCAAATTTTAATTGGTGGAACCCAGGAATCTACATTTGAGATCCAGAGCTTAATGTGTGCTAAATTTTTAGAGCTACAGCTGTGAACTGCACAGCACATGACATTTTTATTCTGGGGAACAACTTCAATTTAAAAAATAAATAATTTCAATTCCAAAAGTAACAATTTCAATTAACCTGGGCTGCCTTATGCTTAATGACATACAAATGCCCCAAATAGTATAAAATACCCCAGTGACAAGTATATATAAAACTTTTAGCTGAGAGAGATCAGTAGGCCCTTTTAAACAGAGACACTACGTTAGAGAAAGGGGTCTTTGGGGACCCTAAACTGAACAGACCTGAGATATAGGGACTGGTTCTGGGTTGAAGGAGGATGACACACTCAGGATTTAATGGCATTTCTTGGCGTGTGGTCAGACTATAGAATCTTAGCACCGAAAGGGACCTTAGATACACTCGAGCCAAGGGGTTTTCTAATTGGATTCCACAGAACACTGGAGTTCATTAAAGGTCTCTAAAGAGCGAGGCAGACATTAAACTTTCAGGATTTGGGTTTTCCTCATAACTGTAACCTCGTCTGTATTTTAACTGTTTTACATATTGGTTTTAAATAGAATTCTCTTTGAAAAAAGGGTGCAAGGGATTTGGAAAAAAGTAAGTGAAGGATATGTAAAGTCAACAAGTATTTTTGGTACTTGTGTACCAGTGGGCTCAGTGTGAGGCATGGAGGATGCTAAGATGAGTAATACACAGCTTCTGCCTGTATTGGCTAGGGATATTTAATTTTAAACAACAGAAACTGGCTCTAGCTAACTGAAGTGAGTAGCAGGACTTTCTGGGAGATTGCTGTGGTAGTTATGTTTGTGTGTCAACTTGGCTGGGCCTGGTTGAGTGGCTGAGCAGCTGGAGGTAGTTATTCCCCATGATGAGACTGGCAATCAACTCCGTGGTGGGATCTACCACAGCAGCTGAGTAGCTGCCTTTGGGATGTGGTCTGCTTCCTATATATAAGGAGAAGGCTTGGGAATGGCCTCTAGCTTATGGCATGCTTGGATCCTGCATATAGCCGTGTCTTTGTTGAGCAGCCTGCCGTGCTCTGCTGACCTTGGGACTTGCAATGGACTTGAATTAATGGCCTGCCGTGTGGTTTGGTAACATTGGGACTGCCATTTTACTTGTCAACCTTGGGTTTTTCAGCTTCAGCATCCAGCAGCTGTTTGAGTGAAGAAACACCTCTAGCTCCAGTGGTCCAGGAGCAGGAGGCAGAGCTGGACCCCAAGGTTGAGAGGCTTTCCCCCAGCACCTACAGCCTGGCACTTGAACTGGGACTTAAAGCCTCCAAATTATAAGAATAAACTCCTGTTTGTTAAGGCCATTCCCATTTGTGGTATATTCTTGTCAGAGCAGCACTAGGTACCCAGAGTAATTGCCTAGGGTAGTCAAGAATGGATTAGAGAATTAGACAAGCAGACAGCAGATAGTGCAAGAGCTGGGAAGCTCCAGGGACTCTGATAGCAAGAACTCATGGGTAGACTTAGATTCTGTCAGCAGAATGTTCTCCTCTAGTCTCAAGAATCAATACCCAGGAAAGAGCTAGAGCCTGCTTGGCCCAGCTTGCATCATGCTCTCCTTGTTCAGGAATATGGTAATGTGGAAGGGCCAATGACAGGTTAGAATAAGGGAATGATGGCTTACACTCCCACCCAAACCACATGGGAAGAGGTAGTGTAGCTTTCTACAGGCAATGGGTACTTTTGACAAAAGAAGTTGGAATGGAAACAAACAAGCAAACAGAACAACTGTGCACTCCATTTCCATCAAAGAGCTCAGTTTAGAAGGGAGGGTATTGTAGATAAATACTTTCATAGTCTGCTCAGCATCCCCCATGTCTCCAATGTTCCCCTTAGTAATTTATCTCTCATTCTGTAATATGAATTAAAAAAAAAAAACCTCACCGTCATCAAGTCAATTCTGACTCATAGAGACTCCCACTGGGTTTCCAAGGTGATAAATCTTTACAGAAGTAAATTGCCCCATCTTCCTTCCATAGAGCAGCTGATGGATTTGAACTGCCAACCTTGTGGTTAGCACTCAAATGCCTTAGGCACTGTGTCACCAGAGCTCTGGAATGTTGTCATAAACTTACCCACCATAGTTATAGTTGACTGGTCCTGGGGTGAGCACCTCACCCATGCTGAGCCTTTCTCTGATTTTTAAACTTTAAACTAAAATTGTCAAAGATTGTTGGCAGCCATTCTCCTCAAGTTTAAGAAGCTGGTCATAGAGAATGAAGACAGAGAGTCAAGGGAAGCAAGAACTGTAGCTTTATTTGAGCCCCTGAGTCTAGTTGTCCCTGAAGCCAAAATGCATCTCTGCACTTGTCACGATGACATAAGGTAACCTGATATCCTCAGTGGAGTCCTTGAATAATGAATAGTAGCGTAGTGCCTAAGGCACTTGACTGCTAACCAGAAGGCTGGTGGTTCAAACCCATCAGGCACTCCTCGGAAGGAAGGAAGGTTGGGCAATCTACTTCCATAGTGATACCGCTTCAGAAACCCAAGGAGGGGTCGCTATGAGTTGGGTCTGACTCGATGGCACATAACAACAATGTGCTCAAGGACTCACTGAAAGGTCAGAGGTTTGAGTCTACCCAGACACACATCAGAAAAAAAGCCTGGAAATCATTCAAAAAATCAGACACTGACCACTCTATGGAGCACACTTCTACTCTGATGCACGTGGAGTCACCATGAATCAGAGATGACTCAGTGGCAACTGGTTTGCTTAATATCCTCAGGAACAAACCAACTCAATAGTTTGTCTTAGACTGAAGTTCGTTCAAAGTGAGATTCTGTCCTTTATAATAAAAAATATCTTAATGGCTCAACTGTACAAATAACTGAACACCACGGTCATTTGTGACAAATGCCATCAGAATGGACTGGTGTTTAGAAGGAGAAGAAATCACATGCATAATTCTTATAGTTTTCCTTTACCCAGCACCTAGATTGAGCCAATCATGCTAGATCCCTGATACACATTATTTTATTGATTTCTTGAAAAAGCACTGCAGTACATATTATCTCCGTCTTAAAGGCAAGAAATGGAGGCCAGAGAAGTTAAACAACTCACACCCACTTGCCCAGTTAGAGAGGCAACACTGGAATTAAAATCTGGCCCCGAAGCACACTTTCTTTACCCTGCAGCCAGAAAGCACAGGAAGTGCTCTTTATCCTTAGTAACAATGGACCAGTTCCCCACAAACATATGGCAAACTACAATCAAGCTGCCTCTCTGCCACCTTAAAATAAGAAATCTCTCTTTTTCTTTTGCTGAGTCTAGACTCTATGTTAATTATCACCTCATTATAACCTATTATTATTTAGGATGTTGCTGCAGGGTGGAGTTTGTAAGCATTTTTCCACAGTACCTTGACCCTCAGGCTGCCAAGACTGTTGCATTTCTCACTGTGAGCAGTTTTTACAACTCTCTGTTGTTCATTCAGGCAAGAATTTATAAGCCTGACACCTTGGCCAGGGAATGGAGCATCACTATTTCTGAGTTAAGGCCCTTCTGGGAGGGTGGTGTGTGGGGCACAATGCTTGGCTTGTGCAGGAGGGAGGGGAGTGTCATATTATTTGTACTCGGGCCATATCATAACAAGAGTACAAGTCTTCTCTGGAAATGTGGATGGCAATCTGGAGTAGCAGCACCAGTGTCTCTTAAGTCAAAGCACCTGGAATTTCTGCCAGGCTCTGCCTCTACCCAATTCTGTGATCACAGACAAATCACTTCCCTCTCTGGGCCACCCACCTGCCATGAATAAGATAAGAATGTTCTCCTAGATTATCTGTCCCACCGATGCTGCTCCATGGAATGCTGGTGTGGCACAGCATGTTGTGTGAAAAAGCAGTTCTGGGATCAAACAAACTTGAGAAATAACACACTAAAGTTAAATTGGCTTCATTACTAATGAGTTTCCCAGAGCCTTGGATATGCTATTTGCTCATTACCACTCTGTAAAACAGGATGTAGCATTACCCAGATTTATTTATTTGTTTGTTTTTGATCATGAGTACCTCTTTTTTTTCCAAGAGCAACTTTTAACATCTCATAGGATATAGTGTTATCTTAGAACAGAGTTTGGAAAACCCTGGATCAAAGAATGATGAAATGTTCCTTCATGCCTTTCTTTGTGGGGTTGTGAGCCCTGCTCATATCTGAGTCTGTTCTTATCTCACTAAGCACTATTTCTCTTGTTCCATCCCAATCTATCTATTTCTGTTCATCTTCACTGTGGTTGCTCTAATCCACAGTTCCTAATTCAATAGTCACTCAATAATTGTTTGCTGGATGACTGGAATGAGTGCGTTTTCTACGAGTGTCTCAGTTAATCACAAGTATGAACTACCATGCACATGTTCCCAGAGCCTTCCTTCCAATGGGTGGTATGATTTAAATCTGATGTCCCAAACACAGAATGGAAATCCCTGGGAAGCCATGAGGATTGTCTTTCCTGAAGTCCTTAAAAGTAGAAAAAATTCACTGATCTGAGGTAATGGAAATAGATTCCTGGGGCAGAAGAATGGACAAAATGTTTATTGAATTCTATCTAAGTGTCACTCATCATCTTGATTTTCCTGGGGCTGATGAACAAAGGACCAAAAACCAGGTGACATAAAACAATGGAAATTCATTCTTTCACAGTTCTAGAGGCCAGATGTTCAAAATTAAGATGTTGGGAGGGTTGGTTTTTTCTTGGGGAGTCAGAAAGAAAGTATGTTCCATGTCACTTTCTTAGTTTTTGGTGGTTGCTGGTGATCATTGGCATTGTGGTTTGTGGAAGCAATCTCTGCCTATGGCATTCTCCCTCTGTGTGTGTCTGTGTCCAAATTTCTCTTTCATAAGGACATGAGTCATTGGATTAGGTCCCATTTTAATCCAGTATTACCTCATCTTAACTTGAAAACATCTACAGAGACTGTATTTCCAAATAAAGCCACATTCAGAGGTACTGGAAATAGGACTTGACATATCTTTTGGGGGCACATAATTCAACTCACAACACTGGACATAAAAGATAAGCAAGATAATGCAGAATTCTGTATGCAGTAGTATTTAACCTTTGTTGTCTGTACCTCTTGTACACTCCCTGTGTCCTCCTTCTCCTTAGTGATATTGTGCTGGTCACCCACTTTTGGCATATGGTCTTCCCTTCACTCAAATCAATGTGTGCCTCTTACCTAGCTAGTAGCTTTTCCTCCCTTCCCCTCCCATTCCTGGTAACAAGAAAGTTTACTTCCACATGTAAATCTTTACTTGATTTTTTTATAACAGTGAACTCATACATTATTTGCCTTTCCGTGATTGACTTATTTGACTCAGCATAATGTGCCCCAAATTCATCCACATTACAAGGTATTTTGCTGATACATAGGTAGACAGGCAAGATGATCAGGTATGGGTAGACAAATGAGACTATACCCATGACCATATATATATTTGGCAGATATGTATGTATATGTGCTCTAAAAATGTCCACATATGTGTGTGTATATATATATATATATATATACAAAGGAGCTAACAAAGGGCAAGGAGCTCTGGTAGCATAGTGCCTAAGGCACTTAACTGCTTACCAGAAGGCTGGCGGTTCAAACCCACTAGCCACTCACTGAAAGGAAGGTTGGGCAATCTACTTTCACAGTGATACTGCCTCAAAAACCCAAGTAGGGGTGGCTATGAGTCAGGTCTGACTCAACGGCACCTAACAACAACAACAAAAGGCAAAGTTATGATAACTTCTTAGCCACATAAAAACATTGAGGGAGTGAGTCGCTGGGCCTGCAGGCTTCCAACCATGATCACAGGAGATATCAAACTCAGTTGGCGTAACATAGTACACAAAAACATTGTTCTACATCCTACCTTGAGGAGAAGCAACTGGAGTCTTAAAAGCTTACAAGCAGCCATTTAAGATGCATCTATTGCTCTTATCTCATCTAGAGCAAAGAGGAGGAAAGAAAATCAAAGACGCATGGAAACAATTAGTCCCAAGGACTAGTGGGCCATGCGAACCTCAGCCTACACAACTCTGAGACCAGAAGAACTAGATGGTGCACGGCTACTGCTGACAAACACTCAGAAAGGGGTTGAAATTGGAGATCCTGCATAGAGTGGGAGAAAAATGTGGAACAAAACTCAAAGTCATAAAGAAAGCCAGTCTTAGTGATCTGGCAGAGACTACTGAAACCCCTGAAACTATGGCCCCTAGTCACCCTTCAGGCGTGGAATTGAACTCACTCCCATAGCTTAACTTTCAGCCAAATAATAGACAGGCCTACTAGTTGAACAATTATACCAAAAGGTACACTTCTTAGAACAATCAACTATGGGAGATCAGAAGAGTGGAATTTGTGCAAGGAGAAGCTCAGAAGGCAGGAATGCATAGCAAAGAAGGATATAGGGAAAAGGTAACCACTGGGAGGAAGTGGCAAGAGAGCTGTTACATTGTGGGGATTGCAATCACTATCTCAAAACAAAATGCGTATGAACTGTTAAATGGAAAATAAATTTGCTCTGTACATTTTCACCCAAATCACAATAAAAAGTTAAAAAAAAAAAACAGATAAGCAAGACACACCTGTTCCCTGTCCTTCCAGACCCCACAGCCCTATGGGAGAAGCAGACAAACACACAATTATAGTGTAGTGGGATGGGTGCTTTAATGATGTGCCATCATGGCACAAAGAAGAGATGCCTGAAATAGATATAAGAAGCCAGGAAACATTTCCTAGAAGGACTGACATGCAGACTAAGGGTTAAGAATGAGGAAGACTTCTCAAGGAGAAGAAGGAGTGGGTAGCATTCTAGCTGGAAAGGACAGAGCTGTAGACTAGTTGGAAGGTACACAGGAGAAGGACACATTAAGAATAATGCTGAGGTTTCTGGTTTGTGCAATCAGATGGCCTGGGGTGCCCAGGTGAGTGGCATGCCTTCCAAACTCCTTCACAGGCCTGTTTAGACTGTAACTGGTATCAGATTAACATACTTTGCCATCAGCAAACATTTGATTCCTAGAAGTCCCAGGTTTTCATCTATATCATCCACTCTATCAGCATAAAATGTCTGTTGTCAAAGGCTTAGGCACGAACCACAAAAACTTCTAATGATTGTGCGTGAGTGTGGGTATGTATGTGCATGTGAGCTTACGTGTATGAGGATTTCTAAGGGGTTCTTGTAAATGAAGAATTCACTTCAATGACCCTTTGTAATTGTGGTAATTAATACACTCCCTAAGAAGATTGTGCTGCTGAAGGAAAGATAAACTGAGCACAAAGAGGGGAAAATGCAATACCAGGAAATGTGCATGGTACTTGGAAAGAAAAGGTCCTTAAAGCATGGGAAGCATCTGCAGGTAGAAAGGCTATTCTAAGTAGGAGTTCTTTACATACCACTTCGGAGTTGACATAGCACTTTTATAATGATTATTTTATTGAACCTCTCAAGCATTATGACTATTCAAAATGATGATATTTAGGGAATACAGGGAGGTAACCCTGAAAGTGAAGGACCTAAGATTGCCCTCTAAAGAGAGTAACGTGAAACCGATACTTCTTGGTATATGGCAGAAGTATGTAGAGTCTTCTGAAGGAGATAGAAATGGTTTGTTATCTACTAGAATAGAAAGAAGGATCTGGTTCTGAATGGAGAATGTTGGAAACGCCCATTTGGATCCCACCCTGAGAAATGTAGCTAGAGGTACCATCTTCTCGGATTCCAATCTTGTTTCCAGGACATCCCTAATGTGGAGATGGATGGAGATCAGGGGTTGGCAAACTACAGCCCACAGGCCAAATCTAGCCTGCTGCCTCTTTCTCTAAATAGTTTTGGTGGAATACAGCCATACACATTCATTTATGCCTTGTCTATGGTTGCTTTTGTGCTACAGTGGCACAGTTGAGTAATTGCAAAAAAAAAAAAAAAAAACTGTAAAGCCACAAAGCCTAAAATATTTACTATTGGCTTTTTGCCACTGATGATGTAGAATATTGTGACAGCAGCAGGAACTGTGGGTAGACTACTTGAACCTCCATTCCTAATACCCTTCTCCCTGACAAGTTTCTACAATAGAAAGGATGATATTCAGGTGATATGTGTAGTTACAGCTGTGCCAATTGCTTTTGTTTGGCAATCATTTTGATTGGTCTATGCATGAATGTCTTAGGTCTCTAATGATGCTATTACAGAGATACCACAAGTGGATGGTTTTAACAAACAGGAATTTATTCTTTTACTCTTTAGGAAGCTAGAAGTTTGAATTCAGAGTGCCAGCTCTAGGGGCTGGGGGGAAGGCCCCTCAACCCTGGGCTTCAACTCTGCCTCTTTCCAGGCCCACTGGAACGGGAGATTTCTTCTGACTCATGCAGCTACTGGCTGCTGAGGCAAATGAATCCAAGATTTCCAGGTAAAATAGCACAATCCAAGATCAGCAGGAAGCATGGCAGACCACTGGTTCAAGTCCAGGAACTAGAGATGAAGACTCAGCCAAATACAGATCCAAAATGTGCCAAAAAGCTAGAGTCCTTTTTCAAAGCTCCTCCATGTGTACTGGA
Organism: Orycteropus afer afer; assembly: GCF_000298275.1. Classification (NCBI taxonomy): domain Eukaryota; kingdom Metazoa; phylum Chordata; class Mammalia; order Tubulidentata; family Orycteropodidae; genus Orycteropus; species Orycteropus afer. The sequence goes on from NW_006921770.1 coordinate 3,560,029, forward strand.
AGCAGACCACAACCCAAAGGCAATTCATTACCTGTTCATAGCAGATTCGGCCATGGAGTTGATTATATCACATCCAATCTCATCATAAGGTATAACTTAAACCAACTGTCAAGCCATTCAAAACCAGGGTCCAACCAAGTTGACACACAACCTTAACTACCACAATGGGCTTTCCCGATTAAGTATTTTTAAATATCACCTCAATGATAGAGGCTAAAAAGCTAAATACTAAGTTTCCAAGTCACTCTTGAAGTTAGGTGTGCCCAGGTGAAACAATCCTTAATAATTAAATAGAAGTGGAAGTCTGCTGAAAGACTTCTGGGAAAGTTTTGGAGTTCCAAATTTTAAAATAATAATAATAATAATAATAATAAAATGTAGGGAGATAAAAATAGGCGATCCACTAGTTTGCCTCTTCTTCTTTCCTTCTTCCTGGAAAGTGATACAGTGCTTGGCACTGAAGCAGCTATCTTACGTACAAGAACAGGAAAAATAGAAAGAGCATGACTCCCTGGAGACGTCTTTGAACAACTGAAAACATGCTAACAACTGCCTATATTCGGACTTCTTACATGAGGAAAATAAACCTCTATTTGTTTAAGCCCTTATTAGCATGGAGTCATTATCTGGTGCTATACACGTTGCTAACAGATACAGCACCTAAAGACCTCAAGTATTTCAGGCCCTATTAGCAAAGTCATCCTTATCGAGAGGTAGCTACACCAAGTTCTTCCATCATATATTACACTTATCTAATTCCGTTGAAGTTAAAAGGAAGACCAAAAAAAGAATCAATGCTTTTGACTTATGGTGTTGGTGAAGAATATTGCATATATCATGGGCTGTCAGAAGAATGAACAAATCTATATTGGAAGAAGTACAGCTGGAATGTTCCTTAGAAGTGAGGATGGTGAGACATTGTCTCACATAATTTAGACACGTTATCAGGAGGTACCTGGAGGACATCATGCTTGGCAAAGTAGAGGGTCAGCAAAAAAGAAGACCCCTAAGGAGATGAACTGACATAGTGGCTGCAACAGTGGGCCCCAAAATAACATTGATTGTGAGGACCTTGCAGGACTGGGCAGTGTTTGTTCTGTTGTACATACAGTCACTACAAGTCAGAACCAATCCAATGGCACCTAACAACAACTCCCTCAATCTGCTTCAATGTGCAACATACAAGTTTTGATAAGAACTTACCTAATGAATGGACTATGATATGAGTAAGGAGACAGCAGTTCTAGCCTTTTCCCTGCCACTGATTGGCTCCAAGTCCCTGGGCATACCTCTTGCTCTCTTTGGAATTTCAATTTCTTCATCTTTAAAATGAAAGTAGACTTCATAGTCTTTATGCTTTCTTCCTGTTCTGTCATTCTGGATTCAATTCTTAAATTCTAAAACTTCATAAAGAAAGAAGGAAAACATCCCACTCAGTATCTAGGCTAAGGTGACAACTACAAATAAGCATTAAGGCACTTGACTGCTAACCAGAAGGCTGGCGGTTCAAACCCACTAGCCACTCCTCGGAAGGAAGGGTGGACAATCTACTTCCATAGTGATACCGCCTTGGAAACCCAAGGAGGGGTCACTATGAGGTGGATCTGACTTGACAGCAGTTGAGTTTGGTTTTTTTTTGGATCAGCTTCCTGGTGGCCATAACAAAAAAGTAAAATATATAATAAAACTGTAATGATGACAAAGTTCTTATTGTTTAATAAAAAGAAATAAAAGCTTACAAGAAGGATAGTTCTTTTCATTGGTGCAAAGTTCAAAGTGAATTTATAAAGAAGACAAAAGACAACCTAAAGGATAATACTTTTACCATAAGCCTAAGAAGAATAGTGTCAACACTAAGATACTCATTTGCTCCTTGGAAATGGTCATGGATCAATGAATACAAAATGCATAATACAACAATGCATTCTTTTTGCCAATAACACAAAAACGAAGACTACCATTTAGGGAGGAATGTCAGTTGCTAATGCACACCAGATATTCTTCTTTGTCCCTCCCAAAGCTCAGAGTCTTTCCTTCCTAGCAGAAGAGTATTACCTGTACTAGTAAATAACTCTTAACACATGCTCAAATAAACAACAACTCAAACTAGTGACTATCATAGAGTTGATTCTGAATCATGGAGACCACATGGGTTACAGAGAAGGACAATGTTCCATACAGTTTTCATATTTGTGACCTTTTGGAAGCAAGTCACCAGGCCTTTTTTCTGAAGTGCCTCCAAAAGGTCACAAAGGCCTCTGGTAGGCATCTCAGTCAGTAGATGAGAACACAGGGATTCCTAACATGACAGTGCTCTATAATTAACAATATGCTTTAATCTACTTTACATTTGTTCTGTATGACAATATGTGTTGTTGTTGTTAGGTGCCATCAAGTCATCTATGACTCATAGTGACCCTATGCACATCAGAACAAAACACTGCCTGATCTTGTGCCAGCCTCATGATCTTTGCTATATCCAAGCCCATCATTGCAACCACTGTGTCTGTCCACCTCGCTGAGGGCCTTCCCCTTCTTCACTGACACTCCACTTTACCAAACATGACATCCTTCTCCAGGGAATGATTCATTTTGACAACATGACCAAAGTAGGTGAGGATGAAGTCTGGTCATTCTCACTTCCAAGGAGTATTCCAGCTGCACTTTCTCCAGGATGGATTTGTTAGTCCTTCTAGTAGACCAAGGCACTCTTAGCATTCTTCTCCAAGACCACAACTCAAAAGCATCAACTCTTCTTTGGTCTTCCCTATTCATTGTCCAGTTCTCACATGTATAAGAGATGATTAAAAATACCATGGCTTGGGTTAGGTGCACTTTAGTCTTCAAGGAGACATCTTCACTCTTGATCACTTGAAAGAGGTCCTTTGCAGCTAATTTGCCCAATCCAATACATCTTCTGATGTCTTGACTGCTGCTTCCATTGATGCTGATTGTAGAACCAAGTAATATGAAATCCTTGACAACTTTAATCTTTTCTCCATCCACCATGATGCTGTTTATTGGACCAATTGTGAGGATTTTTGTTTCCTTTATATCGAGGTGTAATCCATACAGCAGACTATAGCCTTTAATGTTCATCATTAAATGCTTCAAGCCACCCTCACTTTCGGCAAGCAAAGTTGAGTCATCTGCATATCGCAGGTTGTTAAGGAGTCTTCCTCCAATCTTCATGCCACATTCTTCTTCATATAGTCCAGCTTCTCGGATTATTTGCTCTGCATACAAGTTGAATAAGTATGGTGAAAGGATATAACCTTGACACACTCCCTTCTAGATTTTGAACCATGCAGTATTCTCTTGTTCTGTTTGAATGACAGGCTTCTGATCTATGTATAGGTTCCTCATGAGTACAATCAAGTGTTCTGGAAGTCCCATTCTTCTCAATGTTATCCATAATTTATTGCGATCCACACAATCGAATGCTTTTGCATAGTCAATAAAACATAAGTAAACATCTTTCTGGAATTCTTTGCTTTCAGCTAAGTTCCATCTGACATCGGCAATAATATCCCTCATGCCATGTACTCTTCTGAATCCAGCTTGCATTTCTGGAAGCTCTCTGTCAATACACTGCTGCAACTGTTTTTGAATTATCTTCAGCAAGATTTTGTTTACATGTGATATTAATGATATTGTTCAATAATTTCCACATTTTGTGGGATCACCTTTCTTTGAAATGGGTACAAATATGGATCTCTTCTAGTCAGTTGGCCAGGTAGCTGTCTTCCAAATCTCTTGGCATAATCAAGTGAGTGCCTCTAGTGGGGCATCCATTTGTTGAAACATCTCAGTGGGTATTCTGTCAATTCCCAGAGACTTGTTCTTCACCAATTCCTTCAGTGCAGCTTTGACTTCTTCCTTCAATACCATTGGCTCTTGATCATATGCTACCTTTTTCCATAGCAGGTGTCACCCAGGCCTATCTGTCAGGTACCTCTCTCCCAAGTGATCCAATTTATAGCATTTATTTCCACTTTATTTGTTTTGACCACTGCCAAGTGGAATCAAAGAAGCTTCAATCATTATCTCAAATATATCGCCCTGACAGCATGTTTGGTGCCTTACAATAGCCTAGTTATGGCTATTTTTTAAAAAATTAAGATTAGAAATAGGAAACTGGAACAAAGCAGAAACAAAAGATATGAATTGAATCTTGGCCTTAGGAATCAGTAAAAGATAACCATGGTTCACCATGGGCCCTATATCTGTGCCTGGCCCTAATGCTCAGGCTACAAAGCAGCTGTAGCTCTCACTCTTGGCTTCCATATCACCGCTCTCCAGCGCCATCATTCATTTAGTCACTCACTTATTCAGCAATACAAGAGCAGAGATGAATGAGACCCTTGACTGGGGATACTGTAGAACATTCAACTTGAGAACACGGACTTGGGAGGCAGAGTTAAAATGACTTTGTATGACTTGATTTCCTCATCCATAATAATAATAATAATAATATTTAATACTTAGTGACCCCTGCTTGGGTTTCCAAGGCAGTATCTTTATGGAAGTAGATTGCCCAATCTTCCTTCTGAGGAGTGGTTGGTGGGTTTTAACCACCAGCCTTCTGGTTAGCAATCAAATGCTTTAGGCACTATGCCACCAGAGCTCCTACTTATTAGGAGATAACTGCATGTCAGGCACTGTTCCAAGTGCTTTATATGTATTAACTCATTTAATCTTTACAACAACAAAAGAAATAGGCACTATTTTTGTCCTCTTTTTAAGATGACAAATTGAGATGCCAAGGTATTAAAGAACTTGGCCAAGGTTGCATACCTAAGAAATGGTGGTTCTGGGCCATCTGACTCCAGAGTCCATGCGCATAACCACTACATTATACAACCTGTAGAACAGTGCTGTCCTAAGGTTTCCTACACTATCCAGTACAGCAGCAATTGGGTACATGTGTGCCAAAGAAGCAGGGAAGCTGCACCTTCTGACCTCCTCTAACCCCACAAGAGGAAGACAGAATCAACATCAGCAGCCCAAGGCCTATTCCTGCAAGGCCAGACATGCTGCCTCCCTCTAACCCTTTCACCAGCCCTGACATCAATCTTTCCTCCCGCATCACCCCCCACCTCTCTGCTGGTTCAATAATTCATTGCAGTGGCCACACAAAACTCACAAATTATGGGGTTTATTAGGGAAAAAACAGGCTACAATTCAAGTTCAGAAACATGCTCAGTCTCTCTCAGCCTGCTGTCTCTCAGCTAATGGTCTTTCTCAGTCTCTCTCTCAGCAGTGTGTATCTCTCAGTGTCTCTCTCCCAGCAGTGCAAGTCTCTTGGTGTCTCTTTCTCAGCAGCATATGTCTCTTAGGAGCACATTTTTCTCAGCAGCACGTCTTTCTCAACTAGCAGTCAAGAGGGATTCCTTTTGCCTTTAGGAGGGCTCCTTCTGAGGCTGGCAGAGTGGCCAAACTAACCAAACTAACCAACCGATCATTATATTAGAATTCTAAGCACCTGAGAGAGAACGACCTTCCCAGAACATTGCTTTGTGCTACTCGAAACAGAAATACCCCCCGGGTGGATAATTTTAACAACCAAGAGCTCCTCAGTTGTTCACAGCAAATTACACCATGGAGTTTACAAGACTTATGGCTAGAAAAGCCATACCAGGTAATTTACTACACCACAATGTGGCTAGTCTAATTTCTAGCCATTAACTACATGTGGCTATTGAAGTCTTGAAATAACAGCAACACAGCCAATGAACTGAATTTTTAAAATCTTATTTAATTTTAATTTAAATAGCCACGTATGCTTAGTGGCTATGAACTGCACAGCCCAGCTCAAGATGGCAAAATGTACGTTCCACCGTTGTCAAGTTGATTCTGACTCATAGTAACCCTGTAGAACAGAGTAGAGCTGCCCCATGGAGTTTCCAATGAAGGAACTCTGGTGGCGTAGTGCCTAAAGCATTTGACTGCTAACCAGAAGGCTGGCAGTGGAAACCCACCAGTCACTCCTCAGAAACAAGATTGGGCAATCTACTTCCATAGTGATACTGCCTTGGAAACCCAAGGAGGGTTGCTATGAGTCAGATCCAACTTGACGGCAGTGAGTTTTTCTTTTTTTTTTTTCAATCTTTACAGGAGCAGATTGCCACATCTCTCTCTCATAGAACAGCTGATGGGTTCAGAGTGGCAACCTTTGGTTAGCAGCCAAATGCTTAACCACTACACCACCAGGACTCCTTCAAAATGCAGATAAAAAACCAAACTCACTGCTGTGAAGTAAATTCTAACTCATAGGGACCCCTCCTTGGATTTCCGAGACCTTATCTCTACAGAAGTAGATTGTCCAGTCTTCCTTCCGAGGAGTGGCTGGTGGGTTTGAACTGCCAGCCTTCTGGTTAGCAGTCAAATGCCTTAGGCACTACCCACCAGAGCTCCCAAAATGCAGATAGTAACACTATATTCAACATAGAGCTGTGAGGCTCCAGCAAACTTCCAAACTACTCTGCATGATATTGTTGTTCATTGCTGTCAAGTTGGCTCCAACTCATGGCGACTGTATGCATAACAGAACAAAACACTGCCCAGTCCTACACCAGCCTCATAATCTTGGAATGTTTGAGCCCATCATTGCAGCCACCATGTCCATTAGTCTTATGGAGGATTTCCTTTATTTTTGCTGACCTTCTACCAAACATGATGTCCTTTTCCAGTGACAGGTCTTTCCTACCTGGCATATAGCAGGCACTGAATCTATGTGGGTTACTATTTTTGGTATTCTTGCAGTAAGTAGTATGCATCCAGCAAATATTTATCTGCCAATTCTTATCTGGATTATAAAATTTAAAATGCTACGAAAACCAAATGTGTGTATGTGTGTTTGTAACTTAGCAGCAAACTCTAACTGACCTCATCTACTTTGGTGGCATAACCTGACTTGAACTGACTGGATTTTACTCATCGTGTTTATTCATCCCACTTAACATGAATGTTCATACATTTTAGCGCAGAAATATTAATGTGTTTGATTATGGGTGCTGCCCTAGACCTAGCAGGAGTGTGACATAATATGTAATATAGGTATCATATTGCCTATCTCAAATCTGAAACATTCTAAATTTCTGACACATAAACTGCTCCTAAGGTTTCAAATAGGGGATCATGGACCTGCATTTGCATTTCTGTATCAGGCTAGCTATGATGGACAGAGCAAAGAGAGCAATGCCTGACCTGGAGGCCCGAGTTTTCTCTGGTTTTGCTGTTAGAAAAATCATCCTTCCCCAGACATGCTGGAGCAGAGGTGGGGCAGAGCCGCTGGGGGAAAGGAGGGGCAGACATGGAGGCCCAAAGACAAAGCAGCCATGGCAGCTCTCTTCCTGGGGCAGCCTCATTTCCACCATTGCCTTATGAATCTGTTCAATAAGTTTATTTAAATAGTCCTGCAGGGAACGGGACATGATGTTCTTATTTATTTAGTGAGTTAGTTATCATAGATGCTCTCAGGGACTCCAGGCTGGCTCTGCACAGAGCTAACTGCACCCCCCTGTATGGAGCCAGCATCTGCTCCCTTCCCCTCCCCTTACTCCCACAATACCCCCACATTTCAGAATGTAAGGGATTTGGAAAAAGGGATGTGCTCCCCAAATGCTTCTGGAATACTGTCAGCTGGCCCTAGTACCTGGGTTGTCCTCTACTGGCCTCATCTTGGCATGATTAGGTATTTTATCCCATGGAGATCTCCACATGAAAGGCAGTGTAGTAAGGTAGCAGCTGCACTTCCTAGCTGTATGATTTGGAGTAAACCACTTAGACTCTCTGAGCCACAGTTAGATAAATAGATAGCTGTTGCTGAGTCAAATCTGACTCATGACTGGCTTATGTAGAACAGAGAGAAATGTACAGGACTATATCATCTGTAAGGAGCTCTGCAGCATAGTGCCTAAAAGCACTTGACTGCTAACCAGAAGGCTGGCAGTTCAAACCCACCAGCCACTCCTCGGAAGGAAGGTTGGGCAATCTACTTCTGTAGTGTTACCACCTCGGAAACCCGAGGAGGGGTCGCTATGAGTCGGATCTGACTCAACGGCAGTGAGTTTTAATTATATCATCTGCACAATCACTAGAATGTTTGAGTCTATCATTGTAGCTATCTGAGCCACAATTAGCTCACTCATTATGAAAACTAAAAAAAAAAAAAACAAAAACAAAATCTCAGTGCCATCAACTCAACTCCAAGTCAGAGTGATCCTTCCTTGGGTTTCCAAGGCGGCATCACTATAGAATTTGATTGCCCAGTCTTCCTTCTGAGCAGTGTCTGGTGGATCTGAACTGCCAGACTCCTGGTCAGCAGTCAAATGCCTTAGGCCCTACATCACCAGAGCTCCCACTCATAATAAGGAGCAAGTAACATCCCATTCAAAGAGTTTCTGTAGGAATGAATGAATAAGTGCATGTCAAAGTGCACGACCACTATACAGCACTCACTGAGTGTGGCTGATGGATCTAAGCCTCCTCTCAGTGGATCCTATTTGTATACAAATATAGTCATCACCTCTTATTACAGTGGAGAAGGAAGATAATGGGTTTGGAATAACCCTGGCCTGGATTCTAATCCCAGCTGGGGATTTTATGTAAATCCTGTAACCTCAATGAGCCTCACTCAGTTTCCTTATCTGCACAGTGGGAATAATACTTACTTCTTATGATAACACCTGAAGGACTCCAAGGGGGTACTGGCACATGGCGGGAGCCCTGCACCATGTCTGGCCTACAGTGGATGTTTCTTTCCTCTTGCCTAAACTTTCCTTTTGCTAACCAGCCAACAACGCTAAAAAGACTGTGGCATTTTCCTTTCAACTTCAGCTGCCTAAAAATTCTTAATTAAAAATGATGAAGTTTGATACATAAATCAATGAAGAAGAGCCACATGGCCCTTCTTAAATAAAATCTAAAGTAATGATGCCATTGCCTGCAGCAGTATCAGGGGAAGCATCAGTATAAGCAGCAGCAACGGGAGAGGGTGCATTTCAGAGTTACCTTCTTCAGAGAAGTTGGTCTCTGTCTTTAATGATAGGATATAATTCCAGTTTCACAACTTAATTATGACTAGATGAAAAGGACAGTGTGAAAAACTAGGTGTAGGGTAAGGAGTTTCGTCTCGTTAGGTTCACTGACACCTCATTAGAGACTTTGAAAAACATTCTGCTTCCAGGCAATTTTGCTACTATTTCAGTTTTTTCCACATTTATCTGGCTCCATTTATTTGACTTGACACAAGTAGGAAAATGGGATCTTTGATTTTTTTTTTTTTTACCCCCAGCTCATCAACTAGCACTTCTAGTTTCCCACTTTGAGCCACAAGGTTCTTTGTCATGTTATGATCATTGACACTATGGGATCAGAACTGCTAGAGTAGTCTTCAAAAAAAAAAAAAAAAACACACAAGCTGGATTATGTCATGCCCCTGTTCTGATTCTTTAATGTTTCCCCAGTGCCTACAGAACTAGGTCTTAACACATTAGCATATTGTTCAATTATTGTCTACTCTTTCAGACCTCCTTCTTCTAAAATGTCTACTCAGGTTATAGAAGGACTACTTATTACTACTTAATACTCCCCTTGACCCACTAGAAAGTATCTGTTTCACAATGTTTCTAACTTCTTTCTCCATCTCCTATGAAATCATTGCTCATTTTTAAAGGTTCAATACAAAGATTCAGTTCTCAGTAAAAATTTGCTTTATTTTCCCAATTATAAGTCACCCCTCACTGCTTCTTGGCACTGCCAGTAAGATAATTCTCAGCACTGGGACATCCTGTTCTGACCTTTAGCCAATAACAAGTCTGCCTGCCCCACCCAACTATGAATTCTTTGAGGACAGAGTCCTGCCATAGGTAACTTAATATTCTCTACTATTCCAACACAACATACAGGTGTGTCCCAATCAATTAGGGGACATGTCAAAAGCATTTATTACCTCAAAGATAACAAATTTATCATGTACATGCATGCACACACATACAGAGAACCAACTATTTTAAATAAATAAATAATAATTTTAAAAAAATTCAGTCTTAAAAAAAAACAACCTCCTGTGTTCTCTTAAGAACAAAAGAGTCATGTTAAAGTTAGAACATGGGTAATTATGCCTACCCTTGAGTTCTTCCATGGCTGTATGTCTTACATGTGTTGGAAGCCATACAAAAGGGTTGAGAACAGCCACTCTGTAACACCAAATCATTTCCAATATGTTCAAATATGTTGTTGTTGTTGTTATGTGCAGTCGAGTCAGACCCAACTCATAGTGACCCCTCCTTGGGTTTCCGAGGCAGTATCACTACAGAAGTAGATTGCCCAACCGTCCTTCTGAGGAGTGACTGGTGGGTTTGAACTGCCAGCCTTCTGGTTAGCAGTCAAGTGCCTTAGGCACTACACTACCAGAGCTCCTGTTCATCTTCAAATATACAGAAGACAAATGACTGTTTTTTATTATACTCTGAGGTCAGAGACTCATTCACTTGACTTCGATGCATAGTACTGTGCCAAATCATGTCCAAAGCAGAAAAAGTTTGGAGATATTTAGAACCAATGAGAATGTGTGGGCATCCTAAGTATTATGCACAGTGGAGATTCTGTCCCTACTGTATATTGAACTGATTATGGACCTGAATTAATGTTTGCAACAATGCAAAGAGATTTGGAGATAGGAGATGTAGGCTTAATTTCCTCCGAGTTTCTAATTGTTGCAAAATAGCAGAATGACTTTTGCAAAGTCACTTCTTTGATCCTTTGTTTCCTCCGCTGTAAAACATTAATAGTAATCCTCATCTCATACTGTTATATGGATCAAATGAGATGATGTATAGGAAAACATACTTTATAAAGCACTGTATCTATGAGAATTAATAATTAGTTATTGTTAGTAGGAATATCACCAATATTCTGTCAGTTCATTGATCTGTGGGGGCTTGCATGTTGTTGTGATGTTGGAAGCTTTGTCACTGGTATTTCAAACACCAGTAGGGTCACCTACAGTGGACAGGTTTCAGTCTTCTAGACTAAGACAAACTAAAAAGAAAGGCCTGACAATCTACTTCTGAAATTGCTATTGTTGTTGTTACGTGCTGTTGAGTCGGCCCTGACTCATAGCGACCCCTCCTTGGGTTTCCGAGGCAGTATCACTGTGGAAGTAGATTGCCCCATCTTCCTTCAGAGGAGTGGCTGGTGGGTTTGAACTCCCAGCCTTCTGGTTAGCAGTCAAGTGCCTTGAAAACCCTATGGATTACAAAAGAATATTGCTTCATACAGTGCTAGAGATGAGCCTCCTAGGCTGGGAGGCACTCAGAATGCTCAGTGGCCGTAACAATGGACTTGAGCAAACTGATGATCATGAAAGCGATGCAGAACAGGTAATGTCTGGTTCTGCTGCACTTGGGGTCACCATGAGTCGGAGCTGCTAATAACAGAAATATTAGGAATTGTTGTTGTTGTTGTTATGTGCCATCGAGTCGGCCCCGACTCATAGCGACCCCTCCTTGGGTTTTCGAGGCAGTATCACTATGGAAGTAGGATTGCCCAACCTTCCTTCCGAGGAGTGGCTGGTGGGTTTGAACCGCCAGCCGTCTGGTTAGCAGGCAAGTGCCTTAGCCACTATGCTACCAGAGCTCCCATATTAGGAATTAGCTAAGAGTAAAATGCATTTTCACACCTGTATCCTTTGTTGTAAAAGAGATTGATTCCCTCCATGGTAAAGAGAATGGACTTTGTTGGCACATCTCCAAGAACTGCTTCATTGCTTACTGGCCAAGTGACCTTGCATATGTCACATAACCTCTTGGAGCTTCAGGTTCTAGTCTATAATATGGGGATAACAATGGTGATCATAATTAAAGACCACTGTGTTTCTGAAGGCTCTCAAAAACTCACTGCCCTCAAGTCGGATCTGACTAATAGCGACCCCTCCTTGGGTTGCTGAGGCAGTATCACTACAGAAGTAGATTGCCCCATCTTCCTGCTGAGGAGTGGCTGGTGGGTTTGAACCACCAGCCTTCTGGTTAGCAGTCAAATGCCATAGGCACTATGTTACCAAAGCTAGGACTTAGAAATGGTAAGTCAAGGCACATCAGTTTAAATATTATACTGGATATGAAACAAATTACAGTGGCAGCACTGAGGAGGGAGTAGCTTTCATCAAGGAGCTGGTTTTGGGGCATGTTTTCTTAAGTCCCTGCTTCATCTGAGAACATTTTTAAAACCAGAGTCAAGCATGGATAGAATGATAAAGTGTGACAGGATTTCCGAAGCAAAAGCAATGGGTGGTAGGGGTTGTGGGGTGAGTAAGAAGTTGAATAATAGCTAAGTAGGTCAAAAGAAAAGTATTTTGGGAGCTTTCTTGTTCTTATATCAAAATGGAAACATTTCACCCTGACAAAGCTCTCGGGTTTGAGGAAGCCTTATAATTTGCCCTCTATAGAAGTTATAGCTTGTCTTTGTTCTTTGAAATCATGTGGTGCTCAGTGATAAGACCAGGTTAGATCTCCTGGTGTGCCCTTACTAGCTGTGTGATCTCGAAAAAGTTATTTAGCATCTCTGGTCCTCAAATTCCCCATCTGGAAAATGAGGGGATTAGTTGATTTGTTATATCTCTTCTGGCTCATAAAAATCTCATTCAGTTCATGTGTGCTAAACACTAAATACTAGGGTAGGAGAAGAAGATTTAGAAGATCCAGGCTGAGCCATGTTCACTTTGCAGTCATACATTGGAGGGGATGACAAAGGACTTACAGTTCCCAAACACACACCTGCTATGTGCAATGCATTGGGCTCGATTTTTGACATTCATAAATTTTAATCACCACATCAGCTCTGTGAAGTGCTAGAGTGTGAGGGTGATAAGCACCCTCTTCCACATCTTCAAATCCAGAACCAATTGTGAGATCCACACAAAAGTCAGGCAGAAATCAATCAACATTCAGCTTTATTTCTGATAAAGTTGGATTGCAGTAAACAGCCTGTGACCAGAATCAAGCTTCCTATAACTGTTCCCTCCCCTGACTCTCTTGAAGTGGGAGCTCTAGCAAGCTTAACTGCAGGAAGGTGAGTAAGGAACATGTGTCCTGTAAGCATGAAGATCCAAGAGCAAACTCCCAGATGGGGTGAACACACTTGGGACAGTTGCATCCTTCAGAATCATAAGCAGGCAAGCCACTCTTCGGTCCTTTAGAAGGCATGAAGGAACACAGAGAGACTAGGAGTTTTCTTCTCCCACTTTTGCTTTCTTAGGAATGGAATGGAAGTTCTACCCCTCTATGGAAATGTGGGATATCATGAAGGATTGATAGTTCCTCCAAAACCATCATCATTAACCACATGTACAGAAGCTCAATGAGATCAAATAACCTGCCCAAGGTGACTCGCAGGGCTAGGATTTGTATTCAGGTCTGCCTAAGCATCTTTCTTTCTACTAACTACATGAAACCATGCACAAAAAGGGGGGGGGGGCATTTAGAAGCAATCAAACCCTAGGACACGATGGCCCTTGAGACCAGAAGAACTGGATGGTGCCCGGCTACCAATGCCAACCACTC
>NW_006921770.1:3573948-3611985 GCF_000298275.1 Orycteropus afer afer
CCACTTGGAGTTTTTCATATTTGATATAAGAAAGTGCCCCCCCCGGATTCTTCACCTTTACATCTCAGGATGCATGTGGTATGGTGGGATCCCTTCCTCACCACACCTTCCCTACCACCATGGAGCTCAGGGGGGCTGAGGTTGGTGGTGATGGTGGTATAGTGTTGCTGCTGTCTGCCACCTGCTGCTGCCACCTTCTGTCTGCCCCGGCCCTGCAGCCCTCCGTGGCTCCCTTCCATCTTCCCATCTCCCCCAACCAACCTGCCTGGCACCTTTCAGCCCTCCCTACCTCCTCCTGCCTACTCATGATCTCGTGTGATCCTGCCATCACCCTGCGCCCTCCACAGCCAGACTGAGACATTGTAGACAAATGGGAGAAGGTGTCCTGTGGCTGGTCGGTCACCAAGGCCTCTGATATATCATTTGGAGTGGCCCATGGATGGCACTGCAGGTCTGGCCATGGCCTGGATTATCAGGGATGCCATCTGAAAATATTTTAAAAGTTGTCATAAAAACAAAATGCTGGGTTAAAAAATAGCTGATAAAACTCAAAATCATTTGGGGGGGAAAAAAGGGAGGGGGAAGACCAGGTTCGCTGGTCTGATAGAGCCTGGTGGAACCACTGAGACTATGGCCCCTAGCTGCCCTTCAGGTCTAGAATTGACCCATACCTGTGGCTTCCAGCCAAACAAAAGACAGGCATATGAGTTGAACATTTACCTGAGGTAGATACACTCCTTGGAGAGAACAATCATGGGAGAAAGAAGGGCTGTTTATGCACAGGGAGACAGCTCAGGGGCCAGGAGCGCGAGGGATGGACACAGGGAAGAGGTAACTATCAGGAGGATGTGGGAGGGAAGCTGTTGCATTGGGGGTAAATTGTAGTCAGTGCCATGAGACAAAGTGTATGTGAACTGCTAAATGAAAAGTGAATTTGCTCTGTAAATTTTCACCCAAATCACAATTAAAAAAAAAATAGTTGATAAGTGAGGAGTAGGTTTATATATATTTATACACACACACACACACTGTGTATGTATGTAAATTTGCACATGTGTTTATCTCGCATCCTTCTGTAGTAATAAGTTTTGAAATGCACATAAAACAGCATGGGGAATGTAATGATTGCTATCAAATTATATATATCATCTTAGATATGAGTGTACAAAACAGAGAAGATCTTACTCATACTCATGAACTAATAAAGAGTAAGCAATTATAGTTTTAAGCACTAACCCTCTAACAAGGTACCCTTAAGAAAACAAAACAACAAAAAAACAAGAATTATTCCTGTAATATGTTATTTCTATCCTTGCTTTCTTCAGTATACTTACAAAACTCAAATCATCATTATCAATATCAGTTACTACACTGGGCTGTAATTCAGTAATGAATTAGGGGCTGCTGTATCAAAAGGAAAGGAGCTGTGGTGCTTGTGGTTAAGGAATTCGACCGTTAACCTAAAGGTCTGTGGTTTGAACTCACCAGCCACTCTATTGGAGAAAGATGAGGCAGTCTGCTTGTCTGCTTCTGTAAGATTTACAGTCTTGGAAACCCTATGGGGGTCACTATGAGTCAGAACTGACTCAATGGAGTGGGTGTTTTTTTGTTTGTTTGGTATTTAGAGGTAGTTGTTGTTATTGTTATGTGCCCTCAAGTCAGACCCGACTCATAGCGACCCATCCTTGGGTTTCCTAGGCATTATCACTACAGAAGTACATTGCCCAACCTTCCTTCTGAGGAGTGGCTGGTGGGTTTGAACCGTCAGCCTTCCAGTTAGCAGTCAAGTGCCTTAGGCACTATGGTACCAGAGCTCCCATCCAGAGGTAGAGGATGAATTACTATATCTGCATGACTATGCTTTTCCAGGACCTGAAATATATTATGATACCCACCAGCCACTCAGAAGGAAGATGTGGCAATCTACTTCCACAGTGATACTGCCTCAGAAACCCAAGGAGGGGTCACTATGAGTTGGGTCCGACTAGATGACACATAACAAAAACAACAACAATTTGCTTATTTGAATTTATATATTTTTGATGAATTATAGGAAATGGGTTGGATATTAAGAACCACCAAATAAATAATTAAATATTGTATATTTTATTGCCACTTGGAGTTTTTCATATTTGATATAAGAAAGTATTGGGCTGAAGAGTTAGATAGTACTTGCTACTTTTGCTACTTATTAGCTGTGTGTCTTTATGTAAGTGTCTTAACCTCTCTGAGCTTCATTTTCCTCATTTTACAAAAAGAGGGTAATAGTGGCACCCTTCTCATAGTGGGGTATTCTGAAAGTGAAGTGAGAGTATGCACATAAAGTAATTAGCAATATACCTAAGATATATTAAGCAGGTAGAAAGAACACGGTGACCCCTAATAGTCCCTGCCACTGTCAATGGCAGATGGTTTGCTTTTCTACAGTGGCTACCTTTCCTTTAGGCACCCTCTTCTTCACCTGGATAACTCCTCTTAAACCTTCAAAACTCTGCTCAAGCATTGCAGTCTCCAGGAATTGCTTCTTGATGTCCTGCTCTGACATGTCTAATCTGCATGATCTTCCTTGGAGATCCCACAGCACCCTGCCTTCTCTTTCATAGGCTTTGTCACAGGGTCATATCCTCATTTGCCTGCATGTCTCTCTCCCATCCTTAGTGCTAAACTCCTGCCTTACTTCTATCTGCCAACAGGTGTCTAGGGCCTATGAATATTTCTTTCATTGATTCATTTATTTAGTAGCTGATCAATTAGTTAATTGATCTCTTCATTGCTTAGAGATCTTTTATCTTTATTCAAGACTCTTAATTGCTTTTCAAATAGGATAAAGTTACTGGACAAATGAGGAACCTCCAAGTAAGCTTTGTAGGTCACTCTGTTATGTTTCTAAGAAGTGTTCTGGTTTGATTCATTACCCTTGGAAGCCAAGTACTGCAGAAGGACAGCTGGCATAGTGGCATCAGTGAATACAATTATTCTTGAAAGCACCATTGCCAATTTCATCCTTGAGGCCTTTCAGTTCACCCTTTCTCCATGCTTGGTACTGCTTTTGGGGCCTATTTCCCTTACCCCTATGCATACAAGGCCCTTATTTTCAGCTGGCTTTTCACACTTATGGGGCTCTGGTTCCAGCTTTACCACTAACTACCTGTGTGACCTTGGGTCCATCACTCCCCATCTTGGGCCACATTTTCCTTAGTTGTTAAATGAGAAAGGATGGAACGTGACAGTCTATCATTGAATCAAAACCTAGGAGATATAGGAGATTCTGGATAGAGAGGGAGAGCAATGTGTAACGAAACTCAAAATCATTTGGAAAAATGAAAGGGGACCAGATTTGCTGGTCTGATAGAGCCTGGTGGAACTACTGAGACTATGGCCCCTAGCTGCCCTTCAGGTCTGGAACTGAACCCACACCTGTGGCTTCCAGCCAAGCAAAAGATAGGCATAGGAGCTGAACATTTACCTGAGGTAGATACAGTCCTTGGAGAGAACAATCATGGGAGAAAGAAGGGCTGTTTACACACAGGGAGACATCTCAGGGGGCAGGGGTGTATGGAGGGATAGACACAGGGTACAGGTGACTGTCGGGAGGAAGTGGGAGGGGAGCTGCTGTATTGTGGTGAATTGTGGTCAATGTCATGAGACAAAGTGTATGTGAACTGCTGTAAGGAAAGTGAGTTTACTCTGTAAATTTTCATCCAAATCACAATACAAAAAAAAAAAAACCCTAGGAGATAGAAGGAGCCAGGTAAGTAGAGGTAGACTAAAGAAACTTGACATAGAAAGGAAGCCTGGAGGAGTGGATGAAACATAGGATGAGGGGTGAGAAACCTGCATTCCAATCTCATTTCCTATCTTCTATCCTGTCAACCATTTTGTGGGGACAATATATTACCTCTTGGGTAAGGCTACTGAAAATCCTATGGGATAATGGGCATAAAAGAGCTCCAAAAACTGTGAAATTCTACATGTACACCAGTGTACATTGCAGCACTATTCACAATATTCAAATAGTGGAAACAACCTAAATGTCCATGTTGTTGTTGTTGTTGTTGTTTGCCGTCGAGTCGGCCCCGACTCATAGCGACCCCTCCTTGGGTTTCCGAGGCAGTATCACTACGGAAGTAGGATTGCCCAACCTTCCTTCCGAGGAGTGACTGGTGGATTTGAACCGCCTGCCTTCTGGTTAGCAGTCAAGTGCCTTAGACACTATGCTACCAGAGCTCCCAATGTCCATAAACACATGAATAGGTATACAAAATGTGGTACATACATTTGACAGCATACTACTCAAACATAAAGAGAAACAAATATGAAACATCTACAACAGGCAAATGTATAGAGGCCAAAGGGTTATGAGTGGTTACCAGGGGCATGGGGTCGGGGGAGGCAGAGTCATTGTTTAGGAAGCAGTGAGTATGTTTATGGTGATGGAAAATTGTCAACAAATACTGATGATGGTTCTACAACCTGATCAATGTAACTGGTGTCACTGAATTGTATATATAAAAAATGTTGAACTGGCAAATGTTGTATTATATATTTTTTTATAACAATTAAAGGGAGCTCTGGTAGCATAGTGGCTAAGGCACTTGACTGCTAACCAGAAGGCTGGCGGTTCAAACCCACCAGTCACTCCTCGGAAGGAAGATGGGGCAATCTACTTCCGTAGTGATACTGCCTCGGAAACCCAAGAGGGGTGGCTATGAGTCGGGTCTGACTTGACGGCACATAACAACAACAACAACATAACAATTAAAAAAAAAAAGTTGTAGTTCTATAGTCATTAAGAGCTCTCTAAAGTAAACCATACATACCAATGAGGGTTTTTAGTGTCTTAGACCATCAGTGACTAAAGTGCATTCCATGAACCTGGTTCGGTGAGATATTTACAGGAGTTAATGGGTGAAGAAGTAGAGAAATAAGGTTCAGCGGTCAAATCGATTCAAGACACAACAGCTTAACACAGTTAGATGAGGTTTGTTTACTGAGGAGAGCCCAGCTCTGACCAGCTACCATGAGTTTTAAACAGGGGAATCTTTTCTGCAGGATTTCTCAATCCCTTTTGGCCACAGACCCTTTTTGCTTGATACAGCATCTCTGAAGTACATAATCTGGCAAATGCTGCATTAAACCAAAGGAGATACAAGAGGTAGAAACTTTGGACACTCTGGGGATCTCACAGCAGGCAACAGGTAATTTCAGCATGTTTCAGCTTCTATCCTAAACTCTTTGGGACGACCATCACGATGTTGCTGTTAGTTGTCATTGAATCGATTCCAACTCATAGCAACATAACTGTGCAATTGTAAGGAGGTTTAGGACTTGGAGTCAGGACCAGTGGGTTGCAACCAACTACCTGTGTGACCCTGGGCTGTTCACTTGCCCTCTTGGAGGCTCAGTGTACTCGTGTGTAAAATGTAGGACTGTATGTCAGAAACATCAGGATCTCCAGAGACCAGGCAAGAAAGCATGCATCACTGAACTGGTGTTTGCTGAGGGGAAAGAGAAGGAAGAACAAGGCAGCATGCATATTTGATGTCACCGAAAAACATAGCATTGCCTGGCTCTCAGATAATTGAGTCAGAAGTCAGTGATCTGGAACTAAAGGTTTCCTGGTAGTACTGTTCCAAGCAGTAGAACCTGAGGCAAGTATCTTGGGCATCCACAGGTGAAAAGACAGCTTGGTGGGGGAGGTGTCCTAACTACTCACCATACATTTTACCTCCTAACTCCAAGGGAGACATGTGATGTCTGACTTAGTCACCACTTGTTCTGGGTCTGGGGTCTATTCCCACAGTGCCTCAGTATTTGCAGATGACCCGCCAATCCTGCAGACACTAGGAAGTCCAATGTCAAAAGGCCTCACAATACCCAGGGCTGCATTAATATTGTCCAGCACAGCAAAAAAGCTGAGCTCACTCTTCACAGCCAGGCTCTTGAAATACCAGATTTATATTATGTGGAAGCCCTTTCCAAAGTTTCACATTTACATTTCCTACTCTGTTGGTGACAGATTGAAAGCACTAGCTGTGAAGTAAGTTAAACCCAGAGGCTGGTTGGCATTCAAACTCATTTGATTCAACAAGTGCTTTATGAACACCTACTAGGTGACTAGTAAATTCTCTGCCCAGGGTGGAAGGTAAAGGGGAGACTTCCATTTATCAGGGTTATCAAGCAGCTATTATTGTTCTCTTTTTATTTAATAGTCATTTTCATTTAATCCTCACTATGAGGCAGTCAGTGACACAATTTGACAAGTAAGGGGGCCTGGGAAGTAAGTAACTGGCTGAATGTCACAGAGCAAGTAAGCGGAGAAACCAGAATTTGGGCCTAGAACTGTCTGATTATACAGGCTATTCTCACTATAATAGAGGTGCCTTACAAGTTATAGATGACAAATGAATAATTGTGACCCCTGAGGAGCTGATGGTGATATGAAGAGTTAACATAGCAGAGACAGGCAGGATGATGGGGCATGCACAGAACTGAGAGTCAGGAACTGTATTTGTTTGTTTCCTTCAGTTTTTGGGAAAATGACAGAACTAAATGCTTGTGTACCTATATCTAGTTCTCTTTCTAAACCAGTTAGAAGATATACACATCACTCTACTTTCTACTGCACACAGTCATAGAGTTACAAGACTGTGATCCTACAAGAGGCCATAGAAATCATCTTATCCAAATCCATTGTTTCACAGATAAGGAAAGAATTCCTCAGAGACCTTAAATAACCTGCCTTGGGACAATATACACAAAAGCTGGCCTGAAAGCTGTTATCTCTGCTTCCGAATCTACTCTACATTCTTTTAACTGCTTCTCACGTTTTTAATCGAGTCCAATTACATTCATATGCAGTCATCCACCCTCCATCCATCCATCCACTTTCCATCTAGCCATCCATCTACCCTCCATCCATGCATGTATTCACCCATGTATCCATCTAAATACCCTCCATCCATCCATCTGCCTAGCATCCTCCACCTACCCACCCTCCATCCATTCATCCTCCATTCATCCACCCACTAATTCATCCTTTCTTCTAGCCAAAGCTAGCCAAGTTCCTACTCTGAGCCTGATTCCAAACCAGTTCCCCAAGGAATCAAGATTTCTGCCTGTTCCAGCAGCACTTTCTCACCTCTAGACAAATATAAGAGTGAATCCGGACCAGAGTTCTGCTCTATAGCAGCAGGATACAAATCCAAGTATCATAAATAAAGAGCAATATGCCAGGTGAGAGGAAGGTTCCCAAAGGCTTAGGCTTATCATAGTTTCCAGCCTGAAGTGCCTTCAGAGGCATTCTGGTGCTGAGATCACGGCACACATGTGCATCTGAGCCAAAGACTGTGGGGAAGGTAATGGTCTCACTTTTGAATGTTGTTCAAGTCCTGTAGTTCTAGCCTAGAGCTGGATTAGGGAACAAACAAACAAAAAAAACAAAACCACTTTTCATAAAAACACAATTATGATTTCATTTGAAAAATGTAATGCTGAACATTGACAAAATTTTAGCCTGCTTATACTAATTCATTCACAAATATTTACTGAGTACCAACAATACTTTTCATGTTTTTATCATTTAATGCTTATAAGGTAGATATTAATATCTTCTCCACTTTCAATGTATCAATTCAAAGTACAGCTCAGCCTTTACTTTGTTCATGAATACATAGACAGTAAATGGCAGAGCCAAGATGTTAACCCAGGACTCTTAGACTTCTAAGGTCATATTAGACTAAGCTGCCTCCCCAAATACTTTGCACCCCAGAGGAAGAAGGAAGCAGTTGTTGCTACGGGGCATGCACAACAGAATCTGAATGAGGAAAGTTGGGTCTGGAGGTGAAGAGAGCAGAGAAAGGCATGTCCAGGGAGAGAAAGAGCTTGAACAAAGGCACAGAAAGGGAAGCATGGGTTAGGTTCAGGAAGCAAGTAGGCTGGAGTGTTGGAACACTAAACTGAAAAGTAGTAGTTTTAGGTCATGCTGTGGCACATGATCTTAACCCTAGGAGGAATGGGGATTCACTGAAGGTTTTAGAGTAAGATGATGATGCAATAAAATCTGACTTCCAATGCAATCAATCTGGTGGTGAAAAGTGTGAAACTCTGAAGGAGGATCATTTTATGGGGCTAATGTGGGAGTCTAGAAAAGAGAAAATGAGAGAATTCAGCCATGGTGGTAATAGTGAGGAAAAAAAAATTAAGAAGAATGTGAAAAATGCTGAAGAGGTTGGATGAATGGATGGATGGTTAATTGTACTTGTGTTTGGCCTTCTCCATTGTAATATATCTCCCTTCCTTTGAATCTCACCAAAAATATGTGTAATCTTGGGCTTTGCTCTTAGTGAGACCTCAGTATTAATCAATAATTACAGACCTACCAGCCTCCACATCATTCTATCTTCTGGATAGAGAGCCCAGAACATGGCAACCCTTCCACTCATCTACTTTGCACACCACTTTCAGATTCTATCAAAATCAATCATCATGTTTCCCATTCTCAAATTCATTCAAGGGATTGCCACTGTCAACATGAGAAAAATAAGTTATCTGTACAGTCATCCAGAATAATTACTGAACACTGGACTAAGAATACAATGTAAAATATGTGAAAAAATAAGTTTTGCTATCATGCTTAGTTATATTTGAACCTGACCATACCACTTCTTAGATGTGTGACTTTGGGCACATGATTAAACTGTATTCAAACATTTATAAAATGGTGATAACACTCTCATTTACAGGGATGTTGTGAGGATTAGGCTCCTGGGGCACAATGGGGTAGATGGGTAATACACTTAGCTGTTAGCCCAAAGGCTGGTGGTTCCATTCCTCCCAGATGTGCTGCAGTAGAAAGGCCTGGTGATCTACTTTCAAAACACAGCTATTAATAACCCTTTCTGACACACATGGGTTTGCCATACAGTCAGAGCTGACTCAACAGAAACTGATTTTGTGGGGTTAAATGAGTTAATATGAAGTATCCAGTGCATAGTAGATGCTCATAAAAAATGGAAACTTTATCATTAAATAAGATCTTTTAACCCCTAAAATGGGGCTCTTTTTGAACACACTCTTTTTTTTCCAAGGATTACTGGGTGCCAACTTCCCTTAAACAGAGACTCCTTTTGAAATATCAAATTCTGCATATCTTGACGATTAACCGCCACCACTCTTCAACCACCCTTATCACAAATACAAGGTCCTCTTTTACAACATTTTAACAATAGTTCCATTCCTCCCACCTCCTAAGTCTTTCTCAAGGTAAAGCCCCAATGTTTGGTTAAGGTGCCACATAAGGCTTGATGGAATTATACACTCTAGCTTCCTTAAGTTTTCTGGAATGCAATCAGGTGTTACAACTTTATCCTTAGCATGGGCGTCTAAGAAAAGTTCTATATATAGCAGATCCTGCAAGAGGTAAAACTATGATCAAGTATCCATGTGCCTATCGAAGGCTGGTGAAGCCTGGTGCTTGCATCTCCCACCATTATGTTGAATTACATCACAATACTAAAAGCAACAAATAAGTTCTTAGAAACACGGAGATAAAGTACCACGGACCAAGTGAAACGTTTTCCCTTTGCTCATGCTCTTCCCTCTGACTAGATGCTGCTCCTCTAGCTTCTTAATTGACATACTTCAAGCAGTTTACAAGAATCCTAAGAACATAGTGTAATTGTATACCCATTTTGATGTTTATTTTGTTGTTGTTAGGTGCCGTCAAGTTGTCTCCGACTCATAGTGACCCTATGTACAACAGAACAAAACACTGCCCAGTCCTATGCCAGCCTCACAATACTTTCTATAACTGAGCCCGTCATTGGAGCCACTATGTCACTCCATCTTGTTGAAGGCCTTCTCCTTTTTCATTGACCCTCCACTTTACCGAGCATGATATCCTTCTCCAGGGATGATCCCTTCTGACAACATGACCAAAGTAGGTCAGATGATGTTTACTTATTTAATGCCTATTCTCCCTCACTGATCCATAAGTCCACAAGGGCAGCAATTGTTTATTTTATTTGTCTCATATCCCCAAGGTTGAGCATAATTTCTGGTACACAGTCAAATGAAAAAGTGACTAGTGAAGGAAGTAGACAATAGATGATTCAAATGCAATTTATTAAGTATAATACTAAAAATGCTAAATGGAAATGCAAGGCATGATGGGAGCCTAGCTATAATGATTAATTTTATGTATCATGTTGGCTAGGCTATAGCTCCCAGTGGTTTGGTCAAACACTAGTCTGGTTGCTGTTCCATAATGTAATCTAATGCAACATAATCAATCACCTGAACAGGTAGTTTCCTTAGAGTGTGTTCTGCCTGCAGACTATAAATAGGTATTTTGGTAGAATTCACTCTCTTCTCTTCACTCTGCACTTTTTCTGTCACTTGATCTATACATTTTGGACTTGCCAGCCCTCACAATCATGTGAGCCAATCTCTTGAAGGAAACCTGTGTATCGTTCTGTCTCTGTATCTATTTGTCCGTCTCTCAATATAGAGATACAGACCTATGATATATACATACATATGTGTGTGTGTGTAGAAGAGGATCAAACAACACAGCCTAAAAGGACTAGGAAAGACTTCCTGTAGTAAGTGATATCTGTTTTGAGTTTTGAAGTATAAATATGAGTTAGTCATGAGGAGATGGTAATGGAAGGGCATTCTGGTTAAAGGGAACAGCCTGTGTACTTTCTGAGAATTACAAGTAATTCTTTTGAACTATAGAAAGCATCTTTCACTTTCTACTATCTCTCCTAGCTTACTTCAAACAACTCCAGTCAGACCCATCTTCAAAGAGTTCCCAAAACGTGGCCAGCTTTTGCCAATCACCATGTCTTTGTTCACGTTGGCTCTCTGACCAATAATGTCACCTAGTGCAGTAACTAATGGTGTCACATACACATCCATTCCATGGAGGGGCTGGCAAGAGCATTCACCCCACCTGCAGTGGTTGGAGTGACTCTGTCCCACTCTGCTTCACTCAGGGCCCAGCTCTGTGCCACACAGCCCCATCCCTCCTGGCCTCATCACCTTCCCCCACCCCTCATGGCTCCCCACAGCTCTTCAGTTCTCCCATCAGCGAAGGTGGAGACCTTCTTCTCTGCTCAGTGACACACGCTGTGGCCCACCTGCCCCATACCACTCTGGAGGGTGATAATGTTGGGGGGAGTGGGAGTTGGGCTGGGTGTAGTGATGAGTTACTGCATTGGGTGACTGTGACATTAACCCTAGTGAGATCACTGCCTTGGCAGCCCCTCCCCCTATGATGCTGGCATGTCACCACCACTGACCCTGGGGTCATTTTGGTGTCACCCTCTCTGACAGTGTTGGGGCTGTGTGGTTTGCACACACAGTTCCACACCTCCTTAGTGACACCACTGTCTCTGTCCCTCTCTGCCTGTCTAAGTCTTAACAATCTTCACGAGATAACTCTATTGCTCACTCCTTTCAGGAGCTGCCTCTGTCAGCTCCGTCCCCTGACCAAGATTGCCACGGCCTCCGCCTTCACTCAGTTAGCTCATCCACAGAGAGCCAGGGGTCATGCTCTCACCCTCTTCATCTCATCTGCCAAGCTCTCACCACACCTCATTTATCCCCTGCCCCTCTGCTGCCCTCTGTCCTTCAGTCAGACATGGATGAAACAGGAATATGAGGCCAGAAGAATTAAGCTGGTGTTTCAAATACAGTTTTCATGGAACAGTGAGCTAAGCATATGATTTTTAAAAAGAGGGTTTCCAGATGAACTGTTAATTCCATTTTTAATTTCTTTGAGGCTCCCTGGAGGACTGAGCTATGGTGTTTTTGTTTCTGCAGGAAATGGAGTTTCTTCATCCTTGATCTAGGGGAGGTGGGTGCTGCCATTAAAATTACAGTCCCATTCTTATTCCACATGAGAGCAGAAATCAGAGCTTTTAAATAAATACAAAAGGAGAGGCGATTTCCTTGTACCTAACCCTTTACGCCCTTTAATTCCCTTGGGGCAGGGAAGAAAGAGAGAGAACAGGTAACCTTATAACATCTTTTTTCTGTCCCCCTAACCTGCTATATTTTCAGAGAAACTTCCTTCTGACCATTCATCATCTGCCTAATTCCTTCCCAAGCTTCCAGACTCGGCTCCAGGTCCCACTCCCCCTACCCTTCTGAATTGTTCCACTGTGGATAACTTCTCCCCTCTCTCTGAAGCCAGAGTGTTTTATTTATGCCTCCATATTAGCATCACTTACAGCTGATATTTATAAGATTATAAATGCACTTCTCACCAGTTAGGGCAGGAGTTCTTTAAGGCAGTGATTCTCAAAGTGTGGTCCCTGGACCTGCAGCATCAGTATCACCTGGGAACTCGAGAAAAATGCAAATTCTCACCACTTTCTCACCAGACTTACTAAGTCAGAAATTCTGGGAGTGGAGGCCAGCAACCCAAGTTTTAACAAGCCCTCCAGGTAATTTGGAAGCACACTAAAGTTTGAGACTTTCTGTTTAAGGGTAAGAATAAGGAATTATTAGCACATGGCATACTCCATATACTGTTCCCATTGTGGTGAAATCGATTCTGACTCCAGGCAACCACATGTTTCACAGTAGAAGTCCTCCAAGGGGCTTTCAAGGGCTGTGATCTTACAGAAGTAGATTATCAGGCCTTTCTTCTGCAGTACCGCTGGATGGATTCAAACTGCCAACCCTTCAGTTAGTAGCCAAGTGCTTAATGGTGTGCACCACCCAGGGACTTCATACATCATTTGTTGCTACTGTGTGCTGTGGAGTCAATTCTGACTTGTAGCGACCCTATATGACAGAGTAGAACTGCTCCATATGGTTTCCTAGGCTGTAATCTCTATGGGAGTAGATCACCAGGTCTTTTTTCTGGTGCAGTTTGAACTGCCGACCTTCTGGTTAGCAGCTGAGTCTTTAACCACTGTGTCACCAGGGCTCCTTCCACACATATTAGGCCCTTAATAAATAATTTACTAAATTTTTAATTGTGTAATTGATTTAGTCCTTAATGTGCTGGTAATTATAGTCCAGAGTGGAAAGAAAGATCCCTGAAGAAGCATTCATTCAAGGAAAGAGATGGGTGGTCTAGATAGAACTGACCAGCTCTCCACCTCACTAGTACATTTTAACCCAGCATGACATTTTATAAAAATCATTATGGTTACCAGGAGGTGTTTATTCCAAATCACCTGATAACTGTTTTCTTCCTGAGACATTCCTGGAATGTTTACCTCCAGAAGTTCTTCATTATTTTGATTCACAGACTTAAAGGATGGAGGACCACAACATTTGGGAGTCCTGGAAGAAGTGGTAGGCATAACAGGACTTATTATTGTATGGATCCAATAGAAAGCAGGTCACAGTCCTATTCTGTAGAACACAAAAAGTACCTGAAATAAGAGCTTGCAATAACACAGCTGCCCTATAAGCTATTATTATTTTCCTACAATACCAGCATTGCAAAGGGTTTCACTTTACTTTCTTTAAGAAAGATTCCTAGTTCCTAAGCAAAAGATAACATTCCCCTGACCAAATCCTTTCTACCAGCTTCCTTCCGATGGTCTTGTGTGTGTGTGTGTGTGTGTGTGTGTTTGTATATTTTTCACACAACCAGATTTCAATCACACAAATAGGATGATGTCTTACTGGAGCATTTTTTTTTCTCCATAATGCTGCCACCACCACCACCCCTCCCCAGCCCCATTTAATTCCTTCCTTCCGTTTAGTTGTATTTTCTTTCTTTAAGGAGGGTCAGTGCATTTTAATCACAATGTACAATGGCTTGCTGGAGCTATTGATGAAAGAATTCAAAGCTCAGCCACTCAGTTCATTTAGATGGGGACTACCAAGTTCAATGAGAGAAGCAAAGGGTAAAATGAAATTACACTGCCTTTTGGCTGATTTCCCATTTCTGTGTATATAAAGGCATGGGATGGCCTTTGGTGCCCCAGATTCTGGAACAATAATACCCTAGAAGGAGTTCATATAATATTAATAGCATGTTATTGAGGGAGATAAATATAAAACCTAAATAAGTAAAAAAAAAAAAAACAACTGACTTCACAAGTAAAGATGATCTAAAACCCTTATTTCAAAATAACAGCCTTCACTAAAATAATAACTAGTATTTGTACAATGCTTTACAGTTTAAAAACTCCTTTTACATTCATTAACTCAGTTAACCAGCATGGTCATGGACAATAGTTAAGATTTATGGAGAGCTTACAATATACCAAGCATTGTGTCAAGCACTTTACATGGATTATGTAACTTAATCTTCATAACAACCCTCATGTATATCCTCATTTTACATAAATGGGAACCAGTGAGGTTAAGTGACTCTCACTGATCACAGAGCTGTTGTTGTTGTTGTCAGTAGCTGCTGCTGAGTCAGCTCCAACTTATGAGGACCCTATTACAACAGGCCAGGCCTTTCTTCCAAGTCTTCCCTAGTCTAGAAGCTCCACTGAAACGTGTTCAGCATCATAGCAATACACAAGCTTCCACTGACAGATGGATAGAGGCTATGTACAAGGTACTCTGGTGGGGACTTGAACCTCGGACTCTGGCGTGGAAGACAGGAATTCTACCACTCATCTGCCACTGCCTCACACATCACATAGCTAGGAAGTAGTAAAGCTAAGACATAAATCCAAGCTCTCTGATTCTTCTAGTAGCAACATCGTATAGGAAAGAAATCCAGTCTTAGATGAAGTGATATGCCCAGGGCCACCCAGCATTAAGTAGCAGAGCCTAAAAGAAAACCCAAGTGTCCTGATTCCCTGTTCAGAATTACACCATGCAGCCTCTTCTTTACAGTGTCCTCAAATAGGCCCAAGCAAGACAAAGGCCCTTGTTGCTATTCCAGCCTGCCTCCTCTGCAGACAGAACCCCTTGTATCTCGTTTAATTTCCATTCTATAATTAACATAGAGGGAAAAAAAAGAAGAAAAACTGTGAAGAATTAGAAATAAATGCTACTGAAAAGGAACATAAACAGAAGCAAAGCACTAGGCAGTGAGAGGGAGGACTGCAGATTGGAGTGTGAGAACAAGACAGGAGAGGCAGACCTTGTGTACTTGCTAAATTAAAAAAGGCCACATTGTGCTGCATAACAGAACCAGCCCAAAGTAGCTTCACGTGCCAAGGAATTCCACTGCAGAAAGCCCCTTCACAGGAATGTGTCATCCTTCATACATTATAAGGATGACTAGAGTTTTACACGGTTCCCTGATGAGAAGTTGGGCTTGTGGAGGGTCAGGTCCATGTCCACATCTGCAGCACATGGCACAGTGCTTGGTGCATTTGGAACTCCAAAAAGGGTGTGCTAAACTGCACTGCACAGAATCTGGCTGCTATTTTCAGTAAGACATGATGTTTCCACTTCCTTGGCTCAGTTTCCTCATCTGTACAATGGGGATAATAATGGAACACCCTTTACAGGGCTATTCTAAAGACTAAATACAGTAATGTATATAAGGCATATAATACATTGTCTGGCCTCACTGGGTACTCCATAAGAGTTGCTGATGGTGGTTGTTGCTGTTGTTGTAATTAAAGTTAATACCGACCTCAAATGAAGTCATGTCCTTCTATACCATAATGACTTAAACCAGACAGTCAATTTTCCTCATTTTACAGATAAACAAGTGGATATAATTCAATGTCACTCAGTGTTTCAGGCAGAGGGAGAAACAGGTATTGTTATTACATTAATCTACAGTTGAGGAAACTGAGACTTGGAGATAGTAAATTAAAAAGTTCAACCATCTACTAAGTGTCAGAAGAATGATTCCAGTTCAGGTCAATATCTCTCCAAAGTCCTTGATCTCTCAACATGCCACACAATGTTATTAGCTACCAACTCCCATCAAGTCAGCCTTGCGTTGTTGGCATTGGTGGCCAGGCACCATCTAGTTCTTCTGGTTTCGAGAGCCATTGTGTCCTAGGGCTGATTGCTTTCAAATGCCCACTCAGGGAAACATCAAATCTGGAGATCCTGGATAGAATGTGAGGAAAAACGTGGAACAAAATCCAAAAACTCAATAATGACCAGAATTACTGGTTGGATGGAGTCTGGTGAGATGCCCAGTCCTAAGGCCCTGGGATACATTCTGGTTCTGGAATAAAACTCCCTCCCAGGGGCTAGCTCTCAGCCCAACAGTAAACAAGATGTACATGCAGACCACTCAACCCAGGGTGATGAACCCACATACTCTATAGGAATGCATCCCTTGGAGCAATCGACCACGGGGCACCAGAGGGGCAACATTCACACAGAGGAAAGTCTGGACAAACAGGATTGCATAACTATGAGGGGCATGGGGGTTGGTTACTGGACAGGAAGGGGAGGAGTCTGGGTTAGGGTTGGGGATGGTAAATGGGGGGTGAAACTAAATGTACACGAAATGTTGAATGTAAAACAAACTCTGCTCTGAAAAAAAGTCAGCCCTGAGTCATGGAAACTCCATGCACAATGGCATGAAATGCTGTCCAGTCCTGCTGTATCCCCATGATCAGTGGACTGTGATCCATAGGGTTTTAATTGGCTGATTTTCAGGAGTAGTTCACCAGTTCTTTCTTCCTAGTCTTAGTTTGGAAGCTCTGTTGAAACTTGTTCAGCATCATAGCAACATACAGTGCACAGACAGGTAGTGGCTGCACATGCAGGGCATTGGTTGGGAATGGATCCCAGGTCTGCTACAAGTAAGGCAACCACCAATGCCCCCATGCCACACTATAGCTGGAGACAAAAAGGAAAAGTCTAAAGTGCTGAGAGAAAGGCACAGTATTTACCTCCTGTGGTGGTTATGTTTGTGTGTCAACTTGGCTAGGCCTGGCTAAGTGGCTGGGCAGCTGAACGTAGTTACTCCCCACAGTGAGATTGGTAATTAACTCCGTGGTAGAATCTATTGGAGCAGCTGAGTAGCTGCCTTTGGGTATGTGGTCTGCTCCCATATATAAGAAACAGCTTTGGCAATGGTCTCTAGCTTATTGCATGCTTGAACCCTGAATGTAGCCATGTTGTTGTTCAGCTGCCTGCCACACTCTGCTGACCTTGGGGTTTTCAATGGCCTTGAATGCATGGCCTGCCGTGTGGTTTGGTAACATCGGGACTGTGCCATTTTATTTGTCAACCTTGGGCTTGTTAGCCTCAGCAGCCAGTAGCTGCCTGAGTGAAGAGATACCTATAGCTTCAGTGGGCTGGGAGCAAGAGACAGAGCTGAAGCCTAAGGTTGAGGGGCTTTCACACAGTCCTAGAGCCTGGCACTTTGAACTTGGACTTCTAGCATCCCTAACTGTAAGAGAATAAGCTCCTGTTTGTTCAAGCCATCCCATATGTGGTATATCTTGTCAGAGCGGCATTAGGTAAACAAAACACCTCCCAACAGCAAGTAGAGTTCAGAAAGCCAGAGAATATATTATGAAATCATCAAGTCAACATGTCCTCATCAACACTGATAAGACTTTTGATTCTAGGGCCAGCCTTGTCTACAGTCTGACCTACCATCTGCAACCCTCTCCGGCACCAGCCACACACACTTTAATCCAGGACTACTGCAATACTTTCTAAATGGTCTCCCTTCTTCCACTCCCTAATCCCTATAGCTCTATCTTCCACACAGCAGTCAGGGCGATCTTTTCAAAACATACATTAAATGGCATTATTTCCCTGCTTAAACCTGCCAACACTTCCTGTTGCTTTGAATAAATTCTCAACTTTTATGGTGACCTGCAAGGTCATTCATGATTTGGACTCTGCCTGCCTCTGTAACTTCTTCTGGTACCTCTTTCTCCCTTGAGCTTAACACCAGAGCACAACACTGTCTTCAGATCATCAAACAGACCATGCTGTCTCCATCTCAGGGTCATGGTACTCGGTGTTCTACTGCCCGGGACACTCTTCTCCTAGATCTTCTCATGGCTGCTGCTTCTTGTCATTTAGATCTCAGCTCAAACAAAGGTCCACCAACAGTTCTCCCCTGATCACCCTATTAAGAGGAGCAACTTGCTCACCATGACTCTCTGTTCCAAACCCAAACCAAACTCTTTGCTGTCAGGTTGATTGTGACTCATGGTGACCCTATGTACTATAAAGTAGAACTGCTCCATTGGGTTACCTTGGTTGGGATTTTTACGGAAGCAGATTGCCAGGCTTTCCTTCCACGGCCCTGCTGCATTGGTTCAAACTGCCAACCTTCAGGTTAGTAATTAAAGGCAAACAATTTGTGCCACCTAGGGACCTCTTTGGTGTACATCACCTCTTTTATTTTCTTCATAGCAATTCTCACTAAAAGTACTTTGTATCTGTTTGTCTTATTTATTTATTTTCTGTCTCCCTCTGGCCAGCAGATAATGAGCACTTAAAGTTGCAAGTTTTATAAGAAAATGAATGTGAACAAGAAATTCTAATAGTGGTTGCCTCCAAGGAAGAACATAGGTGCTGATTATTATCACATGATTTTGGGTAGGGGATAGGCCAGAGCTTCCATTTACAGACAGAGGAAAGAAGTTCTGTGCCCTGTCTTGCAAATGGGTAGTGGGTGGGGGCTATTTTTAAGGCTGTTTAGAAGCGACACATAGCAGGAAGGAAGCCATCAACTGTCTCCCCTTGGTGATAGTTACCCTGACAGCTGCTGCTATGGATACATTTCCTGAATACTAAACTGGGTTCATACAGAGCTTCGGATCCCAAATTTGACAAGAGTCATACTTGGGCCCTGAACCATCAATTTGACACAGCTCAAGCAGTTCCCCAAAGGCAAAACAGCACAGGAGGAACTATAAGTCGACAACAGAGTGTTGAAACCAACAGCTGCACATATGCACACACACCCTGCTACAAGGTAGGAGGTGATTCATACCAAAGGAGAGTTTCCACAAAGTCTAGTTCTCTGCTCCCCTCCCCACTCTGTCTGTACAATCATTTTCACAGGCTTTTACTGATAAATATGAGTTTAATCTTAAAACAGCACTTTCATTTTAAAATCAAGGTGTTGTTGTTACGTGCCATCGAGTCAGACCCGACTCATAGCGAGTCCTCCTTGGGTTTCCGAGGCTCTATCACTACGGAAGTAGATTGCCCAACCTTCCTTCCGAGGAGTGGCTGGTGGGTTTGAACCACCAGCCTTTTGGTTAGCACTCAAGTACCTTAGGCACTATGCTACCAGAGCTCCTTTAAAATCAACGTAGCAAACATAAAAGATAATAGAAAAAGAAATACCATCTTTTATAGGGATATTAAGTCAATTGCTCACTAGTGATGCTTTCGGCCACAAAAGTTAAATACTCTTTAGGATAAATTCTTAATGGTTACTCATATATAAGGGAGAGGGAATCAATGATAAAATTAGCTTCCGTTTACTGAAGGCTTTCTACGTACTAGGCATGTTAAATGTATCATCTCAAAACCTCATAAATCCCTACAAAATAAAGTTTGATATCCCCATTTCACAGATGAAAAAAAGAAAAAAAAAGAACCTCAAAGAGGCTAATAAGTTTACTTAATCTTAAAAGCCAGGAAGTCACAGAGCCAAGATCTGAAGCCAGGTATATCTGGCTCCAAGGAGCTCTGGTGGTACAATTGTTGTTGTTATGTGCCATCCAGTCGGACCCAACTCATAACGACCCCTCCTTGGGTTTCTGAGGCAGTATCACTACGGAAGTAGATTGCCCAACCTTCCTTCTGAGGAGTGGCTGGTGGGTTTGAACCTCCAGCCTTCTGGTTAGCAGTTAAGTGCCTTAGGCACTACGCTACCAGAGCTCCCAGTGGTACAATGGCTAAGGCATTTGGTTGTTAACCAAAGGCCAGTGGTTTGAACACACACTATGCATTAGAATCAACTTGATGGCAGTGAGCCTTTTTTTTTTTTCTTTTTTGTACGTCTGGTTCCAGAAGTCCTGTCTGCTAACCAAAAGGTCAGTGGTTCACACCCACCTGCTAGCTGTTCTGTGGGAGAAAGATGTGGCAGTCTGCTTCTGTAAAGATTCTGTAAAGACAGCCTTGGAAACCCTATGGGGCAATTCTATTCTGTTCAATATGGTTGTTATGAGTTGGAATCAACCAGATGACAATGGGATTTTGGGTTTATGTCTGGCTCCAAGGTTCAGTGCATTTCCCACTAAGCCATCCCTCCCCAATTCTAAGCATGGAAGCCTTAGTCTGATGTATTCTATGCTCTTAAAAAATCTAAAAGCAACAGCCAAAGCTAAAGACAGTGCAGCTACGGGATATCTCAGCAGGGCAGTTTTATAGCTCTTTCTAGTCCCCTGTGGACAACCAAGCTTCTCCCCCAGATCAGTACTTTACCCAAAATAACTTGATGACAGGCTAAAATGGGAAGAGGAGCACAGATGAAATGTGGCAAGTTGCCCAGAGGGATTTCCTAGTGGATGTACACTCTCCAAGGCAGTGAATTTGCCTTCAGGTAAAATACAAAGGCATATAAAGCATTTCTCCCACCCCACCCCCCCCCCCATAGCAAGCAAAAAAAAAAAAAAAAAAAAACAGGAGAAGCCTAGTTACAGAACCAAAGAGACCTGAGGTAAGTACCACCAGCTTGTGAATAAAAATGCTAAACATTTCTCTCAAAGTCAAAAAAGCATCAATTATCTTGATAATTTATGAAAGAGAAAATGAAAGCATTCAGAAAACCATCACAACAAGAGCTGCCCTGAGTCTACACACTCTTGCGGGACATTCACTCATCTGTGCATTCATTCAAAAAGTAAGTTCTGAATGCCTACTATGTGCAAGGCATCTAGTAAATACAGAGGATAAAAAATGGAATTATTTGCAGCCTCCTGTCTCAGAGAACTCACTCTAGAAGAGAAACAAGTAAACAAATAATTCTATGTAGCCAGATAAACAATGCAAAGGAGGTATATTTGAGGAACATATGGAAGAAAGCAAGAAATAAAAAGAAGGGGCTTCTACAGCCAGATGTTGAAGAACAGTATTCTCCGTCAGAGATTTGAGGAACAAATCCCAAGTAAAAGAAACAGAGTAGGCAAAGGTATGGAAGCCAGGAACAGGAGTGATTCCAGGGTGAAAATGACTCAAAGTGTGAAAGGGTGTGGGTGGGAAAGAAGGCTCCTGAGTGAATATTTTCCTAATTAGACCCATGGCCCATTCCACCACTACCTTAAAAGATAGAAAGGTAAAGAGAAATGTCACGGTGAATCTATTTCCCAAATAAAACCATTTGGAGTAAGAGAAGTGAAGTTTGAAGAGTGGTATTGCTCATTGCCATGTCAGCTACAAGGTTTCCTCTCAACCTGTATATTCTGGTGAAATGTATTCAAATGTCTGCCTGTCAGTCTCCTCATCTGTAAAATAGGAACAATGGTGCCCTCTGCATAGGGTTATCATTAGAGTTTGTCTTGGTGCTCTAGTGCTGTTAAAACAGAAATACCACAGTAGATGGCTTCAACAAACAGGAATTTATTCTCTTACAGTTTAGGAGGTTTGTTGTTGTTGTTGTTATGTGCCACTGAGTTTAGGAAGTTAGAAATCCAAATTCAGAATGCCAGCTCTAGGGGCTGGGTGAAACCCCTTGACTTTGGGCTGTAGTTCTGGCTCTTATTCTAGGCCCATTGGAGCTGGAGGTTCCTTCTAACTGAGGCAGCTGCAGGCTGCTGAGGCTGCTGAACCCAAGATTGACAGGTAAAATGGTACAATCCCAGCATCGGCAGGCAACACAGAAGGTCACTGGATATCCAAATTTCTCAAAAAGCTAGAGATCTTCCTCAAAGCTTCCTCATATAAACTGGAAGCAGGCCACACCTGAAGGCAACTAATTAGCGGCTCACAGCAGACTCCACCATGGAAGTGATTACATCACATCCAATCTCATCACAGCGAATAAGTGCATCTAGCTGCCAAGCTACTGGAAGTCAAGGCCCAGCCAAGTTCACACACAACCTTAACTCCCACAGAGTTACATGAGATCTATCATATTAATGTCTACTGCAGTGTTGGACACCTTCCTTACTATACATGTTAGTTCCCGTCTTATTTAAAAGTCAACCATGATAATTGGCCAGGAAAAAAAATATTGCCAGTTTCTCCTGTATATTATTCTCAATAAAGGATCCACAGCCTATGTGAAGTAAGCCACAGTTATAAAAACACCTTC
Organism: Orycteropus afer afer; assembly: GCF_000298275.1. Classification (NCBI taxonomy): domain Eukaryota; kingdom Metazoa; phylum Chordata; class Mammalia; order Tubulidentata; family Orycteropodidae; genus Orycteropus; species Orycteropus afer. Next base: position 3,596,093 of record NW_006921770.1, read on the forward strand.
ACATCTGCTAGTTGCTCTAGTTATTTCCATAACATTATGAGTTAAGCAGAAAGAGTTATGGTGTCTGTGATACAGGTGAGGAGACAAAGTGAATTGCTCAAATTCACCCAGTCATCAAGTAGCCAAGTATGATGTTGAAGCCACATCCTTTATTTCTAAGGCCCAATTCCTTTCTATTACATGACACTGCCTCTTGGGGTACTCCTCTCTCACTGCCATTGAGTTGATGCTGACTCATAGTGACACCCATTGGGTTTCTGAGGTTGTAAATCTTTACAGAAGTAAACTGCCCTATCTTCCTTCTGCAGAGTAGCTGGTGGGTTTGAACCACTGACCTTCTGGTTAGCAGCCAAATGCTTTATCCACTGTATTACCTCTTCTAGAAAACTCAGAAACATTAACTTGGTAACCATTGGTAACAAAGGCCATTATTGAATGTAATATGAATAACAATCCCTTACAAACTATGGTAAGTAACACTTCTCCTATGGCAGGGCAGCAATCTTTGTAAAAAGTTTGTCTATTCATCTAGAGATTCTAAGGACAGAGATTATGTCTTATTTATACCTGTAGCCCATGCACATAATGCAATTCCTGTCACATAGGACAAGCTCCAGACATGTTTACTGAATGAATGTACAGACTGTGTCAGCACTTTGTGATTTACAAAGTAATTCCTCATCCTTCACCTTATGCACTTTTTTGAAAATCCCTGGGACATAAGGGAAAACTGGTATCATTATCTGCATTTCACAGATGATGGTATGGAGGTCACACCCAGGTTGTAGTTATTTTCTTTCTTTTAAAAATTCTAATGGAGTCATCCTTTCTCCTTCAGCAGAACCCAGCTCAACTCCACACAATGCTGTTGGCCCTGCCACACAAGTCTGATTAAAAGCCAAGATAGACACTGTTTTGTTATGATCTTTCATATCTTATAAAATACATCAAAATCTGAAAAACTGTGATAATTAGACCCTCACTCCAAAAAAAAAGAAAAGAAAAGAAAGATAGAAAAGAATAGCTGAAGCTGAACCATTCAACCTGTAACCATAATGTGGGATAATTGTTTCATTCCTATTCTTTCCCTTTCTCACTTCCTTTTGGTCTTCATTGTCTATAGCATGGAGTATTCACCATCCTCCACAAAAAGAAGCCACTTCCTATAGAATAGATCTGTCATGATTATGGGAACCTTGCTCACAGCATTAACCCTTCTTGTCAAGTTTTTCAGTACACAGCTTCTCCTGAATGGCCTCTGCTGCCAGTCTCTCAACTAACATGATAAGGGCTCATCTCAAAATTAGAATTCTGGGGATGGCACACCCTTATACCAGGATACTAGGGTCTTCCCAAGAAATCCTATACACACCGCTTAACCTGGCTCTTGAAGGACTCCATAATTGTCTCCTATCTACCCCTGCAGCCTCATCTCCCAAATTTCCCTGCCATATGTCCTCCATTCTACCAGCCTGGAAGTCAATGATTTCCTAAACAACTTCCCTGTCGTCCCTCCCTCTATTCTATCCCATCAACATGGGCAAAGATGAACCCTCTACCTCTAAAATCTCTTTCCATCCTTCGAGAGCTTTCCCTGGACACTTTTCCTGGCTCCCTTAAGCAATTCATTCAATGAATATTCAGCAAGAAACTCCTTTGTGCTCAACAAATCCTATCCTCAAGTAACTTAATAACTGCTGAGTAAAAGATCTCTTGGTGGTGCAAATGGTTAATGTTCTCGGTTGTGAGGTGAAAGTTTGGTTATTGAAGTCCAACCAGAGTTGCCTTGCAAGAAAGCCCTGGAGATCTGCTTCTGAAAAATCAGCCACTGAACACCCTATGGGACATGGTTCTATTCTGATACACATGGGGCCACCAAGATTCAGAGTCAACAGTAACTGGTAGTAATGGAAAAGAGCCCCAGCTAAGACAAATGTAAGCACTAAGGGTGCTGTAATGGTGGCATTGTAAAGCAATGGACCAGCCACTGAAGAAAAGACAAGAGAGCCTATCCTGAAACTCACTGAGCCTACGATCCAGGCAGAAAGTGGGGTAAAGGAAAACACAGCACCTTATCAGGCTTAAAACAAATGGGAGTCCTGTGTAATGCTCCTCTCTCATTCATTCATCCACTCATGAATTCACTCATCCGATAGATACCTACCAAACCTGAATATGTGCACAGTACCGTGTCAGGAATGCAGAAATGAATGTTATATCCTGCCCTCATGAGTTTGCAGTCTAATAGGAGAGGCAGAGATATATGGACAGAAGGTTCTATCACAAGGTGAGTAGTACCAAGTGCTGTGGGATCAGAGAAGAGTGACTGACTTTGGCCAGAAAAGCTCCAGAAAAGTGATACTGGTCAGAGCTCAAGAAATGAGTAGGAATTTATCAGGTAGAGAAGATGGAAAGTGGAGGAGAGGGGAGGGAACAGAAGTGGAAGTGAAAGGGAAGGGAAGGGAAGGGAAGATAAGCATCCAGAAAGAATCCAGTGGGGAGGGGGGGATATTACCTCGGTTATTTCAACACAGGGATTTTAATATGAAAAAGATACACAGTTATTAACTAGGTAACTTAGAGATTAAGAAAGAACTCTATAGCATCATGAAAGTAGCAATTGAAGGCAGCAACTACCACCCCTACAGCTGAAGGAACAAAGAAAAAAAAATTAGGAACTAGAGAAGGGGTAGGGATGTGAAACTCTGATTTCAAGGAGGGGCACTGCTCAGCTGGGGCTAGCATCTCTGACCATAGGGGAAGGGCCCCCTGCGCCAGCCCTGACCTCTGAGGAGGGGGTACCAGCCAGCTGATACTAGTGTCCCCAAATTGGGGCATGACGAAATGGGTCTGCAGATGTTGGGAAAAGTGCAACCAGGATTCAGCTGCTGCTACAGAAAAGAGCTGCAGCTTCCCAGGTAAAACTATTTGCCTATACTGGACTCTGTGTCAGGGGTTCTAAGCCAGGGCTGATTTTGCCCTCTGGGGGACACTTAGCAATGTTTCAGTAAGCACCTGGCTGCTAACTGAAAGGTCAGCAGCACTTCAAACCCACCAGTGGCTCCCATAGATGGGGCAGTCTGCTCTGTAAAGATTTACAGCCTTGAAAGCTCTATTGGGGCAGTTCAACCTGTCCTATACGGTCATTATGAGTTGGAATAGATTCGACTGATAACAGTGGGACTGGAGACATTATTGTCACAACTGGTCTAAACATTCTACATTGCACAAGTCATAGCCCATTCCCTAAACAAAAGTTATCTGGTCCAAAATTTCAATAGTACTTAAAAAACCTGTTTCCGTTAAGACTGGGAGATACAGAAAACAATAAAACAAAAACACTGCCATTGAGTCAGATCTGACTCATAGTGACCCCTCTTTGGGTTTCCGAGGCAGTATCACTACAGAAGTAGATTGCCCAACCTTCCTTCCGAGGAGTGGCTGGTGGTTTTGAACTGCCAGTCTTCTGGTTAGCAGTCAAATGCCTTAGGCACTACACCACCAGAACTCCCAAAGGAACAGAAAGCAAACCAAAAAAGTGAGTTCTGTCTTCCCCTTTCAAACATGGAATCTCCCTCAACTGCCCCCTAGTGGCCAAGCCTAAGAGGAAGCCAGGGGACAAAGCAGAAATGGATTTGTCTCAGCCTCAGCATCTCAAAGTTGAATACAGAAGGATGGGTTTGGAGCTGAGTGACAACTTAATAACTGGCACAAACTGTAAGCCAGGTTCACAGACAAACAAAGACATGATGGCAGATACAGAAATGGCATTTGAAGGGAAGACTGAGTAGCCAAGAGAGCTTAATGCAGTGCCTGGGACATTGTAGGTGCTCAGCAAGTATTCCTTAAATGAAGGACTTAATGGTAAAATTATTATCAAACTAACATTCCTAGTGATATGTGAAATCTTTGAAAACAGACATAATGGCTCCTGACAGTGAATTTGCTTCTGCCATGAATTCAGCATTTTATTTCCTGCTTGTCTGTTGTCTGTTGGCCAGTTCTCAGAGTTTGTCAAAACTGCTAGAGTCATTTTTCTTTTGGAGTTTTCTAACATATAAGAGGAATGATATCACTCTTTCACCCATAAATAGTGTCTTGGGGATTTTTGCATAATATTAAAGATTTCTTTAGTGCTACTTTACACCTTACTGTGTACATTCCCACTCTGATATCGCTTTATCAGACACCTTCTTCCCCATGTTTGGATGAGAAAACTCAGGCTCAAATGAGGTGTGGTGCTTGGTCTCAAGTGGCACCATAAGCGGAGGAGTTGTACTACAATCCACATGTTGTTGTTGCGGGCCATCAAGTCAATTTCTGACTCGTAACTACAATATATTACAGAGCAGAACTGCTCCATAGGGTTTCCTAGGCTGTAATCTTGACAGGAGCAGATTGCCAGGACTTTCTTCTGGTTGAGCCACTAGTGGGTTTGAACCTCTGACCTTTAATTAGCATCTGAGTGCTTATGCATTGCACCATCAGTGCACATTGCATACGGGGCAGAAAAAATGGCTTGTAAGTTGCTTGAGGTGGCTGATACTGATGTTTCTTAGCTTTTCCCAATATGGTTCTGCATCAAGGTTCTGATGGCATGCTAGGCTCATTTCTTTTTCTACTACATCTTCTGTTCCCACTCACTTGCAGAATCAATTGGAGGAATCAGGATGTTAGTTTTCCCCTAAGGAAACAGTCTAGTAAGAAAGGGGAGTTAATGGAAAATTTCAGTACAAAGCGATAAGGACAGAGGCAGGCTCAGGGTGCATTTCATGTAGACAAGACAGGTAATCTAAGTCTGAGAGATCAGAGAAGCCTTCCTGTGTGAGGGAAGACCTGAAGGAAACAGATGAAGGGGAGGGTATGCTGGGCAGAGGGAATAGTATGTGCAAAGTGCAGAGGTAAGAAAGGACATGATGCAGTAAGGATCTGCAAGTGGACTGTGGAAGGAGTTTAGACTGAAAGGAGAGCAATATTGCAAGAAGGAAAGTGGAGTGATAAGGAGGAGCCAGATCTAACAAGAGATTCGTAAGATATGTTAAGGAATTTGGACTTCATAATGGTACTAGCTAATTACGTGAACACATTCATTTATCTTCTCTGAATTTCAGTCTCCACATGTATAAAATGGTAGTAACAGCATCTTCTCAGCCTAGCAAATGGGGTCTGAGCTGTTCAAATAAAACACATTGTCACATGGAAATTTGCTTAGGAAGCTGTCACACATTATCTCTACAGCATCCCAAGCCAGCTTCAGAAAATAGAAGCAGCAGCCTTCCTTTCCTTCCCATTTCCTTCAACCCCAGTGGAGGAAAAAGGGCCCTCTGGAAAAGACAGACTCTCTGTGGTCCTTTGTGAAAGCTTTCTCAAGCAATAATCCATAACGCAATCTTCACTGAAATTGTATTTCAGCCCCCCTTTGCTAAAAATATAAATACATGTGACTTCAGCCTCAGAATGGCCTTTGTGCCTTCCTGCCCCTGGTGTGCGCCTTCCTAAGCAGCGGTCCTCGCTGTGGGAGCCAGCCTGTGTGATAACATTATAATTTTGTGTACATTGTACTGTCAGAGGCCATGCTGAGGCCAGCACAAGGAAATGGCAATTGACAGCAGGGCCTAGTCCTCTTTGTGAAGATCTGTGGCTCCCTCCTCTGTGGATTTATTGGGTCTGAGCACTGGATTTGGGTGGCTTGCCTCGTGAGACATGGGCACAGGCACCATCTTGTCTTTTGCTTGAGTGCTTTGTTAAAATGGAGACAGTTTCAAATTTAAGGTGTCCCAGGCTCTGGTAGCATAGTGCCTAAGGCACTTGACTGCTAACCAGAAGGCTAGCGGTTCAAACCCACCAGCCACTCCTCGGAAGGAAGATGGGGCAATCTACTTCTGTAGTGTTACTGCCTCGAAAACCCAAGGAGGGGTCGTTATGAGTCAGATCTGACTCCACGGCACATAACAACAACAACAGGCACAAAGAATAGCTAGGAGAGGAAGGCACGCAACAGACACAGAACTGTTAGTCTTCTGGACCATGAAACTCTGAGTTGTTGGAATCTAGCACCAAATCAGGCTTGGACCTTCAGACCACCAGGATCAATGGTTTGTATCATCTCTGTAGTTGATGATCTTTCTACTACTATGTAACAGCTCCCTGTCAAAAGAATTTTTATACTACTAATTAATGACACTAAACATTTGAGACATATTTATTAAATGCCTGTTATGAGCTACCACTTGTGGGTACTGGAAATACATTGATGAACAATGCAAACTTTATCATTTATAGGACTTCTACTGGGTAAGGAATCAATTGTTCTACCAGTAAAAATGCTGATTTTTCTTGATTAATTATAGTAAGTTGCTAAGGGACAAAAGGCCACACTGGGGTCAATGAAAAGCTATATTCTGCCTGTCCTGGTGACTTTAATGCCAGTATTCAAAAAGGTTCAACCACTATTCTTTTTGTCTTTACTTATTTCTTCATTTGCATTAAGAAAGGGAGGCCAAAGCCTCTTACCAATTACCCTATGCACTGATCCACAGATTCAGAGCTTAGATTATCTATTAATTCTCCATCCTGCAAGGGGGTATTTACCCATTGTCTATGTCTTAGCCAAATGTAATGGATTAGTTCAGAGCCCAAGGGAAAAAGGCATGAATACTGTGTTTAGAAGGGGAACTATACAGAGCGTAGATATGAATTAAAAGGAAGAATTTGTAGAAAAGTCTAGAGTTTATAAGCAACTCTTGTAACTCTAGGGATTGGGTTCAGGCTGTCCAAACCCCACACTCTCAGTCCACATGCTGGATGATCCTCTGCACCCATCCAAAGACAGTCTCATCCACAGAATCACTCCAGACAAGGGGCCATCCATCACCAGGGAAGAAGGAGAGACAACCAAGTCAGTCCACATGCAGTGAAGAGAAAAAAATCTACTTAAGCTGGTATTTCTCTAGAAACCCACACACGCTGAGAATGAGAAAGTAGCCACAGAGTCAAACAGGGCTATGTCTGATTCCTTCATAAAAGATCACACCCCGGAAGGAGGAAGAAGACATTATCAAGAAGTTTAATCTTTCAGGCAAGGCTAGAGAAAGCAGCCTTTTACAGAAGCCTGAGAGAAGTCGGCCTGGGTCCCAAAGCAACCACAGGATAGGCAAAGCAAGTCCAATTTACACAACACAAGTGAGCCCTGATAAGTAAACAGGGAAAGAAAATAGTCCATATGCAGATGAAATGAGAGTTCCCATAGAGGCCCTTTTGTGAATAAACAAAATAATCACGTCCTTCGGTTTAAAACTGGGAAATAGTTTGATTTAATCTAATTCTGAAAGCATGCCAAACTCTTGACAGTGCTAATAATTGTGGAACCAAAACTGAATGAGAATTGTGCCTACACCTATTAATAGCTCTGTGACTTCAGGCAAGTTACTTAACTTCTCTGCAACTTTTCTGTGAAAGGAAGATAATAATAGTGCTTCTGGTAGCATAGCACCTAAGGCACTTGACTGCTGGGCAATCTACTTCCGTAGTGATACCGCCTTGGAAACCCAAGGAGGGGTCGCTATGAGTCCAGTTCAACCATAATGATGACGACAACAACAAAAACCTTAGGGTAAGAGTCCAGGGGTGGTGTGAATGGTTAACTCATTTGGTTGTTAACTGAAAAGGGGTCTAGAAAGTCTACCCAGACTTTGGAAGAAAGGCCTGGTGACCTATTTCTGAAAAACTCAGCCACTCAAAATCCTCTGGAGTGCTGTCCTACTCTGACATACATGGTGTCTTCATGAGCCTGGATCAACTCTACAGCAATTGGTTTACTACCTTAGGGAAGAAGAAAGAATTAAATGAGATAATACATATGAAAAGACTTAGTACACGCTCTGGCTCACTGCAAGTACCAACTGCAAATAAACAGAAAAGAATGAACTATGACAACATGCAAAACATGGGTGATACCCATAGTAGGCATGCTGGTGAAAAAAGCCAGACACAAAGAGAATATACTGCATAATTCTGTTTATATGAGGTTCAAAAATAGGCAAAACTAACTGTTCAGAGTAGTGGCTACCTCTGGGGGTACTTACAGGGAAGGAGCATGAGTGAAACTAATAGGGTGTTGGAAATGTTCCGTATGTTGATCTGATGGTTAAATGAGTGTATACATATATAAAAACTTCCTAAACTGAACATTTAACATTAGAATATTTTACTTCTCTCTCTATATATAAATCAAACCCAAAGCCATGAGTCCATTCCAACTCAGAGAGAATTTATAGGACACAGTAGAACTACCCCATAGGGTTTCCAAGACTGAAATCTTCACAGAAGCAGACTGCCACATCTTTCTCCCATGGAGCAGCTGGTGGGTTTGAACCACTGACCTTGTGGTTAGCCACTGAATGCTTAACCACTGCACCACCAGAGTTTTTCTTAAGTGCTTATGTATAACAAACTTCAATTAAAAAATATATATTTTCTTAAGAAAACATGAATAGGTGTGCAATGTGAATAGGTGTGCTAGCACCATGCTTACTTAGCTCAGAGGAAAAATTCCGTAAGTGTAATTCCATATGGCATGACTCAAAATAAGAAAATCAGCTGCAAATATCTATTAATAATCAGAATATGGAATGTATGAAGTTTGAATCTAGGAAAATTGGAAGTCATCAAAAATTATATGGAACACATAAAGATCAATATCTTTGGCATTAGTGAGCTAAAATGGAGGGTATTAGCCATTTTGAATCAGACAATTATATGGTTTACCATACCAGAAATGAAAAATTGAAGAGGAACAGCATCATATTTATCATCAAAAACAACACCTCAAGATCTATTCTGAAGTACACCCTGCCAGTGATAGGATAATATCCATATGCCTATGCCTACAAGGAGGGAGCTCTGATATCATAGTGCCTAAAGCACTTACTGCTAACCAGAAGGCTGGAGGTTCAAACCCACCAGCCACTCCTCGGAAGGAAGGTTGGGCAATCTACTTCCGTAGTGATATTGCCTTGGAGACCCAAGAAGGGGTTGCTATGAGTCAGATCTGACTAGATGGCAGTGAGGTTTTTATTTTTTTTTTTTTTTTTTGAGCCTACAAGGAAGACCAGTTATTATTCAAATGTATTACTAGTATTCAAATTTATGCACTGGCCACCAATGCCAAAGATGAGGAAGTTGAAGATTTTTTACCAACTTCTGCAGTCTGAAATTAACCAAACTTGTAATCAAACTGCACTGACAATTACTGGTAATTAGAATGTGAAAGTTGGAAATAAAGAAGATGGATCAGTACTTCAAAAATATAGCCTTGGTAACAGAATCAACTCCAGAGATCACCTGAGAGAATTTTGCAAGACCAATGACTTAGTCATTGCAAATAACTTTTTTCCAGCAACATAAATGGTGACAGTACACATGGACTTCACCAGAGGTAATATGCAGGAATCAAATTGACTATACCTGTGGAAAGAGACCGTGCAGAAGCTCATTGTCATCAGTCAGAACAAGGCCAGGGGACAAACACAGAACAGATCATTTGTTGTTGTTGTTGTTCTTAGGCAAGTTAAAGTCAAAGCGGAAGAATATTAAATAAACCTACAAGACCAAAGTACAACTCTGAGTCCATTCCAACTGAATTTAGAGACAATCTCAACAACAGATTTGATACATTCAACACTTGATCAAAGACCAGATGAGCTGTGGGATGGCACTGTACATGAAGTAAGCAAAAAGGTCATTACAAAGATAAGAAAGGAAAAAAAGAGCAAAATGGATGTCAGGAGAGACTCTGAAACTTACTCTTGAATGGAGAATAGTTAAAGTAAATGGAAGAAATGATGAAGTAAAGGAGCTCAAAAGAATTATTTCAAAGGGTGGCTGGAGAAGACAAAGTAGAGTAGTATAATGAAATGTGCAAAGATCTGGAGTTAGAAAATCAAAAAGGAAGAGTATGTTTGGTATTTTTCAAGCTGAATGAAATGAAGAAAGAATTCAAGTTTTGGGTTGCGATATTGAACGATTCTATGGGAAAAACACTGAAAGACACGGGAAGCGCAAAAAGAAGATGGAAGGAATATACAAAGTCACTGTACCAAAAAGAACTGGTCAACATTCAACCATTTTAGGAGGTAGCACATGATCAGGAACTGACGGTGATGAAGGACGATGTCCCAGCTTCACTGAAGGCATTGGTGAAAAATAAGTCTCCAGGAATTGACAGAATATCAATCAATATGTTTTAAAACATGGATGCAATGCTGGAAGCACTCACTTGTCTATGCCAAGAACTTTTGAAGAGCGCTACCTGGCCAACCAACTGGGAAAGATCCATATTTGTGCCTATTCCAAAAAATGTGGAAATTTTCAAACAATAATATTAAGTAAAATTTTGCTGCAGGTAATTCAAAAACAGTTGCAGCAGTACATTGACAAAGACCTGCCAGAAATTCAAGGCAGATTCAGAAGAGGACTTGGAGCGAGGTATATCATGGCTGATATCAGACAGATCTTGGCTGAAAGCAGAGAATACCAGAAAGATGTTTACCTGTGCTTTATTGACTATTCAAAGGCATTAGAGTATGAGGATCTTAATAAGTTACAGACAACACTGAGAAGAACGGCAATTCTAGAACACTTAATCGTGCTCACATGGCGCTGGCACCTAAACCAAGAGGCAGTCATTGGAACAGAACAAGAGGATACTGCATAGTTGAAGATCAGGAAACGTGTGCATCAGGGTTGTATCCTTTCACCATTGTTATTCAATACTTATATTCAATCTTTTTATTTCATAAAAGTTGCAATCTGTATGCTGAGCAAATAATATGAGAAGCTGGACTATGAAGAAGAACGTGGTACCAGGATTAGAGGAAGACTAACAACCTGTAATATACAGAAGACACAACTTTGCTTGCTTAAAGTGAAGAGGACTTAAGCACTTACTGAAAAAGATCAAAGGCTACAGACTTTAGTTTGGATTACACCTCAACACAAAGAAAACAAAAATCCTCACAATGGGACCAACAAGCAAGACCATGACAAATGGAGTATCTTAGTTTTCTAGTGCTGCTATAACAGAAATACCACAAATGGATGGCTTTAACAAATAGGAATTTATTCTCTTACTGTTTAGGAGGCTAGTTTCAGAGTGCCAGCTCTAGGGGCTGAGTGAAGGCCCCTTGACCTTGGGCTTCAGCTCTGCCTCTTGTTTCAGCATCACTGAAGCTGCAGGTGTCTCCTAATTCATGCATGTGCTGCCTGCTGAGGCCGACAAACTCAAGGGCAGCAGGTAAAATGGCACAATCCCAAGATCAGCAGACAATACTGCAGGCCACTGGTTCAAGTCCAGGTACAACCCCAAGATCAGTAGATTACACCGTAAGCCACTGGTTCCAGTCCAGGGAGTGGAGATGAGGAATTGGCCAAATCCAGGACACAAATCTACCAAAAAGGTAGAGACTGTTATCAAAGCTTCTCCATATATATACGTGTATGTGTGTGTATATATATATATATATATATATATATATATATATATATGCATATGGAAGCAGGCCACACCCTGAAGACAACCCTCTTCAACCAATGAGGTGCTCACAGCAGATTCCACCATGAAGGTGACTGCAATCTCATCATGAGGCATAATTACAACCAGCTGCCAAGCCACTCAAAACCACAGCCCAGCCATGTTGACACACAACCTTAACTACCACACAGAGAAAATGCTGAAATTGTCAAGGATTTCATTTTACATGGATCCACAATCAATTTCCAAGGAAGCAGCAGTTAAGAAATTAAAAGATGTATTGTGTTGAGAAAATAAATATGCTGCAAAAGTGTTCTTTAAAGAGTCAAAAAGCAAATAGATCACTTTGAGGATGAAGGTACACCTGAACAATCCATATTTTCAATAACCTTGTATACACAGGAAAACTGAACTATGAATAAGGAAGATTGAAGAAGAAATGATGCCTTTGAGTTATGTTGTCCAGAAGAATGAACAAATCTGTCTTGTAAGTACAACCAGTATGCTCCTTAGATGGGGGTCATAGCAAGACTTTGTCTCACGTACTTTGGTTATCTTATCTAGTGGGACCAAGCCCTGGAGAAGGACATCATACTTGGTAAAGTAAATGGTAAGCAAAAGAGGAGTCCCTGAATGAGATGGACTGACACAGTGTCTACCACAATGGGCTCAAACATAGCAACAACTGTGAGGATAGTGCAGGAACAGGCAGTATTTCATTCTTTGGAACACAAGGTTGTCATGAGTCGGAACCAACTTGGCACACTTAACAACAACAACAATCTCCCTTGAAAATAAAAGTCAACAGATAGTATCATCATTATCGTTGCCATAATCACCAGTGGCAACAATTTGACAGAGTTGTGGGTCATCACTTTTCTCACTGATTGTCATCACCACATAGAAAGAACAGCAGCTGTAGGTGAGGAGAATTGGGATGAACTGAGGGTATGTGTTGGCTAATGTTTTCTGCAATGTATTGAATCTGTTGTTATTGTTAGATACCACCGAGTCAATTTTCGCATGTGACAGAGTAGAACTGCCCCCATAGGGTTTTCTATGCTGTAATCTTTATGGGAGCAAATCACCCATTCTTTTTCCCACAGAGCAACTGGGTGTGTTCAAACCATCAAGCTTTTGATTAGTAGTTGAGTACTTAACTGTTGCACCACCAGGACTCCTGTATTTCATCTAGAGATTGATTAGCAGAACCCCAATTCCTGCAAAGTAGAACTTGGAGTAACTAATCCTGTGAGCTTAGCAGGAAAGATGTTCTTATCTCTGTGGCTCAGCTAACAAAACAGAGACTCAGGTTGGTACAACCATTGTCCATGGACACAGCTCAGGAAGATATTCAAGCATCAAACATATTTCCATTGGTTTAGAAAAATGTTTTTTTCAATCTTTGTAGAGACTACTTTTTTAGTCCTGATAGTAAAAATAAAACTTTTTTTTTTTTCTTTTTCCAAACATGAATGAACAAAAGTAAGCTTCATTGCCACTTGCATCCTCCCCAAGATTCAGTGGTAGACAGAAACAAGAAAGTCTGTACCCTGATGAAGAGTCAGTGTTAGTAGCTCCCTACCCCAGTAGCAGATAGGGCCATAGGGAAGGAGGGGTCAGAGAAGTTATCAGGAAGTCTCTGGGTCTCTTCAAAGCTCTGGGTGTTTCCCCTGGCAGGAAAAGAATGAGACCGTCACCAGGATTTATACCAGAGAAGAGCAGTAACCTTTCAGGGCAGGCTGATCAAGAAAAGGTAACAAACATTCTGGGGGCTCCTACTAAGTACTCAGTCCCATTAAAGGGAATCAGGATACAGCAATGTGCAAAAAGAAGGCAGATCCTACCCTCCTGGTGCTTGTATTCTGGTGGGATACATAGACAATGAGCAAGTAAAGAAATAAGTAAATGTTTCATTCTGTTGTACATGGGGTCCCTATGACTCAGAACCATCTCAATAGTACCAAACAACAACAAAAACAACAGGGCACAAGTGGAGGAAAGAAAAATAGATCAGGGTAAGGAGTAGAGAGTGATGCTGAGGGGCTATGTATGTAGGGTATTCAGGGAAAGCCTGTTCAAGAAATTGATATGCAAACAGCAAACTTTCAGAGCTATCTTGGGTTGCATTACAGTTCTTATGGGGAGCAGTCAGAATAAGTTTTCTTCTAACCTTCTCTAATTGGATCACTAAAACCATGCTCTTATAATTCAAGCATAGCATGTGTACCTAAATTCAAATCAGTTGCCTTTAACAATGTAGCATCACTTTGTTATGACTTAGGTCCTAAAGGATTCAAATAATTTAGGGCACAGTCACCAGACCAAAGAGAGAAAGCACCTTTTCAAAGGAGCATATTCTTGGAATACCGAGGTCCCTAGGTTCCTACTAACACCAGTCCAGTACTTTTTCTGTTACGTGACTAATATGTACTGAGAAACTGGGAGAAAAATGAGCAAGTAAACACCTGCCCTTGAAGAAATATACCACCTAATAGGTGGACCAGACACGTGTACGACTAGCAACAATATAATGTGGAAGTGCTATAATTGTACTGTGTCTACAGTCATGGGTTTCTGTAGCCCTGATCCAAGCAATGTAAATGTACATCTCCAAACTACCAAAGAGGTTACAATCTAGACAGGAAGATGAAACACAAGCTGAAAACAAGTTTCATCACCAAGGCAGGACCAAAGTGCTAAATCAGTCTCAAAAAATAGTGCCTTTTTTTTTTTGCTAAATGGCAGCTGTGCACCAAAGAGTTAATGAGCACTGTGATGAACAGGCCAAGTACCCTGACTCAGGGAGCTCAAGTCCAGTCAAGAAGAAAGATTTTAACAGTGTATATTCATAAACGGGAGCTCTGGTACCATAGTGCCTTAAGCACTTGATTGCTAACCAGAAGGCTGGTGGTTCAAATCCATCAGTCACTCTGCTCTGTGGAAGAAAGATGGGGAAATCTACTTCTGTAAAGATTTACCGCCTTGGAAACCCAAAGGGGGTCCTTATGAGTCAGAATCATAAACATATGAATGGACTAGCTGGGAACATGGATAAGGAGACTTTTATTTCTGGAAACTATACAGGGCTTTAAAGTAGTGAAGGCAAGGGTTGGGGCTTTGTTCTTTAGGCAACAGAATCATTGAAATTTGGAATAGCACAGTGCTTTAGAAACCTGTAGTGTGGCTGGAGTACAGGTGAGCAATCAGGAGTTGCAGAAGAAAGGCAATGAATGATACATGGTAACATTTATAGAATATTTACTGAGTACATGACATTTATTCTGGTTTCTTATGCTATTAACTCATCTTATCTGATCATATAACCGAGTTGAATTATCATCACCCCCATCTCACAGAAGAGAAAACTGAGGAGGTTAACTAACTTGCTGAAAGTTCACTTAGGCAGTAAGTAGTAGAACTGGGATATGGATTTCAGAGCCAGTGTCCTTAACCACTGCACAGTCACCAAGAGTCTGGGAGCCAAGCTTAATATTGCTGCCTTTTGTTTTTGGAAATGGGGATCCATCTAAGGCTTTTAAGCAGGAAAGTGATGGTCTGATTTGCATTTTAGAGAGATTGAACTGACTGCAATATGAAGAATAGGATTGGAAGAACAAGACCAGAAGTAAAATGATAAGTTCAGAGGCTTTTGCAATGATGCAGAGAAGAAAGACTGAAGATCCAAGTAGGAGGCATCTATAGACACAGAGGAGCTGGGGTAGGCTATTTAAGAGGAAGAAGTAATAGGATTTGGTGACAGACAGGTTGCAGGGCCTGAGAGAAAGGGTGGTGTGAAGTACAGATTCAGACTTGACAGGCAGAGCCTGCCCTTACCATAATGGGGAAAGAGGATATTCTTATCATGGCAAAAATATAGTGTTATACAAGACATACAACTTTCTTGTCAAGTCCTGGAGTCCAGTTGTGTGAATTCAGAAGGCTGATCCGGATAACAACCATCCTTAAGCAGGCTGTCAGCCCCAAGACAACCTTGTTTTCTTTCCCTTCCGCCCTCCCTTCCTTCTTTCCTTCCTTTATATTTTGTTGTTAAATGAAAAGGACCATATTAGTTTTTCTTTTTTAAAAATTGTGAAATAGGAGGTTCTGGTAAGATGGTGGAATTGGCAGCCACACTACACAGACCCTCATTAACAAAGAAAAGAGGAATCAATTAACACACATACAGAAGATAATCCTAGAGACCTGAGCTTTGAAATGAAGGATACAGAAGTGGACTAAACTCCAACTAGTAGAAGAACCTTCATGAAAACACCAAAAAAAGGAGACATATGGAGCTGCAGGCTATCAGCGCTCCTGATGGCATGAACAGCTTGGTTATTGCCAAGTGGTGTTGTTGTTG
>NW_006921770.1:3612680-3613923 GCF_000298275.1 Orycteropus afer afer
CATACGCAAACAACTGGAAAGGTGTGATTTTCCCCTTGTTACTCTTAGACCCCACACCCTCTTGATGAATGGAGGTGTGGCCATCCCTCACTCCCACCCACCTTCTGGGCTGGCGGGAATTCCATCACAGTCTGTGTGCTCCAATGGTGCTTGAGTGCTCTGCCCCATGTAGATTATTTTTTCCTTATTTTTTATTTTTTTGTAGTTTGGTTTTGTCTGTTTTAAAATTATTACTTTTTTGTCCTTTTTATTATTATTCTTCGTTCTTTCCATACCAGATTCTAGTTTTCAGTTTTTTTTTTCTCTTCCCTGCTCCTGGTTCCCATTTTTTTCTTTCTCATGGTTAACCCCATTCCTTGTTTTTCTTTTTGCATTTTTCTCATTTTTTGCTTCATTATTCCCCTACTCTACCTCTTTTCCCTTATTGCCCCCTCTCCAGATATTGCAATTTTTTTTTGGTTGTTGTTTGTTTTTTCCCTTTTTAGTGATTCTTCCTGTGTGTTTATGCAGTATGTTTTTTGACCATTTGCTTTTATTTTTTTGATGGCTGTTTTTGTCTAACTGAGTGGGAGACAGCAATAGTCCCCACACAACGCAACCACACCCACACCTCCTACAGCTCTACTTACTGAGTGAGAGCCACTACTTCCTTCCTCACCAACTGGCAATGATAAATGACCACCAAGAAAAGCCTGACTCACCCTTAGCTGCTCTTCACAAACAGTTAACAGAGATCTAAATACAACAACATCACAATGTCCTAGAGACAACAGACCATCACAGTCCACATAGAGAAGCAAGATGATGTGGCAGAAATAAGGGAGCAGGATACAAACCCAGAACACATCCCTGAAGAAGCAGCAGCATTGGAACTCCCTGATAAGGAATTCAAAAGAATTATATTTAGGTATCTTTAAAAGATTGAGAGACAGATCAGAGAAAACACTGACAAAACCCTAGAACAATTTCAGAAGAAAATATAAGAACAAAATAAATGAAAAATTAGGAATGACACAAAATCTATAAGTAGAAATCCAGATTAATACTAAATTTTCAGAAATAGATAACACATTGAAAGGGCAAAGGAGTAGAATTGATGCAATGGAAGACAGAATTAATGAGACTGAAGACAAATACCTGAATACTTCTCTGGAAAGGGATCAATCAGAAAAAAGATCAAAACAAAATGAAGAAAGCCTAAGGTTCATGTGGGATACCACCAAAAGGAATAACCTACATGTCA
>NW_006921770.1:3614408-3616001 GCF_000298275.1 Orycteropus afer afer
GAACCAACAATAGCAAACAACCAACCATTAATACACAAGATGACATAAACCAGAAACCAACACAGCTATAGAAGTATCCAAAGTAAAATAAGCTTACAAGAGTGTAAACAAGAAACCAGATATATCAATCGGCAAATGAGGACAACCACAAACAAAAAGAGGGGAAAAATAGTGTAGTTACAGAACTTCTAAATGGTGAGGAAGTCAAGAGAGTTGCCAGATAGAATGGACTGTTCTAAACTCACGGAGAAAATTATAAATCACAGTGTAACCTCAAAGAAAAATGATAAATCTTCACATCACAATAAAAAAGACAACAAGCACAAATATTTAGCAAATACGGAAACAATAGCAACAAATAACAATAATATGATTCATAAACATAATGAGCTATGCATAGAAAATTATATGGAACAAAGAAACCAGGAACACCATGAAAAAACACATAACAAAATGACAGAAACCAATTCATACTTGTCAATAATTACACTGAACATCAATGGATTAAATGCACCACTCAACAGACGGAGAGTTGCAGACTAGATAAGAAAACATAACATATCAATATGCTGTCTACAAGAGACACACCTTAGAGATAAAGACAAAAATAAACTAAAAATCAAAGATTAGAAAAAGATATGTCAAGCAAATGGCAACCAAAGAAGAATAGGAGTGGCAATATTAATTTCTGACCAAATTGATTTTAAGACAAAAACCACCATAAGAGATAAGGAAGGACATTATAGAATGATTAAAGTATCAATTGAACAAAAAGATATAAGCATAATAAATATCTATGGACTCAGTGAAAGAGCCCCAAAATACATAAATCAGACTTTAATAGAATTGAAAAGGGAAAAATAATGAAAGTGAAATAATGCAGCATGTACATGTAGCTATTCCAAGCAATACAAAACATACCAAGAGAATAAACGTTGCCTGAAACCCCCCACCATTAACATCTTGGTGAAAGTGTTTCCAGGCATTCATAGCTGCACAGTACATATAGAAACACATACTCACATACTTGTACATTTTGTAATCCTTTTTATTTTGGAAATATGCTTTTTTTCATTTACTATATCATGCAAATCTTTCAAATTCAATGCATATAGATCTAAATCCTCCTCTTCAGTGACTAGGTGGTATCTCATTACCTGTATATATAGACTATTTTGAGTTCCAATCATCGTCAAATGAGAAGATGGACAAATACTCTCCCCACGAAACAACTAGTGATGTGATCTTGGAAGTGATCAGTGGGGAGGAGCAATGGCTTTACTTGTCCAGGTTACAGTCATAGTTGGGACAAGCATATTCCTGGTTGAAACTGCCCACGTGGCCTAAGCTCATTACACTCACCTGGTTAATTCTGAGGCTGAAAACATTCACATAGGTTATAGGAAAGGCACAGAGGAAAGTATCCAAAGCAAAAATGTGAAAAATGCTTCACCTTTTTATGCATTGTTCCATATACATGGAAGTTCTGGTGGCATAGTACCTAAGGCATTTGACCAGAAGGCTGGCAATTCAAACCCACCAGCCACTCCTCAGAAGGAAGGTTGGGCAATCTACTTCCATACTGATACTGCC
>NW_006921770.1:3616246-3619502 GCF_000298275.1 Orycteropus afer afer
AAAAAAAAAAAATTGAGCAGAGACAACAGTGGTTGTATTCCACAGGAGAATTAGACATATTTCACAGATTTAATCCATGCAACTCACTAAAGAAACAAACAGACAACAACTAGCAACAATAACCTTCAGAAGTAAAAATCAGAATTCAGAGTTGTTTGAATATATTACCCAAAATGTCCAGTTTTCAAAACAACAACAAAAAAAATTATGAGGCAAACAAAGCAAAATTAAAGTAGAATTCATATGCAAGGGAAAAGGCAGTCAATAGAAGTTATGTGTGAGTGTCCTGAGATGTTGGACTTAGCAAGAAAAAAAAAAAAAACCTTCAAATCAGCTTTTATAAATCGTCCAACAACTAAAGAATTTTAAAGCTTTACAACTCATCTTTAGACAACAGAGAATAAAAGAAATGAATTATCTCTGCTTACATTTTCTCTATTTTGCAAAGTTGTCATGAATGCAACTGAATTGGTGGTAAAGATGTGTCAGCAACACAAGAAAGTGAGAAAGGGCAGGAAAACTATTTGAAGAAATAATGACCCCAAATTTCTAAAACTGGTGAAAGTCATTAATCTACATTATATTTGACATAGTAGGAGAAAAATGTCATTGAATGTAAAGATATATCAGTAGAAAATTTCCAATCTGAAAAAGCAGAGAGAAAACAAGAAAGAAAGAAATGAATGAGCAGCACCTTAGTGACCAGTGAAGCAATATCAAGCATAACAATACATGTGAACTAGGAATCCCAGAACAGGAATGAAAGAAGAGGCAGAAAAAAATAAATAAATAAAAGAAATAATGGCCACAATTTTCCCAAATTGATGAAGAACAATCTACAAGCTTCTGGAAGCTCATGAACCCCAAACAACAGAAATACAAAGGGATCTACACCTAGATGTATCTCATAGTCAAACTGCTGAATGACAAAAGCAAAGAGAAAAATACAAACAGCAAGAGAAAATGTATTTTATATATATATATAAGCTCTGGTGGCATAGTTCCTAAGGCATTTGACTGCTCACCAGAAAGTTGGAGGTTCAAACCCACCAGCCACTCCTCTTCCGTAGTAACACCAGCTCAGAAACCCAAGGAGGGGTCGCTATGAGTCGGACCAAACTCCATGTTAATGTATTTGTTTTTTTTTCGATTATGTGTGTGTGTGTATTATTTACTAAAAGCAATGGTAGAATGAACATTTATCTAATTTATCTCAAGAATAAATTCTTAAATTCCTAGAGGAGAAATTGTTGAACTAAAAGATGACTCAAGGTTAGTCTCTTTAAGTGATACTTCTGTCTCCTCTACTTTTTTATGTCTCAAAGACATGCTTTTCTCTCTTTCTGGAAAGCTTCACCAGCCCCATATACCCAATCTTCCACAGGTAGCCACTTATAGTCCTTCAAATCTCAGCTTAGACATTTGTCTGAAATGACCATTCCTGATGACTCAATCAAAAGCAGAGTTCTTTCATAAAACTCCATTTATTACTGTTATAGAATTTACTACAATTTTTAATTATATAGTCCTTTCTGTGATTCCTTATTTGATGTCTGTTTATGTCCATTAGAACAGGAACAGGAACATTGTTCACCACTGTATACTAATACTTAACACAGTGCCAGGCACATGTTGTTGTTGTTAGGTGCTGTCGCGTTGGCTACGACTCAGAGCAACCCTATGGACAACAGAACAAAATATTGCACAGTCCTGTGCCAGCCTCACAATCCTTGCTATACCTGAACCCATCACTGCAGTCACTGTGTCAATCTCTATCATTGAGGGCCTCCCCTTTTTCACTGATGCTCCACTTTACCAACCATGATATTCTTGTCCAGGAAATGGTCCCTTCTGACAACATGACCAAGATAGATGAGATGAATTCTGCCCATTCTTGCTTCCAAGGAGCCAGGCACATAGCTAGTGCTTAATAAATGTTCACTAAATGAATCAGCTTTACTCAAGCAAATGCATACTGAATTTTTAAAAGCAAAAATTCCGGCTGCAGCCAGCATGACTCCAGCTCCACCCTCAAGGTCTCCATCTTTGGCTTTGTAATTATTAAAGCTATTATTAAGGCAATCTCTAACTCATGGCAACCCCACAACACGAGGATCAAACCACTGAGACGCATAGGGTTTTCAATGATTGATTTTTTTTAAAATTTTTATTGTGATTTAGGTGAAAGTTTATAGAGCAAATTCATTTTCCATACAGTATTTAATGTACACTATGTATCATGACATTGACTACAATTCCCCACAATGCTACAGCTCTCTTTCCACTTCCTCCCCATAGTTACCTCTTCCCTGTATCTTTCCCTTCCATGCAATCCTACTGCCTGAGCTGTCTCCTGGTGCATACACAGCCCTCCTATTCTCCCATGATTAATCTCTCCAAGGAGTGTATCTACCTAATGTAAATGTTCAGCTCATATGCTTGTCTTTCATTTGGCTGGAGGCCCAGGAATGGGTTCAATTCTAGACCCGAAGGGCAGATAGGGGCTATAGTTTCAGAGGTTCCACCAGGCTCTATTAGACCAGCAAACCTGGTCTCCCCTCCCCCGCCTTTTTAATGATTTTGAGTTTTGTTCCACATTGTTCTCCCACTCTAGCCAGGATCTCCTACATAGATGCCCCTCCTAGTGGTAAACAGTGGTACCCAGGCACCATCTAGTTCTTCTAGTCTCATAGTCATATAGGCTGAGGATCACAAGGTGTACCAGTCTCTTGTCCTAACTGTTTCCACGTGTCTTTGGTTTTCTTCATTCTTCTTTGCTCTGGATAAAGAGAGACCCATTATTTCATCTAGATGACCACTTGCAAGTTTTTAAGATTCCAGTTGCTCCTTGCCAGAGTAGGGTGTGGAACAATGTTTTTGTGTAGTATGTTATGCCAATTGAGCTTGATGTCCCCTATGACCATGGTCCTGGGCCTGCAGGTCCAATTACTTGCTCCTTCTGGGTAGCTAGCTGTGGCCAAGAAGTGATGACAACCTTGTCCCTTGTCAGTTCTACTATATAGCTGGGAATTCTTACAGAACATACAAATATCAATGACTGATTTTTTGGAAGCAGATCACTAGGCCTTTCTTTCTAGTCTTAGTTTGCAAGTTCCACTGAGACCCACATCATAGGAACTCACAAACCTCAATTGGCAGATGGGTAGTGGCTCTGCCTGAGATGCATTGACTGGGAATTGAGCCCAGGTCTCCTGTATGGATGGCAAAAATCCTACCACGGAGCCACCACTGCCCC
>NW_006921770.1:3620692-3622464 GCF_000298275.1 Orycteropus afer afer
TGAGTTTGGGTTTTGATTTTTTGTGTCTCAAAAGCTCTACCTACCATCCTAGTCAACTGTTGACTCAACCAAACTCAGCGTAAAAATATTCAGAGTGGCCAAAGATAAGAGGAGTTCCTTTGCTAAACTCAGAAGCTTATATCCAATTTTAAAGCTTTATGACATATCTCCAAGTAACAGTGGGTGAACATAATTTTAATTATTTTCATTTAAGTTCTCCCTTAGTTACCTTGGAAGAGATGAAAACCAGCAGTGAATGTCTTTCAGCAAAGAAAATGTGAAGCAGGCTGATGGAAAGCTTAGTACTCCCTTGGAAACATCTCCCTAATCTGAGGTGGAGGTGAGCATATCCATTCAGAACAGGAACTAAGGGAGAAAGCTTTGCCAACCAGCTCTGAATTTTCAAAGCCACTCTGAGATTTGTAGTTTAAAGTTTAAGATTATCTTGAATCTTTATTAAAATGTTGCATGCTGACCAAGGAAAAACTGATATGATACTCACACACACATTCTAATTGGCATTATGAGATGCTACCATGGTCCTCACCTATGAGGGAAAACCGGGATATGGCTTCAGCCTCAGAACTGGATTCTACTCCTTGTAGAAAGAAGAAGGAAGCCACCTAAGTGCCTTACTAGATACAAGGACCTCCTTCTCATCTCATCCTCATGGGTTTCCTTTCAGCTCCTTGTTGGACACACTTAATTCTATTTTAGAAGAGAGGTTAAATCTGGGGTCACATGCAATTGGTAGATGCATTTTGTTTGGTTAATAATTTTTTAATTGTTGGAAATATTTGAAAATCAGGAGATTTCACAAAAATTGCGTTCAAACTTCTTTTAAGAAATCATAGTATTGGCCACTCTGAGCCCCATTCCCATATGGAAATGACAAAAGGAAGCTGATGAATATATGCTCCCTTTCAAAGGAGCGTGGACCCTCTAATTCACCAAAGTGCCTGCCAATCCTTAATGTCAACCAGACTCCATTAATCACCACACATGCAAGATTATTTTCTTTATGAAAATGGAAAACATATCTGTCTCCATATCTCTCTCAAAAGGAGGAAAATGATAGACAGACTGAAAGAGGTCTGGGTTTCTTACATGAAGGTCACTGAACCACTTATACTAAATGACCTCTAAAGAGTTTGCATTTTTGTCCCCCAATCTATGAGGGAATCTGAAGGGTCTCCTTTCTGTCACCCCTCTCCATCTATTCACCATTCAATTCCTGCAAATCTTTCCAATTCTCTGTGCATTGATTTATGGATCGCAAAAAGAGGTCCTCATCCGAATCCTTGCTCTCTCCACCTGACAGGAATGCTGTAGAATCCATTTGATAACATCTGTAAAAGGATAGCAAGCTTCCCAGATGTAAGTACATACAACAGAGTATGCACGTTAACACACTGAGCATTATTAAAGCTGCTTATCTACTTCCAAGTGACACTCTCATATAAGTGGCTAGCAACTCATAGACAGATAATGCTAAGCAGTATTTCAAGCTCAACCTATATTGGAGGCCCATAAACCAACTAAATTCTGTCCAGAAAATCCTGGGATACAGAAGAGGGAAAATAGAGGAAGAGAAGAACTACATTATAACCACCGCTGTCAAAGACAAGAAATGAAGCAGGCAGAGATGATGAATATGTAGGAGCTCTGGTAGTGTAGTACCTAAGGCACTTGACTGCTAACCAGAAGGCTGGTGATTCAAACCCACAAGTCACTCCTCGGAAGAAAGGATGGGCAATCTACTTCCATAGTGA
>NW_006921770.1:3623259-3623937 GCF_000298275.1 Orycteropus afer afer
AGTCTGAAATTGACCAAACATGCAATCAAGGTGTGTTAATTATCACTGGTGATTGGAATACAAAATTTGGAAACAAAGAAGAATCACCAGTAGTTGGAAAATATGGCTTTGGCGATAGAAATGACACTGCAGAAAGCATGATAGAATTTTGCAAGACCAACAACTTATTCATTGCAAATACCTTTTTTCAACAACACAAATGGTGACTATACACATAGTGTTCATCAGACAGAGTACACAGGAATCAGATTTTCTAACTCCAGGTCTTTGCACATTTCATGATAATAATTGATTTTGTCTTCTCAAGCTGCTCTTTGAAATCATCTGTTTAGCTCTTTTATCCTGTTTATTATTCCATTTGTTTTAGCTACTCTCCATTCAAGGGCAAGTTTCAGAGTCTCTTCTGACATCCATTTTGGTATTTCCTTCCTTTTCTGTCTTTTTAATTACCTCTTGCTTTCTTCATGGATGATGTTCTTGATGTCATCCCACAATTCTGGTTTTTGGTCACTGGTGTTCAATACATCAAATCTATTCTTCAGATAGTCTCTAAATTCAGGAGGGATAAATTCAAGCTCATATATTGGCTCTCGTGGACTTCTTTTAATTATCTTCCATTTCAACTTGAACTTGCATATGAGCAGTTGATGGTCTGTTCCACAGTCAGTTCCTGGCCTT
>NW_006921770.1:3654053-3658724 GCF_000298275.1 Orycteropus afer afer
TTTTTTTTTTTTTTACTTTTGCTGTTTTCAGTATTTTCTTTTTGTGTTTGGTTTTCAACCATTTGATTGTGATGTGTCTAGGTGTGGATTTCTTACTACTTGGAGTTTATTGAAGTTCTTTTATGTGCAGATTAATGTTCTTCATTAAATTTTGGAAGTTTGGAGCCATTATTTCTTCAAATATTTGTTCTACCCCCATCTCTCTCATCTCCATCTGAGACTCCCATTATGCACATGTGTGTATGCCTGATAGTTCCCAAAGGTCTTTGAGACTCTGTTCATTCTTCTCTAGTCTTTTTTCTTTCAGTTCTTTAAATTAGATAATTGTTATTTATCTATCCTCAAGGTCACTAATTCTGACATCTTCAATCTTCTGCTGAACCCCTCTAGAGAATTTTTTGTTTAAATTATTATATTTTTCAACTCCAGACTTTCCATTTAGTTCCTTTTCATATTTTCTATCTTTTTAGTGATAGCTCCCATTTAATGAGTCATTGTCATCATACTTTCCTACAAATTTTTAAAGATGGTTTCCTTTAGCCTTTGAACATCTAGGTCCCTCAAAGGTAGTTTCTAATGACTACTTTTTTTCCCCCTGCATGTGGATCACACTGTTCCTTTGTATACATCAGTTTTTGTTGTTTTTGAAAACCTGACATTTTAGGTAATATATTGTAATATATAGTAGAAATTGTGGATTCTGGTTCCTCCTCAGGGTTGTTGGTAGTGTTTATTTGTTTGTTTAGTGACTTTACTAGAGCAATTCTATAGAATATGACTCTCCAAAATTATACTGCTTATGTTTCCATTTGGTTTTTCTTTTATTACTGTTCTTATATTTAAGCCTGGGTTCCTAGGATTAAGGAGCTCTGGCAGTGCAGTGGTTAAAGTTTTGGCTGCTAACCAAAAGATCAGTGGTTCAAACCTACCAGACACTCTGCAGAAGAAAGATTTGCTAGTCTGCTTCTGCAAAGATTTACAGCATTGGAATGAGGCAGTTCTACTCTGTCCCAAGAGCATCCTGTGGGTTGGAATTGACTGTACGGCAATGGATCAGGTTTTGTTTTGGTTGCTAGGAGTTGCCTTGGTCAGCACTGTTTAATGATTAGTCAGAAATTGGTCAGAGATAGCTCTTAGACACCTTGAATCAGTAAGACTCCCACCTTTTGCCAATGGATCTATACATGGACTGGGAATGGCATTCAAAATTTAGACAGTTTACATATCTTTCCCAATGTTTACTTTCTGATTTTTTTCATTTCCTCTGTGAGCTCACTAGGGCTTAATTCATCTCACAATTAATAGCTACCCAGGCCATCTCTGTATCCTGAGTATGTATGGAGACTTGTACATATATTTATTTAGTCTTCCAGATCACTAGGGATATATGGGAGGTTGTCAACGACTGCTATGGTCAGAATGTTCCTTAGAGGCAAGGATGGCAATACTTCATCTCACATACTTTGGATCTGTTATCAGATGGGTCCAATCCCTAGAGAAGGACATCAGACTTGGTAAAGTAGAGGGTCAGTGAAAAAGAGGAAGATCCTCAATGAGGTAGATTGACAAAGTGGCTGCAATAGTGGGCTCAAATACAGCAATGATTGTGAGGATGGTACAGGACCAGGCAGTGTTTTGTTCTGTGGTACACAGGGTCACTAGGAGTTGAAACTGACTCAACAGCACCCAACAACAACAACAATGGCTATCTCATTGCCAGTTCCCTCTTGTTAATTTCTGGCTAGTCTGCTGATCTATGGCTTACTGAAACCAGTAACTGAAACTTCTAGCTAACTGGGAAGTTGCCCTTCCAGATTGTTTGCCACCAAGATTGGTATTGTTTTTAACAATGCCCTTGGGCATGCACTTCACTCCAAATCAAATAATCCTCCTCTGGAAGCAGAATTTCTGATTTTCACAGCTTGCTCTGACAAAATAGAATTACCCCATATGTTTTATAGGGGCAAGTTTTGCTCCTATGGAAGCAAGAACGTCCTGTGTTGGTCCAGTACTGCCTAGGTTTATTCAGGAAAAGCTTATTTTATCCTAGAATTCAGTGTTAACAAACCCACTTGCCTACAACATTCTTCATCATCAGTTTTCTTAGAAAAAAAGATTTTTTTTTTTTTAAATGTGACTTGTTCTTTTTCTACCTCTAAACTAATCTCAGAATTGATTAGTTTAGATTTTGTGTAGCAATGCAGTCCCAATAATTGGGACGAGAATCCCGAGCCCGGACTCCTGGACCAAACCTCGTTCAACTACACGAACCTGTGCCCTAATAAGATCTCTCTCTCATTTTGAAAGATAATAACAGCAGATAAAATAGAAAAACAAGAGCTCCCTGGTCTCCAGGTATACTATCCAACTACATGTATAACTATTTGGTACAAATTATTTGAAACAAACCTCAAACAGCTGCAAATGATGTTCAGTCCTTTAACTCAATTTGATGCTCATTCCAATTGGCTTTGAGCATGAATTCTAACACATCATAACACATACCAGATGCTAAGGTGAACCCATGTCCTACGGAAGACCATGTTTTCTTGGCTAGCAGATGTTTTGTTAGCTGACATTTAGAAATAAGTCAAAGTTGTCCTTTGTTATTATGCATAGTAAGTCTGAAAGAATAAATGAAAAGACTTTTACTCTAATTCATAATGCATTTTGCTTCTCTGAAGGCTGCAGTGCTTGAGCTCTTAACAGTTCAGGCATGGAACACATAGAAGGGAATGATATGGCTGAGCCTGTGTCTGTGGGAACAAGCTGAGGAACTGATAATGTTTAACATGAAGAAAAGACTGCACCCATATCAACCTGTTACACTGTTATAAATTGCATTGTGCCCTCCCAAAACGTGTGTTGAAATCCTATCCCCTGTACCTGTAAGCATGACTGTGTTTGGAAAGCAGGATTTTCTCATGCTGTGGTTATAAAGCCATACCAGAGTGAGGTAGGTCCTAAACTACTTGAATTATAAAAAGAGCAGGATAGACATAGAGACACACACATAGGGAAGACAGACACTAACTGTTCTTGTTACCTAGTGCTGCTCTGACAGAAATATACCACAAATGAGATGGCTTTAACAAACAGGAGTTTATTCTTACAATTTAGAGGCTTTAAGTCCAAGTTCAAAGTGCCAGGCTCTAGGGGCTGGGTGAAAGCCCCTCAACCTTGGGGTCCAACTCTGCCTCCTGCTCTGGACCCACTGGAGCTAGAGGCTTTTCTTCACTCAGACAGCTGGTGGCTGCTGAGGCTGACAAGCCCAAAGTTGACAAGTAATAATGCACAGTCCCAACCTTACCAAAGCACACAGCAGGCCATTAATTCAAGTCAATTTTAAGTCTCAAGGTCAGCAGAGCATGGCAGGCTGCTGAACAATGACTCAGCTGCATGCAGGGTTCAAGTGTGCCATAAGCTAGAGACCATTCTCAAAGCTGCTGCTTATATACCGGAAGCAGACCACATTCCTAAAGCAGCTACTCAGCTGCTTGTGGTAGATCCCACCATGGAGTTCATTGCCAGTCTCATCAAGGGGAAATAACTACCACCAGCTACCCAGCCACTCAACCAGGCCCAGTCAACTTGACACATAAACTTAGCTACCACACTAACAAATGCCAAGAAACTCCCATTGCTACCAATATGGAAAGACTCCTTAAAGCTGAAGTCCCAGCTGGTGATCATATACAGGAGAGGGTAGCATGTTTCTCTTTGGGACCCAGAAGCTCCATGCTAGGACCTCTCCAAGACCTCACCCTATGCATCTCTTCATTAGTATCCTTTACAGCTGCAATAAAGTTGTAGGCATAAGTGTGGTACTTTCTGTGGGATTCTGGGAGTCATTCCAGTTAATTAATTAACCCACAGAGGCAGTGAAGGCTAATAGGGGATGGTGTCTGCCTACTCAGCAGTCTGAAAGCAGGTATTTGTCTAACATGTGAGCTCTGATCTAGCTCTGGGTGGTAAGGGGTGGATAAAGAATGTGTCATGTGACTGGCTGGTGATGAGATTGGGTAAGTGGGAATGTGAAGACTGTATCCTTTTCCACACTTTGGGGATTGGATTCTTGCTGATCCTTACCACTCACTTAGCTGTGAAGGTGGGATTTGCTTACTATGCCCCCTAGTGTAGCTCCCAATTGCTTTCTCAACTGGACAAATCCCTTTATCCCATAATCTGAGAACAAAGTCAGTTATCTTTCGGTTTCTTGGTATAACCTAGGAGAAACCACCAACAGTTACATAGGAATCTCTCTCTAATCATCACATACCAGTTCTGGTCCAGTTCTTCAATCTCAAAACTACCCCTACCTATTAGTCTGAAAAATGAGAAAGAACCAGGAGATAAGAAGAATGAATGAAGTGACATGGGTTTAAGGTCTCATTATCTGCAGACATCTGCAGTTATCAGTTGTATGTTGGGGAAACACACGTAAATGGAACCCCAAGTAGTATTTTCCTGACATTATCACTGGGGCCTGCAGCAAATACAAGTTGGACAAGCATACTGCTGCCAGGTCATGTGGTGGCTAGAAAGACTGAAACCTTCTAGTCTGAAGCCTTATAAATAGTTCAGGTGCCTGGAATGCTATTCTGATTGGACAACTATAAGGCTATAAGGTCTTGTTGCATGTTGCTTCCTGGGGTCTACTGCAGTGTTTTT
>NW_006921770.1:3659294-3665746 GCF_000298275.1 Orycteropus afer afer
CTTCTCTGAACCTCGGGTTGCTCATCTTCTGTGCGTGAATGAAGCCTTTGACCCCAGAGTTTATGTGCCAGAGACTGTGATTTGTCTTAGTCAGCACCCATTTTGCACCTTTCTAGTTTGCATTCTGTGCTACAACCATAATTTTTTTAAAAAATTAATAATAATACTAAAAAGTACATTTCCTGTACTCTCTTTCAGCAAGGGTTCATTCATGTGGCATAATTTCCTCTCATCAGACACAGCACATAAGACTTTTATACAGACAGAGAGCAATATGAGGCAGTGATAAGAGTTCATCATCTGGCAAGGCCAGGGGCAGAAACCGCTGGTTCTTCTGGAGCAGCAGAGTTGGAGTTTCTGGCTTCAGGCATGCATATCATAGAAGTAAAATGTCGACAGGCACCATGAGCAATGGATTCTCCATTAAAATAATGCCATGGAAAGGAAGAACCCTGCTTTAAATTAAAGAATCTTTGGAG
Source organism: Orycteropus afer afer (assembly GCF_000298275.1). Lineage (NCBI taxonomy): Eukaryota > Metazoa > Chordata > Mammalia > Tubulidentata > Orycteropodidae > Orycteropus > Orycteropus afer. The sequence goes on from NW_006921770.1 coordinate 3,659,774, forward strand.
AAAAAAAAAAAAAAAGATGCCATGGAGTGACTGAAAGCTTTTCCAGGCCACTGTGTTCTCGGCAGGGTAGGATATAAGCCTGGGTCTCTTGACTCTTCAAGAGAGATCATGAGCAACCAAATAAACCAAACCAAACCCACGCCATCAAGTCGAATCTGACTCATAGCAACCCCCATTGGATTTCCAAGGTGGTAAATCTTTACGGAAGTAGATTGTCCAGTCTTCCTTCTGTGGAGTGACTGGTGGGCTTGAAACACCAATCTTCTGATTAGCAGCCAAATGCCTCAGGCACTGTGCCACCAGAGCTCCTTGAGCTACCCAATACTGTTTAATAAATCCATTTCTGCTTAAACTGGCTGGATAAGATTCTGTTATCCACAACCAAGAAGTCTAGGAGATTGCTGTTGTTATAACAATTAAAGGAGTGAACAGAAATGAAGGTACCTTATAAACTCTAAAAGGCAAATAGTAGGAAGTTATATTTAGTATCTTTTTTTTAAAAGATGAGTAAACTGGAAAGGAGGAGTTGTTATTTAATACTTAAAACTACTCTGTGGGTGGGCATTTGCATTAGTTTTTATTTCTGCAATAATACGAAATAACAAACCACTCTAAAACTCAGTAAATTAGTTTGACAGTCATTGAGGCAATTCTGGCTTTGCCCGGACTTCCTCATATGTCTGGAGCTAGACGGCTGTTTGGATAATATAGGCTGGCTGTGGATAGGGCAATTGGGCTGACTTTCCTTCTCTCCAAATGCCTCTTATCTTCTAGCAGGCTAGGCCAAGCATGTTTTCATGGCCATGGCAAAGAACAAGAGTACAGTGGAAACACACTAACATTATTTAAGTTTCTGCTTGTATCATATTTGTTAGTATCCTAACTTAGTTACTTGGTGCTGCCATAACAAAAATACCACATGTGGATGTCTTTATAAACAGGAACTTAACTGTCTAAGAGTTCAAAATCAGGATGTCAGCTTGTAGATGGATCTTCACATGATGTCTTCAACCTTTGCGTGTATCTTTGTGTCTCTTTTCCCTTTTTATGACACCACTCAAAGGGATTAAGTTTGGACCCACCCTACTCTAGTATGACCTCATTAACATGACAAAAGAAAAACCCTATTTCCAAAAAAGGCCACTTTTACAGAAACAGCGTTGAGGACTTCAATACATCTTTTCGGGAGATACAATTCAATACGTAATATATTTGATAAGGCTAAGCATGTCACATGGCTGAAATTTGGATCAGAATAAGAGAGCACCTCAAAGTTACATGACAAAGGATGAGGATACAGAGAGGAATTTATTCTGGCATTTATAAAATATGTTGTTGTTGTTGTTGTTATGTGCCGTCGAGTCGGCCCCGACTCATAGCGACCCCTCCTTGGGTTTCTGAGGCAGTATCACTACGGAAGTAGGATTGCCCAACCTTCCTTCCGAGGAGTGGCTGGTGGGTTTGAACCGCCAGCCATCTGGTTAGCAGGCAAGTGTCTTAGCCACTATGCTACCAGAAATATATATGTATATATACCAGAAAAAAACAAACCCACTGCCATCGAGTTGATTCTGACTCATAGCAACCCCCACTGGGCTTCCAAGGCAGTAAATCTTTACAGAAGTAGATTGCCCCATCTTCCTTCTGCAGAGCAGCTAGTGAGTTTGAACCAAAGACCTTCTGGTTAGCAGCCTTAGGCAACCTTAGGCACTGTGTCACTGGGTCAGCAGTTGACACCTACCAACTGCTCCATGAGAAGATGATGAGGCAATCTACTTCCATATAGATTTTACAGCCTTGGAAAACCAGTGGAGTCACTATGAGTCAGTATCCACTTGATGGCAATAGGTGTGGAGATACACACACACACACACACAAACATATATATACATACACACACACACACACATAGATAGATAGATAGATATAGCTCTGGTGGTAAAGTGCCTATGGCATTTGACTGCTAACCAGAAGGTCCATGGAAGGAAGATGGGGCAATCTATTTCTGTAAAGATTTACCAACTCGGAAATCCAATGAGGGTCGCTATGAGTCAGAATCAACTCAATGGAAGTGAGTTTGGTTTTGGTTTGAGATATATATGTGTATGTATATACATATATAAACATATACGTGTGTGCGTGTGTGTGTGTATGTGTGTGACGTACGGATCAAGGGTTGGCAAACTATGACCCACAGGCCAAATGTGGTCAACAAACTTTTTTATTGACCTGAGGGGTAAGATTGGTTGTCACATTTTTTTAAAGAATTGTGAAAAACATACAAACAACTTTACAATAGAGATGGTGTATAACCAGCATGTAAAGCCTAAAATATTTACTAATTTAGAGAAAAAGTTTTCTAGGCAAGAGATGCCAGTCATAACTAGTTCACCCAGAGGTCTCACTTTGGACCAACACGCAACATTTAGATCTGATGACAAACTCGATTAACTAGAATTCTTTCCAAACATAAGGGGCTGAATCTTCAGGCACTTAGTGTCCCAACACTGATAGCATTTAAAATAGAAAGTTCTTACCTCAAACCAACCTCACTGCTGTCCAGTCAGATCCAACTCACAGCGACCCTTCCTTGGGTTTCTGAGGCGATATCACTGCGGAAGTAGATTGCCTAATCTTCCTTTCGAGGAATGGCTGCTGGGCTTGAACTACTAGCCTTCTGGTTAGCAGTCAAATGCCTTAGGCACTATGCCATATTTCTGCTTTCAATGGGAGTTAAAGCAGATGACCTCTAAGACCTGTCTAACACTAAGAGTCAATGATTCTAAATCATCTACCTAGGATTTGATGACTAAAGGGTGATCACTGGAAGAATACAGTTGACCAAAAATAAAACAGCCTCTCTAGTAGAAATGTCATGAACCTTGGTGGCAAAATGGTTAAAAACTCAGCTGCTAATGGAAAAGCCAATGGCTCGAACCCACCAGTGGCTCTGCTGGAGAAAACATCTGGAGATCTGCTTCCATAAAGATTTATAGCTTAGGGAACCTTGTGGAGCAGTTCTATCCATTATATAGGGTCACTATGAATCAGAATTGACTTGATGGCACACAACAAGAGTGGGAATGTTACAATTCAAAAATAAACAGGCAAACAGATAATCAAGCCAAGGTGTCTTAAGACTGTGGAAATTATTCAATTCTCTTACTACGTTAAAAATGGAAGGTGGTCCCTGGCCATATATAACTGTCACCATCAGAGACTAGGAAAGAAGTTAACTTGCTGATTCTTTCTTCCCCTGTTTACACATGTATGACCAAAGCTGAAAGTAGCTAAGCCTTCAGTAAACAGAAGTTAGCTTGTGTACCTGGATTTCACGGATCTTGAATGTTCCACAAGGGAACCAAGCACAGCAAAAGTATTTATACACTAGGACCACTAATCAGGGTTTAATTAGCCTTATAATTAGAAGGGTAAACAGAAGTACAATTCCCAAATTGCTCATTGTTTTTTTACATGTCTATGGAGCTCTGTTTTATTTGCCTTTGGACCCCCAGCATTTCACATAAAATTAATCATTAAAATTTGTTAAATATGAATGAACTGCTTGCTTTTTACAAAATTCAGTGTTATCATATTTGCTTAATTACAGTGTCCAAGAGTATCAACCACAAGGCCATTGCGCTGTGTGAGTGTTACTGAAAGTGGAAAGTGTTATTCCCAGCCATTCTGCAGATGTTCCAACGCAAAATAACAATGCAGATATGCATAGCTTGCCACCTCATAAGTAGCTTTTCCATGGGATTTATATAATTTTATTGTCAATAAAGGGGTTTTAAATGGCATTGTCTCCAATTTATAAATGAAGAAACTGACATGCAAAGGAGTTAAGTAGTTTGCTCAGGTCACTCAGTCTAGGACAGGGTTTCTCAGAATTATGCCCATACCATCCTCATCAGTATCCTTTAAGATTTGGACCAGACACCATAGATACACCTAGCCCCATCTCTCTTTGGAGCCTTTGGCCATCTGTTCCACCCCACCATCACTACAATAAACTAGCTCTGCCTAAGTCCCTAAAGACTTCCCATGAGTGCAACTTGACATCACCTTGGTCATGCCAATGCCCTGTGCCTTTCTCTCCTGCCCTCACTGCCCTGGCTGAGGCATATATCCAGAACCCATTTATTTTCAACTGAGAAGGCAGAGAAGTCAGTGTTCTATAGGTTCATCCTTTTACCCAACGGAATAGGAGATAATGGGTAAATTTTTCTACCATCCTCCTGATGCCCTGAGATACAGTAATTCCACAGTCTATTAGAAGACCCAACCCAAACCCACTGCAGTAGAGTCATATCCGACTCATAGCAACCCCTCCTTGGGTTTCTAAGGCAGTATCACTATGGAAGTAGATTGCCCAACCTTCCTTCCGAGGAGTGAGTGGTGGATTTGAACCATCAGCCTTCTGGTTAGCAGTCAAATGCCTTAGGCACTATGCTACAAGAGCTCCTATTGCAAGACAGTTCTGTGAAATTGGTTTCATTTAACAACAACAACAACAAAAAAAAAATAGTGGCTAACTTAATATACAGCCTTGGACTGGTTTTCCTTCCTTCTCTTCTTCATTCCCTTTTGCCCTCACTGGCACTTCTCTGGGATGTTTGTTATTCCCTAATAAAATAGTGTAAGTTTTTGCTTCAGGATCTGTTTTCTGTGTACCAGGCAAAATATTGCTGAATCAGAATATCTGGGGGTGGAGTAGGGCATTTTTACAAGCTTCACAGATTCTACTCATGTACCTTACAATCTGAGAGAAGTTCCTGGTGGTGCAAAGGGTTAACACACTCATTGGTAACTAAAAAAGTTACGGTCCACCCAGAGCCACCTTAGAAGAGAGGCATGGAATTCTATTTCTGAAAAATCAGGTATTAAAAATCATATGGACTCAGTTCAACTCTGACACAGTGGGGTTGCCATTTGGTGGCTACTGGTTGCTGGCTCAATCTGAGAACCACTGGATTCTAGAATGTGAACCCACTGCGAAGGTCTCAAAATTCAGTGCTGTTCCAATACCAGTCAATACCAGATAAAAGAAAAATCACCCTGTTATTCTTCTGTCTGGTCAAAGAGTGAGAGAGAAACCCCTGACAAACCATCTGCACCACATGCACTTCATGCTTCAAGGGGCTGCTGAGTGGTTTCTGACACCTGACAGTACCTGCTCCCACGTAGTGAACCAACTCACCTGCCGGTCTGGGCATCTGGTATAGCCTGTCACTGCTGTACTGACTTGTGATGTCAAATAGGCTACCCTCTGTCACTCCTTTTATTTCCCAGTTCACAGTCAGTCAGACAGACTTTCTGGACTTTGTCCACAGTCATTATTTAAAAAAAAAAAAAAAAAAACAATTCTAAAGAGCCAGATTACCATCCATTGTCTCTTTGTTGGGGAAATACTATGTTAAAAAAAAATTAACCAATACAATATAGCACTCCCTGCCTAAAGAGTGATTGGGGGACTGAGGTCTCTGGAGCTTTGTGGTAGTTGTTTTCACCCTCACTGTCATCTCTTTGAAGCAGGATTAAAAAGGATACTGCCAGCAAACATCTTTGGAAATGCTATAAATAGCAAATCAGCAAGATCAAGGAACAAAAGAGAAGCACAGCCAGTACAATTAGTTCACTTACTGAGCAAGTTAACTATTCTGAGACTGAGGAATGTATTCCAGCTGACCAGACTGTGGGTTTGGGGAGGGAAGAAAAATCAACTTCCTGCACCAGCTCAGAGAAAGGCACATTTTCAGCTGTTTAAGCATCACTGGGCTCTCATGGTCCCCATTTTGGGGTATAAATAGTAGCCCATAGAAAGAAATAGTAATCTAGGATTCCAAGGGTTGAGTATATGAAATATGAGAGCCAAGAAGTCACAGGGTCAAACCATGCAAGGCGAACAGAAATAAAGAACACAGGGAGGAAAGTGCAAAACCCAGGCCACAGAAAGGGGCTGAGATCTTT
>NW_006921770.1:3666234-3669241 GCF_000298275.1 Orycteropus afer afer
GAGCACTGATATTTTAGTGTGTCTGGAAGTATTTCTTTAATTTTTTTTTTTTTTTTTTTATGTATAGAAAGGTACACTGTATACTAAGACAAACATTTGACTAACTAATGTTAGATAAAACCCATACCTAACTGTTTCAACTTATAAGTTCAACTCAAAGACAGACTTAGGAAGGGAACTCCAGCTAATGCTTACTGGCTACTTACTATGAGTAGTAACATACTAAGTCCTCTCAAGAATTACTTTAAGGTAAACATTGTTATTATGCCCATTTCATAGATGAGGAAGCTGAGCTTTAGAACGATTAAATAACTTGTCCAAGATCATCTCTCCAGTTTCAAATTTTTTAAAGCAATGAAACATTTTTCTTTTTTTTTCCAATCAGATCCCAATAAAGACAACAGATGAGAGCAGAGTGGTAGAATTGAGGATCCGGAACACAGAATCCCAACGTTCTATAGAATACAAACAGAAAACCATTTCCAAGTACCAGCTGAGAGCCAGAGAGGGGAATGGGACTGTCTGAGGTCACCAGGATTGCTAACAGTGAAGTCAGGAAGCACAGCTCTTCTGATGCTCCTTCTACCACTATGCTTCACTGGTGAGGGTCTCCTCATGAAAACCTGATCTCCCCTTTACCACTGGATTGAGAACTTAGGTCTGTGCATATGGTGCCTACTATACCAACTGGTATCTGCATCCCTTCTGCCTTCTAACTTGTCTGTGAGGCCCTTGAGAGTAGAAACAGTGCCCATTTCATCTTTGTGGCCTCCCAGGTGCCTAGCACAGAGACTGACACTGAGCAAGAACATAGCAAAGTTTATTAAATAAGTAAATAAATTGGATGGACAGATGAATGAATGAATATACAGCCCCTTATAGCCTGTTATTTAAAAACATCAACAATACTGTGCAGATTACAAAGTATTCTCGTGTCTCCCATCATCTTTAATTTCAAAACAGAACGGCAGAGGAACAGTATCATTCCCATTTTACAGATGAAGGACTTCAGGCACCCAATAGGGAAGTTTCATTTCCAAGGACACAGAGCAAAGAAGTGGAAGAGTCAAGTTTTGCATTTAGGTCTTCTGACTCTTAGAAACCAATGTTGCTGTTGTTGTTAGTTGCCATCAAGTCAATTTTGACTTATGGTATGGAGGTTTTTAAGGGACCTCTGGTAGCATAGTGCCTAAGGCACTTGACTGCTAACCAGAAGGCTGGTGGTTCAAACCCACCAGCCACTCCTCGGGAGGAAGGTTGGGCAATCTACTTCCATAGTGATACTGCATCGGAAACTCAAAGAGGGGTCGCTATGAGTCAGGTCTGACTTGACGGCACATAACAACAACAACAACGACAAGGTTTTTAAGGCTGTGATCTGATCTTTCAGAAACAGATCACTAGACCTGTGTCCATAGTGCCTCTGGGTCGGTATGAACTGCCAACCTTTTGGCTAATAGTCAAGTACTTAAACATTTGTGCCACCCAGGGAGTCCCTAACCATCAACAGCTGAAATTTAGAAAGCATTTATTATACACCAGCACTACTATAAACACTTCATCTTCTTTAATCCTCACAATAACCCTATGAGGTAAGTATTATCATTAACTCTGTTTATAAATAAAGATTAAAGTTGTCAAGGATTTCATTTTACTTGGATCTACAATCAACACCCATGGAAGCAATAGCAAGAAATCAAACAGCATGCTACACTGGGAAAATCTGCTGCAAAAGATCTCTTTAAAATATTAAAGAGCAAAGACATCACTTTTAAGACCCAAACCACGGCTAACTCAAGCCATGGTATTTTCAACAGTCTCATATATATGTGAAAGCTGGACAATGAATAAGGTAGACCAAAGGAGAATTGATGCATTTGAATTTTGGTGTTAGCATAGTGTACTGAAAAATACCACAGACTGCCAGAAGAACACAGGAGCTCTGATGTCATAGTGGTTAATGCATTTGGCTGCTAACCAAAAAGATCAGTGGTTCAAACCCACCAGCCTCTCCATGGGAAAAAGATGAGGCAGATTGTTCCCATAAAGATTTACAGACTTAGAAACCCTATGGGGCAATTCTACTTTGTCCTCAAAAGGGTCACTATGAGTTAGAATTGACTCAATGGCAGTGGGGCCAGAAGAACAAACAAGCCTCTCTTGGAAGAAGTACACCCAGAATGCTCCTTAGGAGCAAGAATGGCCAAACTTCATCTCTCATAGTTTGTTCATATTATCAGAAGGGATGTGCCCCTGGAGAAGGCTATGAAGCTTGGTAAAATAGATGGTCGGCAAAAAAATGGAAGACCTAAAACAAGATAGATTGACACAGTGGCTGCAATGATGAGCTTTACAAATATCAATGACTTAGGATGGCACAGGACTGGCTGTCTTTTCTCTTGTTGTAGGTGGGGGTCACTATGAGTCAAAACCAACTCAATGGCACATAATGACAACAACTATTTATAAATAAGAAACTGAGTTACAAAGGGGTGATGAAACTCAGCCAAAGTAATCCAAGACCCAAAACCAAGGAGTCTGCTTCCACCACTGCAATCAATGAACAAAGGAGAGGAAAAAAGAAAGTCTGAGAAGGAGAAGAAGTTATAGGTCACTCATATGCATGTATCAGTATAAGTGTTACATATTTTAGCATCATCATTAAACTGGGGCATCTGGGAAAATTTTTTTCTTATTATTTTTATTTACTTCTTTGGCAGAAAAAGAAAAAAAAAGTCTTGTTAAAGGCAGAACATATACTCAAAGAGTGTTGTTTGTTGTTGAAGAGTCGAAGAGTAGAGGCTTTGTATTCAAAGGACCTGAGTTCAAATCCTGATTCCAGCACTGTTTGCCTATCTGACATTTGCTATCTTATGTAACCTCTCAATCGAAAGAACAGAGGGAATAACGTTTCTCTCACATAGTTATTGTAAACGCTCAGTGAGATTATCTGTGCAAAAGCAATATTCCAATGCCTGGCTCAATAAATGTTAGTTCCCACTCTCTT
>NW_006921770.1:3669899-3674723 GCF_000298275.1 Orycteropus afer afer
GATTTAGCTGTTTCCATGTCTTTGTCTCTCCTTCAGCTATTGAATACACCAAGTATAAGACATCAGGGGGAATACATGATGAACCACACTTGAACTCTGTCTTCAAGAAGCCTACATTCTAATAGGAGAGTGAAGACAAAGGCATCCACAGCTGTAATATAAAGAGGACAGCTACAAAGTACACAGGAAAGACAGAACACAAGCTGCTTACCTTATTGCCTAGCACATGGTAAGTGCTCAAAGTGTGATGGCTGTAATATGGAACTTGTAAAATTAAAACAACAGAAGATGTCTTCTGGTTGAGGGGAATGGGAACCAAGAAAAGCTCCAAAAGGAAGAGAACTGATGTGAGGGTCAATAGGATTTGATAGCAGAGGTAGAAGAATGGAATTCCAGTTATGGTCACAGTGAGTGTAAAGACACAGAAGTGGGAAGACCAAGAGACACAGAGAGAAGAGTCTTTTAAACGGTAAGAAGGCAGAAAGATAGGAAAAGAATGACAAATGGAAACGGTAAACACAGGGAGGAAGTGGAGGAGAGCTGTTACATTGTTGGGGCTGCAATCAATGACATGAATCAAAACATATATGAACTGTTGAATGGAAAACGAATCTGCTCTGAAACATTCACTCAAATCACAATAAAAGTTAGAAAATAGGGTAAATAAGGGGTCTGGAGAAAACAACAGGAAAAAAATAGAAGAAAAGGGGAAAGGAAGTTGGAGCAGACATGGAATAGGGAGCACACCCTACTTCATTTATTTCTGCTCTAATTATAATTTCCTTTCTTCTGCTGACTGTAGTCTTTTTTCTCTCTCTCTTTTTCTAATTGTTGAAGATGTGGGTTTAATTTGTTGATTTTCATTCTTACTCTTTTTTGATGTGTGCCTTTATTGCTAATTATTTCACCAAGAGTTCTAGAAAGGAGATTTTCGAAAAAAATATTGAGGTAATTTTGGTGGGACACTGGCATAATAATTAATTAAAAAAGCTTTTCTAAGCATACAAGTGAATGCTGGAATATATTAAAGATGAATTAAGAAACAAACAACAAAAAAACACCAAACTCACTGCCATGGAGTCTATTTGACTCTAGCAACCCCTCTTTGGGTTTCCAAGGTGGTATCTCTATGGAAGTCGATTGCCCAATCTTCCTTGTAAGGAGTGGCTGGTTGGTTGGAACCGCCAGTCTTCTGGTTAGCAGTCAAATGCCTTAGACACTACACCACCAGAGCTCCCTAAAGATGAATAGGGAAATGCAACGTCTATATTCAACTAGTTTAGAGTCAATAAAAGGAGTTATTATTGTACTTTTACACAAATAACATGTATTGCATTTGTTTTGCCACCCACACCCTTCCCTCCTAAGAAATATTTTCAGAAGTATGCTATGCTATTTTTTACAGATTTGTGTAAAAAAATTAGCATAGTTCACTTATGAAAATACCAGGGAAAGAGAAGAGAGTATGTTTGGCCAAAAAAAAAAAAAGTATAACATGCACGTAAAAATATGGTATACATAATAAGAACAACAATATTAAAGGCTCACAATTATTGTTTATTATGTATCAAGCACTAAACCACATTATTCCATTTATATTTCAGAATAGTCCTAACAGTAAGAACTACTGCTATCTTCATCAATATGAGCAAACTAAGGCTTAGAGATGTTCAGTAATTTACTTAAGCTCACATAGCTAGTATGTAGCAAAGTTTAGGTTTCAAATTCAAATAAAGAATCTTAAAAGTTAGTAAATAAGAGATTTTGTCCCTAAACTGTTATGCTCTTTACAGAAGTCTGCACAAAGAGGGAGAATAGAGGCATGAGTAAGTAGTCGTTTCTATCTTGGATCTGGGAGCATTGCAAAGGGCTTCATAGAAGAACTGCGCTGAATCTTGACAGGTATAAATAGCAGTTCAACCAGTAGATGGGATGGAGAGCTGGGAAAGGTATTCCAGGTACAGGAAGTAGCGTGCACAAATCAGGAAGCAAAGAAGACAGGAACACCCAGAAATTTAGAGAAGTTGAAGTACCAGGTATAAGGGAGTCCCCTGTGAGAAAAGAGGCTGGAGAAGTAAGTATGGCACAATCAAAAAGGTCTCTGTATATATTACTACAACATATATAAGCACTGGGCAGCTATTGCTAGGGATCAGCAAGATGACAAGTACATTGTAGGTACCTCTGATGACACGGTGGGAGCTCTGGTGGTTTAGTAGTTAAGGCATTTGGCTGCTAACCAGAAGGTTGGCAGTTCAAACTCACCACCTGCTTTAAGAAAGAATGATTAGGCAGTCTGCTTCTGTAAAGATTTACAGGTCTGGGAACCCAATGGGGGTCCCTGTGAGTTGAAATCAACTTGATAGCAACTTGGTGACACTGTGGCCAGACCATAGCCTAAGATACCAGGTAGTCAGGAAATCACTGCAATATTACAGGTGTTCTGGATAAGGCTATGCAATCATCAAATCTGTTTTTTGTTCCCTCTGGGCATTTAGCTAGACTACATTTCCCAGCCTTCCATTAGGCAAGGTCCATGTGACCAAGTCCTGATGAAATGAAAGTGGGAGTGATGCACATTAATTCCAGATCTAGTTCTTAAAAATCTCCTATGAGATTCTCTTGTTCTCTTTCCCCATTTGCCATCGATATGTAGAGGAGAACAAGTTCTTAGACAATAGTAGAGTCATACAATGAAAGGAAACTGGATTTCTGAATGACTATGTGGAACAGAGTCCCTCTTGACAGGCCCTGGTCTACAGCATGAGTGAGAACTGATATTTTCTCATATTAAGCCACAATAAACCTTAACAAGATCTGTTGAAGGCCTAGACTAGGACAGTGGAAACTGGTATAGAGTAGGGGATGGATATAACAGACAGGAAGGAGGTAAAATAGGTGATACCTAGCCACAGGATGGATCTTAGCTATTGCTTTCTTTACGGCCTTCAGAAGGAACAAATAGTCCATTGAGAAATTAGCTATCTTTAGAGAACAGAGACTGGGACACAAAAGAAATCCATGCGCAAGTCCCAGATAAATTCAAAACTATACGTGAGTTCTACCTCTTCCTTAATTTCTATTTAACAGCTTCTAAAGCAATAATAGCCTGGCAAAATCTCACTTGGAAATTAAACCTCAGGCATAATATTAGTTCAACATGAGTGCATTAATGCTGCTTTGTACTTGAAAGCTGTAAATGCAAGTCTAGTCCATCATCACAAGTTTCATTGAGATTCTCAAGTATAGCCATTCACACTGCATTATATTTTCAGTCCCAATACTACCAACCAGAGAGTGACTCTTCAAAGAAGGACCTGTCAGCTTCCTATGGAGATAGGTAGGACTAATGAGTAATGCCATCATTTCACTGAAACTTCTATTCTTGCTGATAGTGTTAATCAAGAAACAGTGAGAATTTTATCCAGGGAAGAGAAAGCCAGAATGGAGGATGCTATCCCAACACTCAAAGTAGTATTTCCCTTGAAAAACTCAAAATCATTTTCTTACAGCAAATAACGAATGCTTATTAATCTTCACATACAGTGTAAGAGGTTCTATGCAGGGTTCTGACAATTCTTGGTGGAAACAGTATTAAGATGAAGAGCCAGAAGACAGGAGTTCAAGTCTCAATCACATAATATTCATTTCTTTCTTCGTTCAAAAACTAGCTAAGCCAGTCATTGTATCATGTGGTGGAGATACAATAGCGAACAAGACAGATTTATTGCATATAAGTTATTTCATCAAGCTTATTAGCTATGTGATCTTGGGCACATAGCTGGGCTTTAGTTTCCCTGTAAAGATCTTTATTTATTGGTTTCTCATTGTCCATTTCCCCTTCTTTTCATAGAAGTAGCATGTTTTTCTCTTGTAACCAACCCCTTCTGTTTCTCAATCATGTAGTTCTAGGGGAAATGATTCATATCTCTGCCTCCAAGACTGGACAAGTGATTCAAGGCTGGCCAATTAGCATTGCAATTCTCTGGCTATAGTGACTATTCCAGCTTGAGTCCAAGACCCAATCTAATGAGAATGAGGTCTAGGACTTTTATTCAGACTATGGAGGAATCAAAAGATTTTTCATTTCTGCTGGCTTGGAATTGTTTAGAGGATACATGGCTGGAGCTGCTAGCAACCATATTGATGCCATGAGAAATTTTGGAAAGAAACCAATCTGAACAAAAGGTGAGCCAAGAATGTAGAAGAGACTGGTTCTGGTGATGCCTTTTGAAGTCCTGGCTTGGGCACTGCTTGAGGCTAGAGAGAGGAACCTCTAGGCTTTGTGGTTATATGAGTTTTTCATTGCCATTTTGGCTAATCAATTCAGGTCAAATTCCTTATCATTGCCAATAAGAAGACTCCTCATTGATATATTTCTCATTCATAAATTGACAAAAATAATAACCCTGACTTCTTAAGACTTTAGTATAAGAGACTTTTGGTTCTTACCAGCTTTGTGATCTTTAGCAACTTACTCAAGCTCTCTTGTGTTTTAGTTTCCTTATTTGTAAAATGAGACAATAACAGAACTAGTCTTATAAGCTGTTGTGATGATTAAATAAAAATATGTAAAGTTATTAGAATAGTACCTATTCACATAGTGTCATTTAAATATGCACTATAATAGGAGCCCTGGTGGTACAATAGTTAAACACTCAGCTGCTAACTGAAAGGTTAGTGGTTCAAACCCACCCAGTGGCTCCACAGGAGAAAGCTGGCAGTCTGTTCCCATGAAGATTATAGCCTTGAAAACCCCATGTGGCAGTTCTACTCTGTTGCATGGGGTTGTTATGAGTTGAAATTGACTTGAAGCACCTAACA
>NW_006921770.1:3688958-3713233 GCF_000298275.1 Orycteropus afer afer
AGTACATGGAGGCATGGACACAGGGAAGAGGTAACTATCAGGAGGAAGTGGGAGGGGAGCTGTTGCATTGTGATGAATTGTGGTCAATGTCATGAGACAAAATGTATGTGAACTGCTGTATGGAAAGTGAATTTGCTCTGTAAATTTTTACCCAAATCACAATTAAAAAAAAAAAATTAAATGATGTATTACATTGGGCAAATCTGCTACAAAAGAATTCCTTAAAGTATTAAAGAACAAAGATATCACTTTGAAGACTCAGGTGTGCCTAACCCAAGCCATGTATCTTCAATTGTTAAACATGCATGTGAAAGCTGAACAATGAACAAGCAAAACCGAGGAAGAGTTGATGCCTTTGAATTGTTGGTGAAGAATACTGAAAATGCTGTGAAATGCTAGAACAGCAAACAATCTGTCCTGGAAGAAGTGCAACCAGAATGCTCCTTAGAAGTGAGAAAACTTCACTTTGTCATGTTGTCAGAAGGGACCAGTCCCTGGAAAAAGATATCATGCATGGTAAAGTAGAGAGTCACTAAAAAAGGGAAAGACCCTTAATAAGATGGATTGACACAGTGGCTATAACGATGGGTTCAAGCACAGCAAGGATTGTGGAGATGGCACAGGACTGGGCAGTGTTTCATTCTGTTGTACATAGGGTTGCTCTGAGTCAGAACTGACTTGATGGCCCCTAACAACAACATATAAATGGCACAAGTAAAGGTAAGACATCATCTTAGCAGTAAAAACATTGCCATATCTAGGTGTGTAGTTTTATCAACATTTTCTCCCCACCCCGCTTTTTTAAAAACATCTTCTTGCTATAAGTGGTAGACTTGTTTTACTGGCTTGCCTTCAATGACAGCAAGTATAGAAACTTATTTCCACTCAACATATCTAACATTTCACCAGAAAATGAAGCTCCACATCCATGCTGACACATACAATCAAAGCATGAGGTCATTGGAATTAACTAATAATGAGTTCTGCTCAAAGCATTGTGAACAGAGCCATACTTTAGAATTTTGCCAGTAGGTTTTCCGACTTGTTTTCCATTTGTTTACCAGATATACAAACTTCATCAGTACTAATCAGTACCTATGAATGATGGATTCTATTTCATTAATTCTGTTGTCTCTTCTGAAAACTCAGTCAGAAAACTAGAAATCCTACTTGACAAATGACCTTTTAGGATACTGATTCTCTGGACATGCTGATTGTTATAAATAAGTTTTTGCCTATGCTCAGTGGTTAAAGCACTAGGCTGCTAACCAAAAAGTCAGCAGTTTGAATCTGCCAGTTGCTCCTAGGAGAAACAAGTGGGAGACTGCTTCCATAAAGATGTACAGCTTTGGAAATTCTGTGGGGCAGTGCTAGTCTGTCCTACAGGGTCACTGTGAGTCGAAATCAACTTGACAGTAGTGGGTTTGGTGGTTTGGGCTATTGGTTTTGTTGAATATCAAAAGTCCAAAAAAAGAGTTGATGAATAAATTCAATTGCCTCTCCATCTCAATAGTCCTCACTCCATGGGGAAAAAAATATATATATTAGGAAACACTGTCAAGGATGTCTATAATTTTATAAGCTGATAAATATATACTTAAAAGTAAATAAAAGGTCCCAAGTTTCAGGATTTGAATAGAGGGCTACTCAATGTTCTGTGCTCCCCGTGAGCTCTAGTCCCAGGGGAAGTCTTTCAGAAAGAGTCAGTTACCTCTTATCCATCCCTGAGGGGTTCCTGGAAGAGGTCTTCATGAACACTGGACAGATATCTGATATCATACTTTCTGAATTTTTAGATTTTTCATCATTTCTTGGGAAAGTCCAAGCAATTATTTGAGTTTTAAATCTTGGATTGTGGTGATTTGATTGTTTCCAAAGTAAGCAAATCCACCCCCTTCAGTGGGAGGAGGTACTTGATGTACAGCTGATTTCCTGAAAGGTAGCAGAGTGTGAGAATCAAGAGTACAGCCGTGGGACCAGCACACTCAGCTCAAACCCTGCTTTTACCATTCACTTGAGCAAGAACTTTAACCCCTCTATGCCACAGTTAACTCAACTGTAAAATGGGAATGACAAGAAGAACACCAACCTCATAGGACTGTCATGATGACTAAACAAATTAATAAATCTAAGAATCCACAACAGCACTTGGCATACAGTAAATATTCATAAGTAGTAACTTCAAACAAACAAACAAAAAACCATGAAACTTAGATAAAGTGCTTAAGACTCCAATGCAGTAAAATTTCTTAGTTAAGCCTTTTCTTCTTTCTTTTGTTGGATGCCTTTTCACATATTCATATATCAGGATCAGTTGTAACCTTTCTAAAACTAATCAGATGATTTCCCCATTGGTTAATGATAATAAATGTCACTATCTGAATCCTCTCTATGACACTTATGATGTAGGTATATCTGAATTTTATAGATGAATCTAAGGCTCAGAGAGGTTAAGTACCAAGGTAATAGTAGTGGATTAGAGATGGCATTACTTCTTTGACATCTTCCCATGGATCCAAACCCAAAACCCACCGCCATAAAGTAGATTCTGACTCATAGTGATCCTATAGAACAGAGTAGAACTGCCCCATAGGGTTTCCAAGACTGTAAATCTTTACAGAAGCAGACTGTCATATCTTTCTCCCAGAGTGACTTTCAATTAGAACTCACTTTAACCACTGCACTATTAGGGCTCCTTCCCATTGATAAGTGAGATTTATGATATAACTGCTTTGGCCAATAAAGTGCAGTGTAAGTAATGTTATACTAATTCCAAGCCTGCTTTCAAAGGACTGGCAGTTTTTAGCTAGGCCTGGTGGAGAAGTGCCTAAGGCATTTGACTGCTAACCAGGTTAGTGGTTCAAACCTACAGCGGCTCCATGGGAGGAAGATGGGCAATCTACTTCTGTAAAGATTTACCACCTTGGAAACCCAATGGGGGGGGTCAAAATGAGTCAGAATCTACTCAATGACAGTGGGTTTTGGTTTTTGAAGCCCTGAATTACTACTTAAGAAGTTAACTACCCTACTGAAGGGACCACACTTAAAGGCCTGAAATTACAAGAACAGGGAGAAAGACCCAATTGAACATAGTCTTCCAACCTCCCCTCTAAGGCATGAGGCTCCAGACCAGCTCAGTCTCAAGCTAGTGACTTTAGCTGATGCAACATGGAGAAGAATCACTCAACTTAACCCTGACCAAATTTCTGACCCACAAAATTGTGAGATATAATAAAATCATTGTTATTTTAATTTGGTAAGTTATGAGATAGATGACTAACAAAACTGCCATCAATTAGTAAATGGCAGAGCCAGAAGTTAAACTCAAGACAAACCACTATCAAACCCATGCTCAACTACTATATATAGTAAAAATCAAAAAACCAAGCCCATTTCTGTTGAGTCAGTTTTGATTTATGGTGATGCCATGTGTTTCACAGTAGAACTGCTTCATAGAGTTTTCAATGGCTATTATCTCACAAAAGTAGACTTCCAGACCTTTCTTCCACAATGCCACCAGGTGGATGTGAATCACAGATTTCTCAACTGAATTGAACACATAAAAAATATTGAAATGACAAATTTTATCTATCTATCTATGTCGTTAGGTGTTGTTGAGTGGGTTTTGACTCATAGCAACCCTATGTACAATAGAACAAAACATTGCCCAGCCTTTGCCATCCTCACAATCATTTCTAAGTTTGAGGCCATTGTTGTAGCCACTGTGTCCATCCATCTTGTTGAACGTCTGCCTCTTTTTCACTGACTCTACTTTACCATGCATGATGTCCTTCTCCAGGGACTGGTTCCTGTTGATTACATGTCTAATGTACGAAAGACATTGCATATACATACAATAAAAATAAACAAACAGTTTGGGGTATTTTTCAGAAATTAGTACACGGAATGGATGAAAGACCATGATATCAATCATCAGAACCCCATATTATCATTCTGTCCCTTGCAGTGTGACTTGGGAAAGTCACTTAAGCTCTCTGGGCTTTGTATCTCCATTTTCAAGTGAGCTGAACTTCCCCCACCTAAGAAGTAAGGATCCTAACAATATCTGCCATGCCTGCTACACAAAGTTGGGAAGACCTGATGTGTTAATGGATGTGAATGAGGTTTGTAAAATAAAAAGCACTATAACAGCATAAAGAATTACTATCATTTGTACAAGCTAATTATACTCTATAATATTATATAACAATAAAAATTTATCTGCACTATAGGGTTGCTTTGTCAGTATGTGTAATTTAGACTCTGGGAAACCTAAAGAACAACATGTAACACCTACACCTCCAAATCATTCTCCACAGGTAGGTAATGCCTCTGGAACAGCAAAACATCTGTTCAACTCAACTCAATCATTTTCATATAAAGTCACTTAAAACAATGGTTCAGTGCCGTGTGGGCCAAAAGAGGAGAACATGAATAGACCTGTTTTGTGCAAGTTTGGGTCTTAGAAACTGACAAATACTTGAGCACTTATGCACTGAGCACTGTGTTTGAGTCTTGGAGATTAAAAAAGAGAAAAGCCCAATTGAGAAAGTCCTGCCTTTAGGTTTAAAATTATGGTAAGGAAGAAGGGAGGACAGAAGGGGCAGTACTGTTTAACAGAACCCTCGGTGGATGCTTTGGTAAGACAAAGGTTCTTCCACCATGTCAAAATGAATTCTACAAATCTTTCTTTGGGTGATTATAACAGTTACAAAGGATTTGTTTGAATCAACACACATTGGTGAAAAATATTTTCTGTCTTGTTCCATTACTAGGAATGTCTAGGCTTCAAATAATTTAGGTCACATCAGGATGGGTTTGCACCAAGCCAAGTCACAGTTAACACCCTCATACTGTTCCTTCAAGACTTAGTTCAGGGCTAATGTAATCCAAGAAGCCCACCTTGATTTCTTGTCCCACATATCCCCAACTTCCTCCACACACATACATATGCTCACACATTCAGATACACTGAGACACTTCTTTCATCTGCCACGGAATCCTCTACTTCTCTCTGCCACAGTGGTTCTCACACTAACTCTAAGGAGGATGAGCATCACTGGAGGGCTTGTTAAAACACAGCTTATTGTCCCCATCCTGAGTTTCACTATGTCTGAACGGGTGGGGGCCTGACCATGTGCATATCCAAGTTCTCAGGTGATGCTGATGCTACAGGTTCAAGGACTTCATGATGAGAACTGCTGCTCTGTCTCATAACATTAATCATACTACACTGTCATGATCCCTTCACCTCTTTGTCTCTTTCAGTGTACAAATATGTATTAAGGCCCTGTGTGGTGTAAATAGTTAAGCACTCAACTATTAGCTAAAAGGTTGGCTGTTCAAACCCACCCAGAGGTTGCTCTGGAGACAGGCCTGGCAATCTGCTTCCAAAAGGTCACAGACTTGAAAGTGCCATGGGGCAGTTCTACTCTGCACACAGAGAGCTGTTATGAGTCAGAATCAACTGAACAACAATTAACAATAAACAAGGTCCTAGGAGACCATGTTGAGCTTTTCAAGTGCAAGGATTTGTCTTTTAGCTTTATAAGCCCAGAGTCTAGCATATAATAGACTTGTTGTTGGATCCCATCGAGTCTGCTCCAACTCACAGTGACCCTATGTACAATAGAACGAAACACTGCCTGGCCCTGTGGCTTGCTCACAATCCTTGCCAAGCTTGAGCCCATTGTCACAGTCACTGAGTCAATCCATCTCCTTGAAGTTCTTCCCTTTTTTTGCTGACTCTCTACTTTAACAAGCATGGTATCTTTCTCCAGGGAATGCTCCCTTCTGACGACATGACCAAAGTAGGTAAGACAAAATCTGGCCATTCTCATGTCTAAGGAGTATTCCAGCTGCACTTCTTCCATGATGGATTTGTTTGTTGTTCTGGCAGTGTTTTCAGTATTCTTTGCCAACACCACAGTTCAAATGCATCAATTCTTCTATGGTCTTCCTTTTTCATTATCTAGGTTTCATATGCATATGAGACCACTGAAAATACCATGGTTTGGGTTAGGCACACCTTAGTCTTCAAAATGACTTCTTTGCTCTTCAACACTTTAAAGAGGTCTTTTGCAGCAGATTTGCCCAGTGCAATATGACATCTGGTTTCTTGACTGCAGCTTGCATTGGTATTGATTGTAGAACTAAGTAATATGAGATCTTTGACAACTTTAGTCTTTTTTTTTTTTTTTTCCATTTATCATGATGCTGATTACTGGTTTGGTTGTGAGAATTTTTGTTTTCTTTATGTTGAGGTGTAATCCATACTGAAGACTATGGGCTTTGATCTTCACCAGTAAATACCTCAAGTCTTCTTCACTTTCAATAAGCAAGATTATGTCATCTGCACATTACAGGTTGTTTATGAGTCTTCTTCCAATCCTGATTCCAAGTTTTTCTTCATATAGTCCAGCTTCTTGGATTATTTGCTCAGCATACAGATTGAATAAGCAGGGTGAAAAGATACAACCCTGACACACACTTCCTGATTTCAAACCACGCATATCACTTTGTTCTGGTCAAACAGCCTCTAGGTCTATGTACAGAATATAGTTAAGTATTCTAGAATTTCTATTCTTCAAAATGTTATCCATAATTTATTATAATCTACATAGTTGAATGCCTTTGCATAGTCAATAAAATACAGGTAAACATCTTTCTGGTATTCTTTGCTTTCAGCCAAGATCCATCTAACATTAGCCATTATATTATATCTCTCATTCCATGTCCTCTTCAGAATCCAGCTTGAATTTCTGGAAGTTCCTTGTCAATACACTGCTGCAATCATTTTCAAATTATCTTCAGCAAAATTTTACTTGCACATAATATTAATAATATTTTCTATAATTTCTACTTACTGTTGGATCACCTTTTTTTAGAAGGGGCATACATATAGATCTCTTCCAGACAGTTGGCCAGGCAGCTGTCTTCCAAATTTCTTCATACAAATGAGTCCATTTGTTGAAACATCTCAGTGGGTGTTCTGTTGATTCCTGCAGCCTTGTTTTTTTTTGCCAATTCCTTCAATGCAGCTTGAACTTCTTCCTTTAGTATCATTGGTTCTTGATCTCATGCTACCTCCTGAAATGGTTGAACAGCCAATTCATTTTGTACAGTGACTCTATGTACTCTTTTCATCTCCTCTTGATGCTTCTTCTATTGTTCAATACTTTGCCCATAAAATTCTTCAAAATTGCTATTGGAGGCTTGGGTTTTTTCTTCACTTCTTTCAGCTTGAGAAATACCAAGAGTGTTATTCACTTTTGCTTTTCTAATCCCAAGTCTTTGCACATTTCATTATAATACTTTGTCTTCTTGAGCTGCCCTTTGAAATCTTCTGTTCAGTTTTTTTACGTCATGTTTTCCATTTAGCTACTCTATATTCAAGAGCAAGTTTTAGAGTTTCTCCTTATATCCATTTCAGTCTTTACTTCCTTTCCTGTCTTTTTAATGACCTTTTGTTTTCTTCGTGTATGATATTCTTGATGTCCTCCCACAACTCATCTGGTCTTCAGTCATTGGTATTCAATGTGTCAAATTCTTCATATGGTCTCCAAATTCAGGTGGAATATACTCAAGGTCATATTTTGGCTCTCATGGACTTGTAATTTTCTTCAACTTCAACTTGAAATTGCTATGAGCAAGTGATGGTCTGTTCCACACTCAGCTCCTCGCCCTGTTTTCACTAATGATATTGAACTTCTCCATCACTTCTTTCCACAGATGTAGTTGATTTGATTCCTCTGTATTCCATGTGGTGAGTTCCATGCGTACAGTCACCATTCATTTTGTTGAAAAAATGTATTTGCAATGAATAAGTCATTGGTTTTGCAAAATTCTATCATGCGATCTCCAGAGTCATTTCTATCACCAAGCCCACTACCAATGATTCTTCTTTGTTTCCAACTTTTGCATTCCAATTATTGTTGTTGTTGTTGTTATGTGCCATCGAGTCAGACCTGACTCATAGCGACCCCTCCTTGGGTTTCCGAGGCAGTATCACTATGGAAGTAGTGATACTTCCTTCCGAGGAGTGGCTGGTGAGTTTGAACCACCAGCCTTCTGGTTAGCAGTCAAGTGCCTTAGCCACTATGCTACCAGAGCTCCCAATTATTAGTAATTACCAATATATCTTGATTGCATGTTTGGTCACGATCAGACTCCATAAGTCAGTAAAAATCTTCAGTTTCTTCATCTTTGGCTTAACTGGTTGGTGCATAAATTTGAATAATAATCATATTTACTGGTCTTCTGTATAAGTCTATGGAAATTACCCTGTAACTCACAGCATTGTACTTCAGGATAGATCTTGAAATATTCTTATTGATGATTAATGCAGTGCCATTTCTCTTCAAATTGTCATTCCTAGCACAACGGACTGTATGATTGTCTGATTTAAAATGACCATTTCAGCTCATTATGCCTAGGATATCGATCTTTGTGTTCCATTTCTTTTTTGACAACTTCCAATTTTCCTGGATCCATACTTTGAACATTACATGTTCTGATTATTAATGAATGTTTTCAGCTTTTCTTCTCATTTAGAGTCATGCCCCATCAGGAAATGAAGATCCTAAAGGTCTGAAAGCTTTACTCCAGCCATGTCATTAAGGTCAACTCTACTTTGAGGAGGCAACTCTTCTCCAGTCTTACTTCAAGTGCCTTCCAACCAGAAGGGCTCATCTTCTGGCACTATATCAGACAATGTGTGATATGCTCCCATAAGGATTACAGCCTAGAAAACCTTATGAGGCAGTTCTACTCTGTCCTATAGGTTCATTATGAGTTAGAATTGACTTGACTCGATGACACACAACAACATGTTATGTTATAACAAGGTGGCCATGAATTGGAACTGACTTAATGGCAACTTACCACAAAATATTCTTCTCATTACAGCTCTTCCTACCAACCTACCTTTCATTCTGTTCCCTCCTGACCATTCCCACTACTCCATCTTACCTTTCCCAGAAGTAGCATTGCTGATTCTGTTACATTTTTCTCTCAAGATTTGGTTTTTGGTTTCCTCCGTATCCTGGATTCTATATCTCATGGATTTACTCACATGGTAGCAGTTTGGAAGTGAGTCCAGTAATAAATTTAATGCTTGCTCTGTGACTTTAGTGTAGTACAGTCATTGTTGCAGACAATGCCTGACTCCTTAGGCTAGACTAGGCACATGGCTATTTTCTATAGCCACTAGTTAAACCAGTCAGCCTTTCTAAAATGCCTTGTAGATATACAACCTTTTAGCTTAAGATATAGCAAGACATATTCAGTATATATTTAATGTCTTAGGCAATATATACATTGTCTAAGTCTATTGTTGTTCTGAAAATTTGGCCACGGAAAACCTCATGAATAGCAGTTAAACAACATCTGAGATATTACTGGTCAATTTTATGAATAGCGGTGAAAGGTCTTTTCTCCCACAGAATAGGTGGTAGCTTGAAACCATGATCCTTTTGGTTAGCAGCTGAGTGCTTAACCACTGCACCACCAGGACTCCTATTTTATAAAAGAACATAAAACCTACTTATTTGTTCAAGTCTCAGAGGATGGAAGTTAAACGTTTTTTTAGTAAACACTTATGTATACTCCAGTTTCTAAGGCCTAGAATCCAGAAATGAATCAGGAACAGTACCTAGTGGCTTATGAGACAAACATCTGAAACCACATGATTTATGGTCATGTTGTTAGAAGGGGCCATTCCCTGGAGAAGGGTATCTATCATGCTTGGTAAAGTGGAGGGTCAATGAAAAATGGGAAGGCCCTCAACAAAATGGATTGACACCATGGCTGCAACAATAGGCTCAGGTATAGCAGGAATCGTGAGGCTGGCAAAGGACTAGGCAGTGTTTTGTTCTGTTGTACACAGGGTCTCCGTGAATCAGAGGCCACTTGATGGCACCTAACAACAACAGCAGCACAATAGGAAAATGGGAAAGTGAGGCATGGGAGAGAAGGAAACCAATACCAGGGTGATGATGCACAGATTACCTCTGTAAGCAACTGCAGCTCAATCTTATCAGGACCTCTGGGCTATCCCACCTGAGGAATGAAGAAACTGGAGTATTTATACAACAGTTCTCTTTTATACTTGGTTGACAGTGACTCCTGGAGACATTAATATGCAGGCCCTTCCAGCCTGCTGCATTTGGAGGCAGGGGGACTGTAGCAAGAAACCTTCGGCAGAATAGTAAGCACCAACAGGATATGGGTGGGGCACCGATATGTAGCATCTGCTACACATACCTACAAAAACCACCTATAGACACAGAGAATGTGATGCAATTCCAACTAAGTACTAAGGGTTTCTGTGAACCACAAGATGCTAAGACTCCCTGTGATAATATTAACCACCATCAGCATATGTTATGAGTGTGATATTATTAGCCTGCTTGTTGTGGTGGTGGTGTTAGCTTCCACTGAGTCAGCCTCCAGTGTATGGCAATGCCATGTACAATAGAACAAAACACTGCTTACTTAGTTCTGTACCACCCCTACCATGGTTGTAGATAGAACCATTGTAATTTCTAGGGCTTTAATTCACTGAGTGACCACCAGGTCTTTCTTCCTAGTCTGTCTTAATCTGGAAGCTCCAAACCTGCCCAGCATCATTAACAACACACAATCCACCACTGACAGAAGGGTGGTGGCTGCTCATGAGGTGCATTTCTGAGAATCAACCCTTGTCTCCTGCATTGTTGTTGTTGTTGTTGTTGTTATGTGCCATCGAGTCGAACCCGATCATAGTGACCCCTCCTTGGGTTTCCGAGGCAATATCACTACAGAAGTAGATTGCCCAAGCTTCCTTCCAAGGAGTGGCTGGTGAGTTTGAACCGTCAGCCTTCTGGTTAGCAGTCAAGTGCCTTAGGGACTACGCCACCAGAGCTCCTTGTCTACCACATGAAAGGAGAAAATTCTATCACTGAACCACCAATGGTCCCTTTACTATAGGTACAATTATAAAAACATTATCCATTTAACTGATGAGGAGACTGAGGCCAAGATTATTGAAGTGATTTGCCCAAGGTCACACAGCAAGTTGGAAACAGACCAGATTACACAGGAACCTGCCTGTCTCTGATCCCACATCACTGCTCTATAGCCCAGCAGAACCTGTTAGGCATCCTGAATTCACAGCCCATGGACAGGCTTTGTCTAAGTAAGGTTCCCTTATAATACCTCCAGGCAAGCTTTGTTTCTCCCAAGATCTGGTCTAATAACAGTGCTGGTCTGTGCTGCAGAGACAGCCTGAACCTAATTCATCTGCCTTCCCCAAAACCTCCACTCTCCCAGGCCTTTTTACTTGGTGTTTTATAATCTGGTTCATCCCCACCTCCATGATAATCTCAGGTGTTCCTCTTTAAGGGTGTGTGATTTTTTTCAAACAACATGTGTTTCTAAAACTGGAATTGCTACTACTGTTTGTCTGAGGTCTTCTCACCCGTAGCCCCTTGAGGCCCTGAGATCTTGTTTGTGTTAGTTAAGTATAAAAAGTGGCCCTAAAGTAGGTTTTAATTAATTCAGCTGTTTAGCTCATTGAACTAAAAAATATCAAATTAAATGCTCTCTTTTAGCCTAGTGCTTTTGTTTTCACTATTTTCCACTTCACCAGTGATTGGGGCCAAACCATATGATTTCCCCAATGTTGTCATTAAAATCATTTAACTGAATGATGAATGTGCTGGCAAACCTGATACACACCAGCCATTGGAAGCAGCATGAAAATACCAACATGGTATGTAATTGTGAGGCACAGTCCTGACCTCAGTGCCCTGTAACCCCGTCTCTGATGCTCCCTCCTTCTCTAATGCATAGCCTCCTCAGTTTGTCCCAGACTTTTAGGAATAGCCCAGATAGTCAATGTCAAGTTCATATCCATTTCTAAGGCCAATTTACAAAACTTTCTAAGACTGGCCAGCTGAGTATTTTTCTAACCATTCAGGGTTTCATTTGTATATTACAATTCCCAGATAGAACACTTCTCCACTGAATTAACTTTGTTATGCTGTTGTTCATCACCTCTTCCAGTTGAATATGACTAAACGTGACCCCATGTGTGAAAGTAGAACTGCTTCATAGGATTTTTAAGGCTGTGAACTTTTGGAAGCATATTGCCAGGCCTATCTTCCTAAGCACTTCTGGGTGGTTTCAAACTCCAACCTTTTGGTTAGTAGTTGAGCACTTAACCATTTGCATCACCCAGGGACATCTAACCAGAAGGAAGGTTGGGCAATCTACTTCCGTAGTGATACCGCCTCAGAAACCCAAGGAGAGGTCACTATGAGTCGGGGTCAACTTGATGGCACATAACAACAACAACAACAGGGACATCTAACACTGTTATAATCTACTACAAATAATACACCTACCTGTTATGCAAACTTTCTTCAATTTCTAGACACCATACCTCCAAGATCCTGCTTGTCTTAAGAGTAATGAGGATGCCTACTTTCAAACACAGTAAAACCAGGTGCCATCAAATTGAGTCTGACTCATGGTAACCCCATGTGTTTTAGAGTAGAAATATGGCCTACAGTGTTGTCAATGGCTGAGTTTTTTGGAAGTAGATTGCCAGGCCTTTCTTCTGAAGAATCTCTAAGTAGATTTGAACCATCAATTTTTTCGTTAGCAGCCAAGCATGTTAACCATTTGTACCATCCAGTGATTCCAGATATATGGCACCCACTGCCATCAAGTTGATTCTGACTCACAGCAACCCCCACTGGGTTTCCAATGTAGTAAATCTTTAAGGAAGTAGATTGCCTCATCTTCCTTCTGCAGGACAGTTGGCGGTTTGAACCACCAACCTTCTGGTTAGTCAAATGCCTTAGGCACTGCGCCACCAGAGATGGTATTGCTGTTGTTAGGTGCCACCAAGTCAGCTCTGACTGACAGCAAGCCTATGTACAATAGAAAGAAACATGGCCCAGTTGTGCATCATCCTCACAATCCTTAGTATACTTGAGCCCATCATTGCAGCCACTGTGTCAATTCATCTTGTTGAGGGTCTTCCCCTTTCTCACTGATCTTCCACTATACCAAGCATAATATCCCTCTCTCCAGGGAACAATCCCTTCTGACAACATGACCAAAGTAGGTGAGACAAAGTCTGGCTATTCTTGCTTCCAAGGAGCTTTCTTTTTCTGGCTGCACTTCCTCCAGAGCAGATTTGTTCATTCTTCTGGCAGTCCGTGGTATTTTCAGTACTCTTTCCCAAAACCACAATTTAAGAACATCACCTCTTCTTTGATCTACCTTACTCATTATCCAGCTTCCACATGCATATGAGGCTACTGAAAACACCATGGCTTGGGTTAGGCACACCTAAGAATTCAAAGTGACATCTTTGCTCTTCAGCACTTTAAAGAGGTCTTTTTGCAGCAGATTTGCACAGTACAATATAATATCTGATTTCTTGACTGCTGGTTCCATGGGTGTTGATTGCAGATACAAGTAACATGAAATCTTTGACAATTTCAATCTTTTCTCCATTTAACATGATGCTGCTTATTGGTTCAGTTGTGAGGATTTTTGTTTTGTTTATGTTGAAACATGATTCATACTACAGACTGTAGTCTTTAAACTTCATCAGCAAGGGCTTCAAATCATGTTTGCTTTCTGCAAGCAAGATTGTATCACCTGCACATCTCAGGTTATTAAGAGTCTTCCTCCAGTCCTGATGCAGCGTTCTTCATATAATCCAGCTTCTGGATTATTTGCTTAGCGCACAGATTGAATAAGTATGGTGAAAGGATACAACCCTGATGCACACTCTTCTTGATTTTAAACCATGTAGTGTCCCCTTGTTCTGTTCGAATGACAGCCTCCTGGTCTATGTACAAATGCCTCATGAGCACAGTTAAGTGTTCTCAAATTCCCATTCTTATCAATATTATCTATAATTTGTTATGATTCACACAGTTGGATGCTTTTGCATAGTCGATAAAACACAAGTAAACATCTTTCTGGTGTTCTTTGCTTTCAGCCAAGATCCATCTGACATCAGCAATGATATCCCTCATTCCACGCCCTCTTCTGAATTCAGCTTGCATTTCTGGAAGTTCCCTGTCAATAGATCGCAACCATTTTTTGATGATCTTCAGCAAGATTTCACTTGTGTGTGATACTAATGATATTGTTTGATAGTTTCCACATTCTGTTGGATCACCTTTCTTTGGAATGGGTAAAAATATGGATCTCTTCCAGTTAGTTGGCCGGGTAGCTGTCTTCCAAATTTTTTGGCATAAACAAGTAAGTGCCTCCAGTGTAGTATCCATTTGTTGAAACATCTCAATGTGTATTCTGTCAATTTCCGGACCCTACTTTTTTTTTGCCAATTCCTTCAACTTCTTCGCATCTTCAACTTCTTCCTTTAGTGCTATTGGTTCTTGATAATATGCCACCTTCTGAAATAGTTGAACATTGACCAATTCTTTTTGCATAGTGTGACTCTGTATATTCCTTCCATCTTCTTTTGATGCTTCATGCATCATTCACTACTTTTCCCATAGAATCCTTCAATATTGCAACTTGATAGTTGAAGTTTTTCTTCAGTTATTTCAGCTTGAGAAATGCCAAATGTGTTATTCCTTTTTGGTTTTCTAACTCCAGATTTCTAACTTGCACATTTCTTTATAAAAATTGACTTTGTCTTCTCAAGCTCCTCTTTGAAACCTTCTCTTCAACTCTTTTATCTTGTCATTTCTTCCATTTGCTTTAGCTACTACTCCCCATTCAAGAGCAAGTTTCAAAGGCTCCATTAGGTCTTTTCTTTCTTTCCTATCTTTTTAATGACCTTTTGCTTTCTTCATGGATGATGTTCTTGATATCATCCCACAGCTCATCTGGTTTTCTGTCATTGGTGTTCAGTTCATCAAATTTATTCTTCAGATGATATCTAAATTCAGGTGAGATATAATCAAGGTCATACTTTGGCTCTCATGGACTTATTTTAATTTTCTTCAGCTTCAGCTTGAACTTGCATATGAGTAATTGATGGTCTATTCCACAGTCAGCTCCCAGCCTTGTTTTGGCTAAAGATATTGAGCTTCTCCATGGCCTTTTTCCATGGATGTAGTCGGTCTTATTCCTGTTTACTCTATCTGGTGAGGTCCACATGTATAGCCACTGTTTATGTTGTTGAAAAAAGTTATTTACAGTGAATAAGTCATTGGTCTTGCAAAATTCTATCATGCAATCTTCAGAGTCAGTTCTATCACCAAGACTATATTTTCCAACTACCAATGATTCTTCTTTGTTTCCAACTTTTGCATTCCAATCACCAATAATCATTGATATATCTTGATTGTATATTTGGTCAATTTCAGACTGGAGAAGTTGGTAAAAATCTTCAATTTCTTCCTCTTTGGCTTTAGTGGTTGGTGCATAAGTTTGAATAATAGTAGTATTAACTAGTCTTCCTTTTAGGCATATGGATATTATTCTATCACTGACAGAACTGTACTGCAGGATAAATCTTGAAACATTCTTTGTGATGATGAATGTGAAACCATTCTTCTTCAATTTGTCATTCCCAGCATAATAGATCAAAATGGCCAGAGATGGTAGGTGCTTGATAATTGTATGCCTTATGACTCAATGCTGTAAGTTGAAACATTTATTATCAGCTTTATGTTAGATTAGTGGTTATAAGGGTTATGCATGATTACAAGGATTACGTAAAAATCACCATAATCCTTGTACTTATCCATGCATTTAGGCCCTTTGCTATATGATTTTTCAGCTCTAACAATGATGTCTATTTCCTTTCCCTTGAATCTGGCTGACCTTGTGGCATTAATTGGCCAACAGAATGCAGAAGAAACAGTGATGCATCAATTCTGAGCCTAGGCCTCAAGAGGCCTTGGGCATGTCTGCTCTCTCTTAGGACTGCTGCTTCTACTACATGACCAAGCTTGGACTATTCTACTGGAACATGAATGAACTATGTAAATTAGACCTGGGTTAGCCAAGTCATCCCAACTGGGGACCCAAACACATGAGAGAATCCTGCCAAGATTACAAAATCTCAGCTATTGTCAACCAACTCTGCATATGTAAGGGGGAGGTCATCCTAGATGCGTCAAGACCCCAAATGAATTGTAGACCCATGAGTTAATTAAGTACTTGCTGTTATAAGCCACTTAGTTATGGAATGGTTTGTTATGCAGCAATAGTTAACTAAGACAGCGGTTTTCAAATGTGCTTGGGATGGGGGTTAAGGTGGCAGCATGAAGGAATATCCAGAGTAGAAAAACAGAAACACATGGCTGCAAAAAATGAGAAAGTTCACTTGATGATTATGAGAATCACTGCTGGTTGTTGCTTAAAAAGCAATGTGCTCAACACTGGCAATATAAAGACAGAGGTCAGATTTTCTACTCCAAATTATTTATGGTCCAGTTGGGATGACCAACTGTCTTTGTTTGCCAGGGACTGGGCTGGGTTTAGTACTTAAACCATGAACATATTTGATGCCAAGCAACCCAAGATAGTTGGCTACTCAAGTTCCACTAGCAGAGGTGGACACCTCAACAGATGGATCTAATATGGTGTACAAGTGCTTTGGTGTAGGCAGTTGTAATGATAATAACCAAAAAAACCAAACTCACTGCCATCGAGTTGATTCTGACTCAGAGTGACCCTCTTTGGGTTTCTGAGGCAGTATATCTTTGCGGAAGTAGATCCCCAGGTCTTCCTTCTATGGAGTGTCTGGTGGGCTTGAACTGCCAACCATCTGGTTAGCAGTCAAATGCCTTAGGCACTGAGCCACCAGAGCTCCTTTGTAATAGTAATACTAGTGACAAATCACACCCAGCACATGATGAATGCTGCTGATACGCCATGCCTTATGTAAAGTGCTCAATATAGAATTCCTTATTTAATATTCACATCTGTTCTATATAGTCACCTCATTTCACAGAAAGAAATAAAATCTCAGACTCAGTAACATGCCCAAGATCACAAAGCTAGTAAGGAGTGGAACTCAAATTCAATCTCGGGCTAACTCCAAAACTTAAGGTCTTAAATGTTACATTGAAATGCCTCCACAAATCCCTATGAGAGCAAAGAACAACACAGGGGTAGGGGATAACAGAGAGGCACCCAGACTAGATCAGGCCATTCAGAGAAGGCTTCCTGGAGGAAGTAAAACCTAAAGTGAGTCTCAAGAAATAAGTGGAAATTTCCAGGAGACAAGTGGCATGAGACACTCCAGGCAGAGGGAATAGCTTGGACAAAAGCACAGAAGCATGAAACCACATGGCATGTCAGAAAAGTGCAGGCTAGTCAGTTTTTCTGGAAGGTAGACAATGTATTACGATTTTCTAGGGAATGAAGCTAAAGTGACAGCTATGGACGGTAGTCCTTCTAGTAGTTACATCCAACCAGAATTCAGTGAGATGGGCTTCCTTCTAGTTTAAAGCATTAACAAGGAAAACAATTAATCCTCTTTGTTGTAGAACATTTTCCAAGTGACAAACTGATTTGAGAAGTAACACCACTGCACTTGCAAATCTGGAGCAAAAACACTGTAGTATCACATGCTAAGAACCTGAGGCTAACTGAAAAAACAAAACAAAAAACAAAACCTACCTTATGAAAAGTCACTGGCAAATGTGCTAAGTAGCTGTTTTCCAATGCAAATAGTGAAGAGAATGAAATAAAACTACCATTCAGTCACTGCATAATGCTTTCCTTAAAAAAAGCAGGAATGTGAATACTTTGTAAACCTTTCCTCAGAAAGGCTAAATATTTTTGATTGATGTATATGCAAGACATGTGAGCAAATTAAAGACCCAATCAAATTGTCTGGTCCAATTTTCCTTGTATAATGAATATATTTTTCCAGCTAACTTAGGATTAATTCATTTATTCATTCATTGAAAACTATTTATTAAGTACCTACCATATTTGATACTGCACTAGGTGCTGAAAACATGTTGGGGGAAAAACTGAACCATGTCTTTAAGTATAGTATTATCTGATGGAAAAGTAGATAGAGAATGTAGAGTAAGTAGTATAATACAGGCATATATAAAGTGTAGTGAGAGAACAGGGCAAGTTCCCTGTCGTCTCTGTAGGAGAACTGAGAGAGGATTCAAATGACTTTTAGTTGACCTTTAATGAAAGGAATTTTCTAGAAAGATGCAGCAATATTAATGCAGGCATATCTCAGAGATACTGAGGTTCAGTTGCAGACCTGCAATAAAATGAACATCGCAATAAAGCAAGCGTCACAATAAAGTGATCATCACATTAAAGCGAGTCACATCAATTTTCTGGTTTCCAGTGCATATTAAAGTTATCTTTACACTATTTTGTAGCAACAGCATTATGAAGAAGTTGAAGTAGTGTGAGAAAAACCAAAATGTGACACAGAGACACGAAGTGAGTGCATGCTATTGAAAAATGGCACTGATAGACTTACTTAATGCAGGGTTGTCACAAACCTTCTATTTGTAAAACACAGTATCTGCAAAGCACAATAAAGTGAAGCACAATAAAATGAGGTATGCCCGTAGTTCTACCACTTATTGAACATTTATGTGGTATTCAAAGCAGTAGGTCCTTTATATATATATCATCAAATTTAAACCTCATTAACAGCTCAGTGCAGTAGATAGTATCCCATTTTTAATTTATTTATTATTTTACTGTTGTTGTTGAGAATATACACAGCAAAACATCCACCAGTTCCAGTTTCTACATGTGCAATTCAGTGGCATTGCATACATTCTTTGGGCTATGTAACCATTTTCATCCTCCTCTTCTGAGTTACTCCTCTTCCATTAACATAAACTCACTGTGCCCTGAATTTCCCATCTTTTGAGTTGCTATTGTCAATTTGATCCCATATAGACAGATCTTAAAACAGAATAATGCTCAAGGCAGATAGTCTTTAACAGTTTAGTAAGGCTAAACTATTGCTGGGTTTTAAGAAGACTTGAGGGGTAATTTTGGTTTAAGGTTTAAAGATTATCTTAGAGAAAAATTTGGGATGTTCATCTAGCGTCTGTGGCTCCACAAAGTCCAAAAGCCATGAGAAGGTGATATTCTATTCTGCATTTTTTCCATTTTGATAAGGATTCTTCTATAAATTTTTTGATCAAAATATTAAGTAATGGTAGTCAGGCACCATCCAATATTTTTAATGGGAAAACTGAGCCTCAAGAAATCCATGGTCTAGCAAGTAACTAGGAGCATCAGGATATGGATCCGGGTCTGCTTAACTCTTAAAATAGAGCTGCTGGCCTCATGTTGCATGCTTTCTCACTAGGGAGATGTATTCCATGTGGGGAGGAGCACAAGCAAAGGCATGGAAGCTTGAATTGGCCTATAGCATGTTCAAGAAACTGTCAGCAGACTTGTGTGGCAGGAGCACATGCTGTGACTGCAGAGTGATGGAAGCTGACCCGAAAGCCAGATCACAGAGCACTTTGTATGACAGGAGAGACAGACTGGACTTCATCCCACTAAACAAAGGAGTTATGAGGAAAAGATAACAGCTAACCATTCTTCCTTCTGAATGAGAAAAGTCTATTGCAATCCATGATCCCCTCACTGCCAGAATTGAGGATGGGCAACATCAGGCACATCTGGTCTAGAAGGCTTATATTTGAGAAACCATATTAGGTGGCACAAATGGTTTGCACTCAATTGCCAATATAAAATAGGAGCCCTGGTGGCAGAGTGGCTAAGCAGTCAGGTGCTAACCAAAAGGTCAGTGGTTCAAACCCACCAGCTGTTCTTCTGGAGAAAGATGAGGCAGTCTACCTCTATAAAGATGTACAGCCTTGGAAACCCTATGAGCAGTTCTACTCTGTCCTATAGGGTTACTATGAATTGGAATAGACTCAACAGTAACAGGTTTGATTTGGGTTTGCTAACCTAAATGTTGGTAATTCCAACTTACCCAGTGGTACCATGGAAGAAAAGACCTTGCAATCTGCATCTGTTAAGAATGCGGCCAAGCAAATTTAACAAAGGAAAAGAGGGAGAGGATACAAATAACATGAATAAGGAACTAAATGGGCAACATCACAACAGAACCAACTGAAACAAAAAGGATAATATCAGGATACTATGAAGAACTATACTCCAACAAATTTGAAAATCTGGAAGAAATGGATAGATCTCTACAAACACACTACTTACCTAAACTAACACAGACTGAGGTGGAAAAGCTGAACAGATCCATAACAAAAGAAGAAATTGAACAGGTAATGAAAAAATTACTAACAAAAAAAGTCCTGGCCAAGACAGTTTCACTGGAGAATTCTACCAAACATTCAGAGAAGAACTGAAATCAATCCTACTTAAACTACTCCAAAACATAGAAAAGGATGGAATCCTCCCTAACTCATTTTATGAAGCAAGTATTACCTTGATATCAATACCAGGTAAAGACATCACTCAAAAGGAAAACTACAAACCAATATCCCTCATGAATATAGATGCAAAAATCTTCAACAAAATCCTACCTAATAGACTCCAACAACATATCAAGAAAATAATTCATTATGACCAAGTGGGGTTCATATCAGGTATGCAAGGATGGGTTGACATTAGAAAAACGATCAACGTCATCCACCACATAAATAAAACAAAGAAGAATAATAAATTGATGCAGAAAAGGCATTAGATAAAATCCAACACCCTTTCCTGATAGAAACTCTCAGCAAAATAGGAAGAGAAGGGACATTCCTCAACATAATAAAGAGCATCTATGCAAAACCAACAGCCAACATTACTCTCAATGGAGAGAGACTAAAACCATTCTCCTTGTGAACAGGAACCAGACAAGGATGCCCTCTATCACCACCTGTTCTGGTTACCTAGAGCTGCTCTGACAAGAAATATACCACAGATGGGATGGCCTTAACAAACAGGAGTTTATTCTTACAATTTGGAGGCTTTAAAGTGCCAGGTTCAAAGTGCCAGGCTCTAGGGGCTAGGTGAAAGCCCCTCAACCTTGGGGTCCAGCTCTGCCTCCTGCTCCCAGCCCACTGGAAGCTAGAGGTGTTTCTTCACTCAGACAGCTGCTGGCTGCTGAGGCTGAGAAGCCCCGAGGTTAACAAGTAAAAAGGCACAGTCCCGATGTTACCAATCCACATGGCAGGCCATTAACTTAAGTCCATTGTAAGTCCCAAGGTCGGCAGAGAATAGCAGGCTGCTGAGCAATGACACGGCTACATGCAGGGTCCAAGTGTGCCAAAGACTACAGACAATTCTCAAAGCTTCTCCTTATATACAGGAAACAGACCATATCCCAAAGGCAGCTACCCAGCTGCTTGTGGTAGATCCCACCATGCAGCTGATTGCCAGTCTCCTCATGGGGATTAACTACCACCAGCTGCCCAGCCACTCAACCAGGCCCAGCCAAGTTGACACACAAACCAAACTACCATACCACCTCTATTCAACACTGTACTGGAAGTCCTAGCCAGGGCCATAAGGCAAGAAAGGGAAATCAAAGGCATCCAATTGGTAAGGAAGAAGTCAAACTATCCCTATTTGCTGATGATATGATCCTATATGTAGAAAAGCCAAGAGACTCAAAAAAATCTACTGGAACTAATTGAGAGATTTAGTACAGTGATAGGATACAAGATCAACATCCAAAACTCAGTTGGATTCCTCGATACTAGCAAAGAGATTGCTGAAAAAGAAATAAGGAAATCAATACCATTTACAATAGCTACCAAAAAAATAAAATACTTGGGAATAACTCTTACCAGGGACACAAAAGACCTGTACAAAGAAAACTACAAAAAGACTACTTCAAGAAACCATAAGGGATCTACATAAATGGAAGAGCATATCATGCTCATAGACACGAAGATTGAACATTGTGAAAATGTCAATTCTACCCAAAACAATCTACACATTTAATTCAATTCCAATTTAGATCTCATCAACATTCTTTAAGGATATGGAAAAACCAATCACTAATTTTATATGGAAAGTAAAGAGATCTTGAATAAGCAAAGCCCTATTGAAGAAGAAGAACAAAATAGGAGGTCTCACACTCCCAGATCTTAAAACCTACTGTACAGCCACATTAGTCAAAACAGCCCAGTATTGGTACAACAGACACATAGACCAATGGAATAGAACTGAGAACTCAGAAATAGATCCATCGACCTACCATCAGCTGATCTTTGACAAAGGGCCAAAATCCATTAAATGGGGAAGAGGTTGTCTGTTTAACAAACGGTGTTGGCAAAACTGGATATCCATTTGCAGAAAAATGAAACAAGATCTGTATCTCACACCATGTACAAAAACTTACTCCAGATGGATCAAAGACTTAAATGTGAAACCTAAAACTACAAAGTTCTTCAAGGAAAAACTAGGGGCAAATTTAGGGGCCCTTAGTTATGGCATAAATAGGCTATCAAGCATAACCCCAAATGCACGAACAGCAGAAGAGAAATTCAATGAATGGGACCTTCTAAAAATTAATTTTTATGTATTTCCAAAGACTTCTCCAAAAGAGTCAAAAGAGAACCTACAGATTGGGAAAAAATATTTGACAATGACTTATCTGGCAAGGGACTTATCTCTAGAACTTATAACTCCAACACCTCAATAACAATCAAATTGGCAAATGGGCAGAAGACATGAATAGACACTTCACCAAAAAGGATATTCAGGATATTCAGGGAGCCAACAAACATGTGAAGAAATGCTCACAACCATTAGCCATTGTTGTTGTTGTTGTTACATGCCGTTCAGTCGGCCCCGACTCAAAGCGACCCCTCCTTGGGTTTCCAAGGCAGTATCACTACAAAAGTAGGACTGCCCAACCTTCCTTCCTAGGAGTGGCTGGTGGGTTTGAACCGCCAGCCTTCTGGTTAGCAGTCAAGTGCCTTAGGCACTATGCTACCAGAGACACAAATCAAAACAATAATGAGATAGGATCTTGCCCCAGCACTAGTAGCAAAGCTCAACAAGACAGAAAACAACAAATGCTGGTGAGGATGTGGAGAGATTGAGATTGTAATACACGGCTAGCGGGACCATCAAATGATGCAACCACTGTGGAAAGCAGTATGGCAATTAGTTAAAAAGTTGGAATTAGAAATACCATTTGACCCAGCAACTCCATTACTAGCATCTATCCTAAAGAAGTGTGAGCCAGGACAAGAACAGATATCTACACATCCATGTTCATCACAGCACTATTTACAATAGCAAAAAGATGGACATCCTAGATGTTCATCAACTGAAGAATGGATAACTAAACTATGCTATGTACACACAGTGGAATACTATGCAACCCTAAAGAATAACGTAGAATCTGCAAAACACCACATAACATGGATGAACTTGGAGCACATTATGCTGAGTGAAATAAGTCAATCACAGAAGGACAAATATTGTATTAGTCCGTTATTGTAAAATGTCAAGGAGAGGTTTATATATGGAAGTAAATTTTCTTTGTTGGTTATCAGGGGTGGGAGGGGAGGGAACACTATTAGATAGGTAGAGACAAGTATTGATTTGGGTGAAGAGAAAGGCAATGCACCAAATGCAAGTGATCCACATGGTGGCATTGAGGAAGAGGAAGACATGGAGAGGTGCATGGGAGGTACAGACAACAAAGATGAACCCTTTTGCACATACAGTACTACATTGTCAGTGAAGGCAAACATTGATCTTTGGGTAGATAGATAGGTGGACAGGCTGAACGATTAGGTATGTCTTTGCAGGGGGTAGTTTGCCCATATCCACGTGTAGGGTTGGCAGTCAATGTTTCTACAAGTGTATTTGTATGTTCTGTAAGAATTCCCAGGTATATAATAGAACTGACAAGAGACAATGTTGTAGTCACTTCTTGGCCACAGCCAGCTACCTAGAGGGAACAAGTAGTTGGACTTGTGGGCTTGGGACCATAGTCGCAGGAGACACCAAGCTCAATTGGCATAACACACTACACAAAAACATTGTCCCACATCTTACTTTGGCAAGGAGCGACTGGGATCTTAGAAGCTTACAAGCAGCCATCTAGCTGCAACCACGGATCTCTCTCCTCACCCGGAGCAAAGAAGAATGAAAAAAACCAAAGACACACGAAAACAGTAAGTCCAAGGGACTGCTATACCATGCGATCCTCAGCTCATACAACTATGAGATCAGAAAAACAGATGGTGCCTGGCTACCACTGTCAACTACTTGGAGGGAGATCTATGTAGGAGACCCTGGAGAAAGTGGGAGTACAATGTGGAACAAAACTCAAAATCATAAAAAAAAAA
>NW_006921770.1:3713667-3722585 GCF_000298275.1 Orycteropus afer afer
AATCCTAATTGAAAAAAAAAAAAAAAAAAAAAAGGATGTAGGCAAGAAAATCCTAAGAAGCAGCTCTACTCTGTAACACATAGTATCACTATGAGTTGAAATTGACTTGATAGAAACTGACAATAACAACAACATTGTTACAGAAAATCCATTTATCCAGTAACATATATACCTATCTATTCAGCAATTTTCATGTGCCAGGTACTGTACTAACTATAAGGAATCATTGGTGAGCATAACAGATGTGGCCTCTATTTTCAATGATTCACATGGGGATAAGGCAGAAAGTAAATTTTTTGGGAAAATAAATAAATAAATAATGACCAAATCCTTAATTCCATATTAAGATAGGGTCTTATGATGAGATGAGAGGTTAAGCAGGAGGACTCTGGAGGCTGAGATGCTACCTCTGAGGAAATGTTATTTGAGGTGAGTTCTGAAGAGTAAGTAGAACATACCTAGATGAAGTTGGGGAAGAGAGTATTTTAGGCAGAGGGAGCCAATTTTGCAATGTTCCTGAGGTAGAAATTTTCACAGCTAGATGGAGAAATAGACAGAAGCCTAGACCAGAGGTAGCAAGTGGCAGAGGGCCTAAATGAAGCCAGAAAGGCAACTGGAGGCCAAATTATGTGGGCCCTCATAAGCCATGACAGAAACCTGGTTTGATATCTGGGTCCTTTTAAAATGATCGTTAGTCATCTCTCCACCCAAAATTTGTCCTGAAAAAGAAATGTTCCCTTTGTCTGACACACTTAACTGTGTAACTTCTAGAATCTCTCCCTTTTGTCCTAGTTTCTTAAAAAATCAGAGCTAAAATTATTTTAGACATTCTATTCAAATCAATATAGTGATGTGTAGGTTTATTCAGTTCTTGGAGAAATTTCCTCTGAAGTGATACTGATTTTTCACATTCAGAAATTCATTCTAATGAAACTTCTTCTGACAATCCCATCACGGCTCTGCTTTGCTTTATATGTTTTGCAACAGATTTTAGCCAAAGCATGAGTAGTTGGAAATCACTAGAAGTTATCTCCTACATCTCACTTACTTTAAGCATACAAATGGAGAAGGGAAGGTTAATACAAGGAGGTAAAGAAAAACACAAGTCTAAGTTGCTACAATGGGTATACGAGTGGATGATAGATGGGTGGACAGGCTGAACTATTAGGTATGTCTATGAAGCAGGGAGTATACCCAAGAACATGTATAGGGTTGGCAGACAATGGCCTTATAAGTTTATGTGTATGATCTGAATTCCCAGGTGTATAGTAGAGCTGACAAGGGGCAAGGTTGTAGTCACTGCTTGGTCACAGCCAGCTACCCAGAGGGACCGAGTAGTAGAACCTGTGGGCTCGGGACCATAGTCACAGAGGACATCAAGCTCAATTGGCATAACATACTACACAAAACATTGTTCCACCTCCTACTTGGCGAGTAGCGACTGGGATCTTAAAAGCTTGCAAGTTGCCATCTAGATGCAACAATGGGTCTCTCTGCATCCAGAGCAAAGAAGAATGAAGAAAACCAAAAATTCATGGAAACAGTCCTAGTGACTGGCACACCATGCGATCCTCAGCCTATAGGACTATGAGACCAGAAGAACTAGATGGTGCCTGGCTACCACGGTCATCCACTTGGAAGGGGATCTGTGTAGGAGATCCTGGATAGAGAGAGAGAACAATGTGGAACAAAAGTCAAAATCATTTGGAGAAAAAAAAAAAAGGGGGGACTAGGTTTGCTGGTCTGATAGAGCTTGGTGGAACCACTGAGACTATGGCCCCTAGCTGTCCTTCAGGTCTGGAATTGAACCCATACCTGTGGCTTCCAGCTAAGCAACAGACAGGCATATGAGTTGAACATTTACCTGAGGTAGATAGACTCCTTGGAGAGAATAATCATGGGAGAAGGAAGGGCTGTTTATGCACAGGGAGACAGCTCAGGGGGTAGGAATGCATGGAGGGATGGACACAGGGAAGAGGTAACTATCTGGAGGAAGTTGGAGGGGAGTTGTTGCATTGTGGTAAATTGTGGTCAATGTTATGAGACAAAGTGTATGTGAACTGCTGTATGGAAAGTGAATTTGCTCTGTAAATGTTTACCCAAATCACAATTAAAAAAAAAAAAAAATCTAAGTTGCTACAATCATAACTGCTTCGTTTAAAATCAAGAAAGGGTTTCATCCTTTCACCATACTTATTCAATCTGTATGGTTAGAAAATAACCCAAGAAGCTGAATTATATGAAAAAGAATGCAGCATCAGGATTGGAGGAAGACTCTAACAACCTGTGATATGCAGATGACACAATTTTACTTGCTGAAAGTAAAGAGGACTTGAAGCACTTACTGGCGATTACATCTCAACATAAAGGAAACAAAAATCCTCACAAGTGGACCAATAAGCAACATGATGATAAACAGAGAAAAGATTGAAGTTGTCAAGAATTTCATTTTACTTGGATCCACAATGACCACGCACGGAGCTGTTGTTGTTGTTAGGTGCCACTGAGTCAGCTCCAACTCATAGTACCTCTGGGTACAATGGAACGAAACACTGCTGAGTCTTGCACCAAACTCACAACATCACTGCAGCCACTGTGTTAGTCCATCTCATTGAGAGCCTTCTCCTTTTTCACTGACCAGAGCTCTACTATACCAAGTATGGTATCCTTCTTCAGGGACTGGTCCCTTCTGACTACATGATCAAAGCATGAGACAAAGTTTCACCATTCTCACTTCTAATGAGCATTGCAGCTGCACTTTTTCCAGGACAGCCTTGTTCGTTCTTCTGGTAGACTGTGGTATTCTCAGTATTCTTCACCAACACCACAATTCAAAGGCATAAATTCTTTGGTCTGCCTCATTCATAGCTTTTACATTCAGATAAGGCTACTAAAAGTATCGTGGCTTGGGTCAGTTGCACCTTAGTCTTCAAATGTGACATTTTTGTTCCTTAACACTTTAAAGAGGTCTTTTGCAGAAGATTTTCCCAGTGCAGTACGATGTCTCATTTCTTGACTGTTGCTTCCGTGGGTGTTGATTGTTGATACAAATAAAATGAAATCTCTGACAACTTTAATATTTTCTCCATGGAAACAGCAGTCAAGAAACCAAAGGTTGTATTACATTGAGCAAATCTATTATAAAAGACTTTTTCAAAGAGTTAAAAAGAAAAGATGTCACCCTGAGGACTAAGGTGTGCCTGACACAACCCATGTTGTTGTTGTTATGTGCCATCAAGTCAGACCTAACTCATAGTGATCCCTCCACGGGTTTCTGAGGCAGTATCACTATGGAAGTAGATTGCCTAACCTTCCTTCCTAGGAGTGGCTGGTGGGTTTGAACTACCAGCCTTCTGGTTAACAGTCAAGTGCCTTAAACACTACCTTACCAGAGCTCCCTCTACACTACCCGAGCTCCTGACACAATCCACGGTATTTTAAATTGCTTCATATGCGTGTGACAGCTGGATAATGAATAAGAAAGACCAAGGAATAATTGATTTATTTCAATTATGGTGTTAGCAAAGAATATTGAATATACTATGGACTCCAGAAGAACCAAACAAGTCTGTCTTGGAAGAAGCACAGCAGGAATGCTCCTTAGAAGTGAGAATGGCAAAACTTCACCTCACATACTTTGGACATATCAGGAGGAACCAGTCTCTGGAGAAGAATATTGTTAAAGTTGTGTGTTAACTTGGCTGAACCATGGTTTTGAGTGGTTTGGTAACTGGATGTAGTCATTCTTCATGATGAGATTGGATAATCAACTCCATGGTGGAATCTGCTGTGAGTAGCTAATTAGTTGACTTTAGGGCATGGCATGTTTCCAGTATATATGGAGAAACTTTGAGAAAGGTATCTAGCTTTTGGCATACTTTGGATCCTGAATTTGGCCAAGTGTTCATCTCCAGTTCCTGGACTACAACCAGTGGTCTGCCAATCTTGGGACTGTCCCTCACTTTGAAACAGTGGTCTGCCATGTTGCCTGCCAATCTTGGGATTATGCCATTTTACCTACCAATACTGGGTTCATGAGCCTCAGCAGCCAGCAGCTGCATGAGTCACAAGAAGCTACTAGCTTGGTTCAGTGTGCCTGGAACAAGAGGAAGAGCTAAAGCCTAAGGCTGAGGGGTTTTCACCCAGCCCCTGGAGCTGGCACTCTGAATTTGTACTTCTAGCCTCCTAAACTGGAAGGGAATAAATTCCTGCTTGTTAATGTCATCCATCTGTGGTATTTCTGTTTTAGCAGCACTAGAGATATAAAAGGAGCTCTGGTGGTGTAGTGCCTAAGGCTAACCAGAAAGCTGGCGGTTCAAACCCACCAGCCACTCCTCAGAAGGAAGGTTGGGCAATCTACTTCCGTAGTGATACTGCCTCGGAAACCCAAGGAGGGGTTGCTATGAGTCAGGTCTGACCCCATGGCACATAACAACAACAGAGATGTAACACAGATACCATGCTTGGTAAAGTAGAAGGTCAGAGAAAAAGAGGAAGAACCTCATTGAGATAGACTGACATGGTGGCTGCAACAGTGAGCTCAAACAAAGCAATGATAGTAAGGATGGCACAGGAGCAGGCAGTGGTTTGTTCTGTTGTACACAGGCTCACTATGAGTAGGAACCAGCTCAATGGCACCTAACACAATAATGTTTTTTGTTGTTATGTGCCGTTGAGTCGGCCCCGACTCATAGCGACCCCTCCTTGGGTTTCCGAGGCAGTATCACTACGGAAGTAGGATTGCCCAACTTTCCATAGTAAGATCATATTTTATATTGCCTAGAACCTTAAGGTTTAAACAATATCTTCAAGGTGTTTTCTCCTGTGTTCTATAACTTTCCCCTCACAATAACTCATGATTCTCCCCATTTATTAGATGACAAAACTGAGTCAACAAGCAATGAAATTACTTTTGTACAGTCTAACTGCTGATTATTTTGAAACTGGAATTTGTAGTCAGGTCTGAGATTCCAAAGTGCTTGCTTCTTATTCTACACCCCATTGCCTGCATCAAATATACAGAAGTGATTTTCAGATGCTCAGCCCTTGTGGATTATCCGTGGCCACAGCCCTGATGTTGCCTTCAGCACAGACACAATGAATGCACAATGCTACAGACATTTCACAGCTAGTCTATCTTACAAAATAGCTGTTATCTCCTGCCCCCAGATCCCATTCCAAACCCCTTCCCTCCTGCTGGGATAAGCATCACCTCCCTGTGTGGCTCAATAAAGGAAGCCCTAGGAAATTAATGGCCTTGTTACCACCACTGGAGCTTAATGACCCTGCAGTTTCCTGTGGAGTGTATTCTCCTTGGGCCAGTTGTTAATGAGCCACTTCTTCATTCTCAGGTCCACTGTAAGTTTCTTAACAGCAGCATCACATTTTAGAATGAGAAAAGAATAGATTGAGTACCCACTAGTGTCCGGGACTGTACTAGGTGCTTTATATTCATTACCTGTGCTTTATATTCATTACCTTGTTAATAACTCATTTAATCTGAAAATGACCCTGTGGTGCAGACATTATTATTCCCATTTTACAGATAAATAAAGTGAGTTACAGAAAAGTAAAGTAATGTATCAAAGACCACACAATTACTAAGAGTAGAGCCAAGATGTGAATCCATATAGACAGACTGCAAGACATGACTCGACAGCAAATAACAACAACAGGGTATTAACAGGAAGAGCTTTGGTGTTGTAGTGCCTAAGGCACTTGACTGTTAACCAGAAGGTTGGAAGTTCAAACCCACCAGCCACTTCTCAGAGGTTGGGCAATCTACTTCCATAGAGATACCTCCAGATACTGTAGAGATATGACCCAAGGAGGGGTCACTATGAGTCAGATCCAACTTGAGGGCACAAAACAACAACTGGATATTAACACCCACAGGCAATCCTACTGGAGTACCTAGAATTAAGGCCATCTGATTTGTTTGTTTTGAAAAGGTTTCACAAACCTTCCTACATACATAGACCTTCCAATTCAGGAACACCAAGGGTTAGAACAATACCTTCTCCCTCATTCTCATATCTCCCTGAAATTAAGATAAATGCAGCTAGCAGGCAGAAACTTAAATCCATCCCATGTAATATGAACTTAATAGAGAAATCAACACCTCAAGGCTTTTATTTTTTCCCATCATTCCCTCCAAATTAGGTGGAAAACTTCATGAAAATAGAGGAAGTGAGCCAGGGGAGTTTGTCTGGAATGATTTCTAATTTCTGCTCATTCAAAGTCCATTCAGGTACACATCACCTGGTATTTGAAAACTTAATTAAATAAGGCAAACAGAGCAGCCAGCTCTGGTTGGAGTGGTGGGGTTGTTGGTACTCCAGATCCATCATGGTTACAAAAACCCAAAATCTAATCTGGTATTTGGTTGCTTTTGAATGCTAG
Source organism: Orycteropus afer afer (assembly GCF_000298275.1). Classification (NCBI taxonomy): domain Eukaryota; kingdom Metazoa; phylum Chordata; class Mammalia; order Tubulidentata; family Orycteropodidae; genus Orycteropus; species Orycteropus afer. Next base: position 3,720,070 of record NW_006921770.1, read on the forward strand.
TTCTTAGGGCCAATGCACCAAGTGGCTACAGGTAATTGTCTAGGTGGCAGGGTCAGCAGACCCAGAAAGGGCTGGGAAACTATGCAAGCAAGGATGGTACCCATTCCCCATGCACTTATTTGTTTTCATACACTCAATCCTTCAGTTACTTACATGCAGTGACACTCCTTCACCTCATCAAGTGTTTCTGTAGGCCTCACTGTGTGCCAGCAACCATGATAGGAACTGGACTTACACAATCTTACTTAATGTTTATAACTCTGCTATGAAATTGTATTATTCTCCCATTTTAAAGACAAAGAAACTAAGATTCAGACAACCTTCTGTAACTTGTAAAGGTCAATTACATTAGCTGTCTTTTATATATTAGCTGGCTTTTTATTTTTTAACAAATATTTCTAGTATGCTTATCAGGGGTCAGGCACATTCTGAGCACTTTATGTGCAATGCCCATAGTACCCAACACAGAACCTGTTGTTGGGTGCCGCTGACTCCATTACAACTCATAGCAAACTGTGATGGTTATGTTTGTGTGTCAGCTTGGCTGGGCCTGGTTGAGTGGCTGGGCAGCTGGTGGTAGTTATTCTCCATGAGGAAGGAGACTGGCAATCAACTCCACGGTGGGATCTACCACAAGCAGCTGAGTAGCTGCCTTTGGGATGTGGTCTGCTTCCTGTAGATAAGGAGAAGCCTTGGGACTGGTCTCTAGCCTATGGCACACTTGGACCCTGAATGTAGCCCTGTCATTGCTCAGCAGCCTGCTATGCTCTGCTGACCTTGGGACTTACAATGGACTTAAGTTAATGGCCTGCTGGGTGGTTTGGTAACATTGGGACTGTGCCTTTTTACTTGTCAATCTTGGGGCTTCTCAGCCTCAGTAGCCAGCAGCTGTCTGAGTGAAGAAACACCTCTAGCTCCAGTGGGCTGGGAGCAGGAGGCAGAGCTGGACCCCAAGGTTGAGGGGCTTTTACCTAGCCCCTAGTGCCTGGCACTTTGAACTTGCACTTAAAGCCTCCAAATTGTAAGAATAAACTCCTGTTTGTTAAAGCCATCCCATTTGTGGTATATTCTTGTCAGAGCAGCACTCGGTAACCAGAACACAACTCTATGCAACAGAGAAGAACTGCCCCCATAGGGTTTCCTAGGCTATAATCTTTATGGCAGCAGATTTCCAGGTCTTTTCTCCCACAGAGCAGCTGATGGGATCAAACCCCTGTCCTTTTGGTTAGCAGCCGAGCCCTTAACATTGAGCCACCAGTGCTTCAGAAGTATCTGTTGACCAAATGAATGAGTGAGCAAATGAATGAACGGAGAGCAGGAGTGAAAGAGCATTACAGAAAATAAGTGCTGAGAGAGTTCTCAGGCAGCATGGTTAATTTCTTCAGCCATTCATTCAATATTCATTCATCAAACACCTATGCTGCACTGGGCTCTAGTGAGATGTTAGGAACACAGGGATAAAACACCTTGCCTTCTAGGTAAGCTTGTCTCTGGTCCCAGAAAGGGGCAGAGAGCAGGTTTACACAAGCCAGGGTATTAGGCAGCATATAAGAGGGAATTCAGACACGAAGGAGAACAAAACAGGATCAACTTATACCACCTGGCTAGAGGTTGAAACGCTGGAACTGGGACAAGAGTCAGAGCATGCTCCCTGATGACCTTGTGCAGGACATCCTAAGGCTAAGTTGGGGATGCTAGAATCCTTCTAGGGTCAGCATTGACCCAGGCATAGGCTATAGTTGAAGTTAAGCTGCTCCAACTGTGGCAAGCAAAAAGTTTCTGGGATATGACAGCAGGCAAGCCACAAGAGCTATAAGCTAAATGATTCCCCACCATACCCCAAAAGTTTTGGATGCTTGGGTGTCAGAGTGTATATATGCATGAGGGTGAGGAGGTCCATGGATGCTTATACATGAGTGTGCCTGTGATTTGGACCATGTCTCTGAAAGTGCTTATATCTGCTGGTTCCTCAGTCCCTGGACCTGGGCTTGAATCCCTGGGCCAGCGCCTATGTGTTACCCATGTAAGAGAGGGTACTGGTAAATGAGAAAACAGAGAGAAAATGTCAAATGGATCCAAAATTTAAAATCAAATACTCAACCGTCACATTCTGTGATTTTTTTTTTTTTGTTTGTTTGTTTGTTTCCAGAAGGGGCTTCTGGTATGAGTTTTACATACAGAAGCAAAAGTCCCTTTCCCCAGACACACATGTCCACATTTCCTGAAAGCAGATCCTTACTGTTCTGGTTACCTAGTGATGCTCTGACAAGAATATACCACAAATGGGATGGCTTTAACAAACAGGAGTTTGTTTTCTTACAGTTTTGGAGGCTTTAAGGCTGAGTTCAAAGTGCCAGGCTCTAGGGGCTGGGTGAAACCCCTTCAGCCTTGGGTTTCAGCTCTGCTTCTTGCTCCTGACCCACTGAAGCTGGAGGTTTTTCTTCACTCAGGCAGCTGCTGGCTGCTGAGACTGACAAACTCAAGGTTGACAAGTAAAAAGGCACAGTCCCAATGTT
>NW_006921770.1:3722685-3736393 GCF_000298275.1 Orycteropus afer afer
TCTCATCATGGGGAAAAACTACCACCAGCTGCCCAGCCACTCAACCAAGGCCAGCCAAGTTGACACACAACATTAACTACCACACTTACCACACTGAGATTGTTGATTAAATTGTGTGTTCCCCAAATCTGTGTTCAAATGCTAATCCCTACACCTGTGATGTAATCCTGTTTGGAAATAGGACTTTCTGTAATATGTTAACGGGTCATACTGGTCAATGCAGGGTGTGTCCAAATCTAATCACTTCTGAACTGTGAAAAAAGCTGATCAGACAGTCATAGGTACATGGAGGGAAAACACACCATGTGAAGATCACCAAGGAATACGTGTGGCTACCGACTGGAGAGAACTGACATGGCCAAGACTCTGATTTGGACTTTTAGCTTCCAGTATCGTGGGAAAATAAACTTCTATTATTTAAAGCCACTCATCTGCAGTATTTCTGTTAAAGCAGCACTAGGAAATGAAGACAATCAGTGCCTAAGAATCTCCTTTTAAATCGTGAGCGGCTTCTAAAAAGGAATTTAAGTCTGAATTTTACACACTTTCCAAGTAATTATCTAGGAGCTCTGGTAGCATAGTGGCTAAAGCACTTGACTGCTAACCAGAAGGCTGGCGGTTCAAACCCACCAGCCACTCCTCGGAAGAAAGGTTGGGCAATCCTACTTCCGTAGTGATACTGCCTTGGAAACTCAAGTAGGGGTCGCTATGAGTCAGGGCCGACTCGACGGCACATAACAACAACAAGTAATTATCTAAGGAATGAGACTCCCACAATCCTGGCCATTATCCTTCATTTCTCTCTTATTTTTGATCTCTGTTTTAATTTCAAATACATACACAAAATCCTTAAGATTATAATTATACAAGTACTAGAATAAAGAGAGATGGCCTCCAAACCCTAAGGAGCTCTGGTGGTGTAGTGCCTAAGGCATTTGACTGCTAACCAGAAGGCTGGTGGTTCAAACCTACCAACCACTCCACAGAAGGAAGATAGGGCAATCTACTTCTGTAAAGATTTACCACTCGTAAACCCGATGGAAGTGGCTATGAGTTGACATCAACTTGATGGCATGAGTTTGGTTTTGATTTTGGCCTCCAAATTCAGGCTCAGCTTCCCAAGGCCCCTCCTAGGGCCCACCTAGGTTTCTATCTAGACCCCTCCCTCCCCGCATCATATTGTAATCCTCTGCTGGAAGCTACTGACATGGTGTTTCTGGTTCTCGCTCACCCCTCAGGAAAGGAGGGAGGAAAGAAGGAAGGAAATGTAGAGAGGCAGGCAGTCATGAGGTAATGGAAGAAGGCCCTCCTGGCTAAGAATCATCCTTAACAAACACTTCTGACCATGCCTTTCTTCTGGTTAAAGGCTTCCCCTGACCTGAGCGACCCAGACCAGGCTGGGCCAGACCCCATCCCACTCCCACCAAGCTCTTCCTCTGGGTCCTTCTCCTAGGGTTGGCGACACACTGGCCACCTTTCAGTTCCTCAAAAGAGTAGGTCCTTTCCAACCTTGGGGTCTTCCCACTTGGTCACCTCATTCCTTCTTCACCCTCAGCCCTACTCAGTAGCTTCCTTTACTCCTTTAGGATCAGCTCACAGGATGCCACCTGCAGAAAGTCTTCCCTGGGGACCCTACACACACACACACACACACACACACACACACACGAGCACAGACCGCCACATGCAATAAGGCAGAGACCATTTTTTATAAACTCTCATTACATCCTGCACTTCACCTTAGCAGCTATTTCAATTGTATTTAATTAATTGTGTAATTTGGGTTTTTAATGACTGTCATCCACAATAAAGACAACTCCCTGAGGGCACGGGGCACACCTGTCTTGTTCACCTGTGCATGCCTACTATTTACCACAGGCTTTTCATTCAGTAAATATTTGTTAATGGAAGGAATAAATGAGCCTCAATTTCCTCATCTCTGAAGACAATAATAGAATCCTATGAGGATTAAATGAGATAATGGAAGTGGCCCCGCCAGGCCCATAACAGGCGGGGTTTTATTTGGTTTTTTCATTTGCTGGTTCCCTAAATAGAGGTGTTCAAAAATGCAATCAGTTACCTACTAGGATTGTAGGCTTTCTGTCATTGTGGGCCTTAAAGCACCCCACCCCCTAAAAAAACAAACCCACTGCCATTGAGTCAATTCTGACTCACAGTGACCTCCATTGGGTTTCCAAGGTGGTAAATCTTTACAGAAGCAGATTGCCCAGTCTTGCTTCCACGAATTGGCTGGTGAGTTTGAACCACCAACCTTCTGGTTTGTAGTCAGATGCCTTAGGCACTGTGCTACCAGAGCTCCTTCTTAAAGCCCAAGACAAATGAAAATTTTACAGGAATATTGTAGAACAATTGGTTGGTGAGTCTAGATGAGTGAGTGCTTCTCAATCTTGGCTGTTCATTAGAATCACCTGGAGAATAATGAAAAAAAACTTATCCCAGAAATTTGGATTTTTTAATGAATCTGAGTGGACGGTGGGCACACCAGGTGATTCTATTGTAAACCAAGGCTGTAAAACAACTGGTTTAAAAGAGATGATCTTTTCATTGTCTTCCAGCCAAAAGATGCTATCATGCCCTGATAGAAACCAAAGACTTCTTGTTTCTTTTTTTCCTTTAGGGGGTGCAGGTGGGTGAGGAGTAAGGGGAGGGAGAGAGAAACCTTCAGAAAAAAAATATTTTTAATAAAATAACTATAGATGCATCACCTTAGAGTGTAGCACACAGCAATGGATTTGGAGTCTCAGATCCTTTGAGCTGAAGAATTTTCAGCCTCTGCAGCCATGCAGTTTAGAGTAGGTCACTTTTTTGTCTACTGTGACTTACCTGTTTCTCAAACTTTAAATATAGGGATGATAGCCTTCTCATAAAGGGGCTCTGGTGGCACAGAGGTTAAAAGCATTTGGTTGCTAACCAAAAGATCTGTGGTTCGAACCCACCAGCTGCTGCACAGAAGAAAGATGAGGCAACCTGCTTCTGTAAAGATTTACAGCCTTGGGAATCTACAGCTCTGTTCTACTCTCTCCTAAATGGTCACTATGAGTCAGAACTGACTCGATGCATGTTTTTTTGTTTGCTTGTCTTTTAAATGATAACCTTCTCATAGAGTTTCTGGGAGAATTCAATAAAATAAGATATGTAAGAGTCTAGCAAGAAACCCAAGGAGGGGTCACTATGAGTCGGGGCCGACTCGACGGCACATAACAACAACAACAACAAAGCGAGAGCTAGTACAAGGTAAGTTCTCAGTAAGAGGGTTTTTTTGTTTGTTTGTTTTCCTTTTTAAATCCATGTGAACACATTTTGCAAGCCTACGTGCAGTTGTAAGGCATTGCCATTGTGATTATTGGCCAGCCCAGGTTGAAAGCTATGGAATTGATTTTTTTTTTCCTTTATTTTCTTTTGGAACCCAGAAACACTCTCTTAGAGAGCTGTGATTTTTCTCTTGTGCATTGCTGTTATTTAAGTCTTTTTAAAAATACACACACATAAGCACAAATATATAGGTAATAAATATATGTTTTTCTTTTTTTGCAAGTCCCCACTGAACTAGAACACGCCTGAGAAGATGTGAATCAGAATTGATCTTGTTATACTGCTTTTCCCCTGGGATGATGGGGTCACATATATATTGCTAGAAATGATCCACCCACTCATTGTTCACTGGCCCTGTAGGACTGAACACCTGACCCTACACAGTGGAGGAAAAGAACCAAAGGGCTCCATCTAAACTAATGGAATTTTAAGCAGGTTCTCTGTATCAGCTTGTAAAATGATGCCTGCTCCTGAGCATGTCCTGTCTAAAAGGATAGTCACCGGTACATCTTTGCAAGCAGTCTGTGTCACATTTCATCACACTGACACAGCCTCCAGGGCGGGAAATATTTCAGAACACAATGGACAGGGAGCGTACACACCAGGTCAGACCTGGCTGAATCCTCACTAACTCTGTGCCCACGGGCAAGTCCCTTCACTTCTTGGGAGGCCCTCACTTTATCTGTGAAATGGGCCAAAGATACCTGCTCTGGCAACTTCACAGAGTTGCCTGCAGATCACTGGCATAGTGTGTAGGCAAGTGTGCTGTGGCCAGTGGAGAATTATATAAATGCAACGTGGCATCACCAAGGAAGCTCAGGACCACCAATGATGACTGGACACATTAGAGTCTTTTGGAACCCTTGGCTCTAATGGTACTCTCAAAAACCTAGTTTGTTCATGAAAATGACATTTGTTCAACAGGCCCAACAGGTTTCACAGCCCTACAATTCAAACACTCAGTATTCCCAGGTTTTAAAACTACCCAACCATATGGCTAGCTGGTTATTGAATAGATACACAGATAAAAAAAAAAAATTAAAAAAAAAACCCAAACTCACTGCCATCAAGTCAGATCTGACTCATAGCGACCCCTCCTTGGGTTTTTGCCCAATATTCCTTCCAAGGAGTGGCTAGTGGATTTGAACCACCACCAGCCTTCTGGTTAGCAGTCACATGCCTCAGGCACTATGCCAGCAGAGCTCCTTAGAGCTGTAGAAATGAAGAAGCCAGATTGGAGACTGAGCATGTAATCCATTGGAACAACCCTCTTGGCCCTGGGATAGGCTAAGGGGTAAAAGACTAATGACAAAAGGCAAGGAGTGGTGGATGTAGCATCAAGTAGGGTTTTCAACATTCTGAGGCTGTGGTGCTATATTCTGGGTAAGGAGGTATCAGAATTCTTAGGTGGTCTTTTTATAAATGCAGATCAACAATGTCCACTGTAGGTACTGATAGGCCTTGGCAAAAGGAATGGGGTGGGGAGGAAGAGGGGCTGCGTCTATGTGTATAACCTGGTTAGTTGTTTTATTTCTCCTCCCCTCAAACCATGATTGAGAACTCCTGCTTAAAATCATACCCTACAGAGAGACAATCACTGCACTAAGCACAGGGCTCATTCAACCTCCAAATCACCCACTGAGCACCCAATCATGGTCCCCTTTCGGCAGAGCTGACTTTCCTACATCATGTCTACCAATTGGTTATAATAATACTGATAACAACACTCATTTCTTCTAGATGTATAACACTTCATAGTTTGCAAAGTCATTTCCCATCTGTATTAATTCTTTCAGCCTTATCTCCATCTGAGAGGAGAGAATCCTGAGGCTCAGAGGAGTGAAGTGATTTGCCTAAGGTCACACAGCTAAGAGGGGTAGAGCCTTGAGTCATATGCAGGTCTCCCAAGTAGTTATCCAGAGTTCTCTCCAGTTCTATCACACAAATGAAAAGTACTATTAGCGTTATTATTCAGCCTTTTGTTTCTTTTAAATAATACCAATTGTTATGTGGTAGATACTGGACTAAGCATTTTAAATACAGTACAACTTATTTCCCAAACACTCCTTATAATGTAATAGATTTATTTTATATTTATTTTTATTTCCCCTTTTTATAGCTAAAGAAACTGAGGGTTAAGAGGTAAAGAGACTGACCCAAAGATGAATTTGGGTCAAGCATCCTCTTCCCTAGGAAGCCTTCTCTAAGTGCCAACAAGGGTGAACGGCTTGTTTTGTGATCCCACAGCATTGATAATATTATGCTGATAGATAGCATTTTTTTTTCCATATACATCTCCTATCCACCAGACTGCGGTCTCTCCCAAAGCGGGGGCTAGGTCTTAATCCCAAGATCCCCCAGCACCAATCGTAGGGCTAGCCCACAACACACATTTGGGTAAATATAACTGAGCAAAGGGAATAAGCACAAAACTGGGAATTTCGAACACTAATCTCCCGGACATCTTATATGACTCTGAAAAATGGCTCACAAACAGGCTACACAAACACCCAGGCTCTAGCTGGAAAAAAATTCTCCTTCTCTCTCAGGTGAGTCTAGTCATCTCTTCCAGCCAGTACCAAAAGGTGTGACTGGGCTCTCTAATGAAAGAATGTCAACCTTGTCCCCAAATATCATAGTGCCTCAGTGAGACAAGAGCTGGCAAGGCATAATGAGCATATTCTTCCTAGGCTCTCTATCTAAGGAAGGTAAAGTTCCAATAATAAATTTTCTGAGAAAAAAATGTTACACAACTGCACATAACTGATTTGTAAGGCTTTGGCACCTTCTTGGTGTGCTTGCTTATTATATACACAGGTTAGAAAGGTTGTTGTTGTGGTTGTTAAGTGCTGTCGAGTCATTTCTGACTCATAGCGACCCCAAGCACAGCAGAATGAAACATTGCCCGATCCCGCGCCAGCCCCACAATCCCTGCTATACTTGAGCCCATCATCGCAGCCACCATGTCAATCCATCTCATTGAAGGCCTCCCCCTCTTTCGTCAACCCTCCACCCTACCAAGCATGACATCCTTCTCCAGGGAATGGTCCCTTCTTACAACATGACCAAAATAGGTGAGACAAAGTCTGGCCATTCTCGCTTCCAAGGAGCATTCTGGCTGCACTTCCTCCAGGACAGATCTGTTAGTTCTTTTAGCAGTCCATGGTACTTTCAGCATTCTTTGCCAGCACCACAACTCAAAAGCATCAACTCTTCTTCGGTCTTCCTTATTCATTGTCCAGCTCTCACATGCATTGAGGCGATTGGAAATATCATGGCTTGTATCTAAACGAAAACCAAACTCACTCGATTCAACTCATAGCAACCCCTCCTTGCATTCCCAAGGTGGTATCTCTACAGAAGTAGATTGCCCAATCTTCCTTCCGAGGAGTGACTGGTGGGTTTGAACCATCAGCCTTCTGGTCAGTAGTTAAATGCCTGAGGCACTATGCCACCGGAGTTCCCTAAAAAGGTAGAGGTGTACTTAAAAGCTGGCTTTCAGACAAATGAATCTGAAGAAATTCTCTTTATTGGTCTGGAAGACGGTAGGATAGGCAGAACTAGATCTGGTAAAGGAGATTAAATGGCCTTATACATCTGACAGCAAAGAACAGTCCCCGTGGGAATCCCAAATCCTGCTGGTGCTAATAAACTGCACGATATTACTCTGGTAATGTAGTGCACAATATAAGGCATCCAGATGCTGGGGCCAGAGCCACGACCTACATCTGCTGCAAACCAATTTTCTCCTGTGTTGGATGTGTAAAAAAGAATCCAAATACAGTGGTTTTTTGTTGTTTTTTTTTTTTCTTTTTTCTTTGAAAGAAGAATTGCTTCTCAGGCTTTTTACCTTGGTCTGTCTGCTCCGCCCACCCCCTGCATTCTCCAAGTGGGAATTACTTCTAATCCGCTCACAGGAGAAGCCAGTGTCTTGCTGAACTGTGGGCTATTAGAGGACAATTTGGCTCCTCGTTGGGTTTCCAGTGGCACTGGGGCTGCAAGGGAACAAGCATGGAATTTGGAATCAGATAAACTAGGTTCAAACCCTCATTCTTCCACTTATAAAATGTATGCCCTTGGGGAAGTTTCTCCTTGCTTCTCTGAATCTCAAGTCTAACACCTCTCTCCCAGAAATGCTGTGAGTACAAAAGATAATTTATATTAAGTGCCCATGCCTAGCATAAGGGGCTTACAAGATAGGACATGTTTGATAGCACTAGCAATTATTATCAGCATTAGCCTCAACTGTAAATGCTTAAAGGTAACTTCATCAAAGGAATAGCATATTTTTGGCAAGAAGTTCAGGGTCAATGAAGTTTATTAATAAGACAAACAGCAACATTTGAAAAATTGGCAGTTCAAGTCCACCCAGAGGTTCCTCAGAAGAAAGCCCTGGCAATCTAGCTCTGAAAACCCTGCCCTTGAAAACCCTACAGAGCACAGTTCTACATGACACACACAGGGTCACCAAATGCTAGAACTGGCTTGATGGCAACTGGGGGGAAAAAAAAAAACTATTATTTATTCATAACCACTGTTTGAGTTTCTGTTGAATAGCCAGTAGTGCTATAACCATTGAGAGAACATAGGTTGACAGCAGACATTCCCATCTATGAGTAAAAGAACAGTGGGGAAACTAAGAAATGTAGTAGAACATGCCACATACGACATTACACCAAGCAAATGAACGTTGGTCATCTCAGGTGACTCTCACAGGAACATCAGAAAGCAGGCAAGACATGAATTGTTAATCCTCATTTCCCAAAAAAAAAAACAAACTCACTGCCATCGAACCGGATCTGACTGATAGCGACCCCTCCTTGGGTTTCTGAGGTGGTATCACTATGGAAGTAGATTGCCAAACCTTCCTTCCGAGGAGTAGCTGGTGGGTTTGAACCGCCAGCCTTCTGGTTAGCAGTCACTTAGTAGATGGAAAAACTGAGTCTCAGAGAAAGGCAGGGGCTTGGCTCAGTCCTATGGGAGGCAGCCAGGATTTGGCCCAGGCTTCTAATGGCTAATCTTAAACTTAATGGTTAATCTTAAACTTGCTTTGGTCTTGAACCACTGTGGGATTAATCTTGCTCAACTTGCAACTGGAACACTAGCTTGGCCATTTCAGAATTCATGTCACTTCCACCAACCATAATTATTCAGTTTAAAAAAATGTTGGGGATTTCCTCAGACCCAGCCCAGTGTGGCACATAAGAGATGTTATGCAAGTAATTATCATATGACTGACCATAATGAGAGCAATAACAAGATAGATTTGTTGTTGTTATGTGCCATTGAGTCAGACCCGACTCATAACAACCCCTCCTTGGGTTTCCGAGACAGTATCACTACGGAAGCAGATTGCCCCATCTTCCTTCCGAGGAGTGCCTGGTGGGTTTGAACCGCCAGCCTTCCAGTTAGCAGTCAAGTGTTTTAGGCACTACGCTACCAGAGCTCCCAACAAGATAGATAGATATACATATATATGTGTGTGTGTGTGTGCGTGTGTGTATTTCCGTCATACCACATCTTGCAGTTCAAAACTTGCTTTCACATATTACAAATATGAGGTTTTTCTTTTTGTTTTGTTATAGTTCTTAAATGTAGGCATCATTTTCCCATTTCTCCGATGCTAAAAAGGAGGCTCAGAGAAGTTAACTTCCTCAAAGCTATAAAATAAGCCTCAGAAGCAATGCTCAAGCCTAAAGCCTAAGTGTGCAGGATCCAAGTCTTGGGCTCTTCTAACTACCTTGCAGCTGTCAGCCTCATCAAAGGATGTCATATGAATTCCTAGAATCTAAAGTGGGGGCCCCTGTTCACTCATAAGAGCAGTTGGCATGCAGTGGAGCTATTATGAAAATATCAACCACCTCAAAAGCAGGTGACATTTATTGAATGTTTGCTCAGTGCCAAGTACTATGCTAAATCTGAATGCTTTTCATGTGTTGTTTTGTAAAATGCTCACAGTGATCCTTACGAGGTAAGTTCTATATTATCTTTACTTTACAGATGAGGAAACTGAGACTCAGAGAGGCAAAGTAACTTGCACTAGGCACAGGTTGGTATATTTTTTATTTGAACCCAGGCAATTTGGCTTCACAACTCTTAAAGATGCCATCCTTTGTTTAATCCCTGGCAAACTCTCTCACCAATGTGTTTGGGAGAAACCAATGTTCATAGACAACAGTTACTGATTGCCACTAAGTGCCAGACACAGCCCTCAATCCTAGCTGTAGTGACTCACTTAATCCTCACCAGCATTCTTTAAAGCAGACATCATTACCCCATTTTATACAGGAAGAAGCGTTGGCTCAGTGATGTTGACAATTAATCCAAGATAGCAGAACCTGCTAAAAGCAGAATCATTACCAAATACAGAAGTATCTGGGGAAAGGTTCATTCTTCCTTTAACAACATTAGAACATCCTCATAGAAATCTGGCAGACACACAGGAAACCAAACCAAACCAGTTGCCATAGAGTCAATTCCACCTCGTGGTGATTCCATGTGTTTCAGAATAGAACTGTGCTCCATAGGGTTTTTTAATGTCTGTGATCTTTCAGAAATAGATTGCCAGGCCTTTTTTCCAAGGCATCTCTTGGTGGATTGGAACTGCCAACGTTTTGGATAGTAGCCAAACACATAAACCGTATGTACATCCAGGGACTTCATACATACAAAATAAAGATGCAAAGAAGGAAATGAGAGGTATGAGAGCCAAAGGACCACCAGAAAGGTTCTAACCCCAAAGCCTGTACCAGATCAGGGAGAACAGAGATTGCAAATGGCTCGGTTAGTCCTGCACAGTCTTGACGGAAGGCTCAGTGGAGGAAGTGAAACTCCAGATGGGTCTTGAAGAGTAGCTGACATTTCGTTAGGTAAGGTATTCCAAGCAGATGGAATAGCATATTCAAAATTAAAGTGGGATCTAGAAACAGATTCACATGGCAACACATGGTTGAAGAGAGCTCAATTCTGTAATCTTGGATAAACAGACTTACTGAGGTTAAAGCTATGGGTCCAGAACTTTCCACAAGGCCCACACCTACAGCACTGAAGTTCCTTTGTTCTCCTCTAGCATATAGCCCATGAGGTGTCAAAGCAACAGTGAAAGAAGTCACAGAAATTACAGGGAGAGAAAATAGACTAAGCAGGAAAAGATAACCTAGACATCTCACTGGGGCTTCTGACGGGGAGAATCAGGGGTGTGGCGGGAGGGAAGAGCCCATAGTGAGAGCCAATCTCAGCTCTTTCTCTGCCCACTTCTTTCTCTTTCCTCCCCTCCCCTATGCTGGATTCTGCATGCAGCAGCAAATGTATGAATGCTTGAATGGCTTGGCAAACACTCTCTAAGATTTATTTCTGTTGGACAATCTTGCATTCCGTTTTTTCCCCATGCTGACAACTCTGTCAACAGCAGGCTACATCTATGAGGCTGTGAATTTAAAGATCATATATGTGAGGCAGACATTGTTGCTTAAAAACCAAAACAATATAGTAGACTCTCTGAGGTCAGGGTGACTATCCAGTACCAGTTGGCTTTCAGGGGACTTGATCAATTACCTGGGAGTCAATGATACCTCAGAGTTCGGTGAAAAGACCATCAGGGGTAGGAGATAGGGTGATGAGCTTGTGCAGTGTGGTCAGGTCAAGGCAAGGATGTACTACCTGGAGATTGCTCGAGTAATCCAGAAATTAAATCTATTTGGATGAGGTCTAATCTACTTGGCTTTGAATGATTTTGAAATCCAGATGCAAGGCAATAAGATCCAAAGGATGAAAGTGAAAAATGTTTTGCCAAGTGCGAGTTGTCATACTGATATAAAATACTAGAATTATTACCGTTTTGTGAAAAAAGGAAAATAGAATCTTTTACATCTGTTTGGGAAATTAGGTATCCATAAAGGCAAATAAACCTAGAAGCATAGAATTTCTGAGCTGGAAAGAAATTCATTTATTTCATCAAAAATCATTTGGATACTGCACCTTTGAAGCAGGTCTCTGGGGAGATGAACAGGAATCAGATCCAGACCTCCACCAGATCACCAAACTGAAAAACCCAACTCACTGCCTTCGAGTTGATTCCAACTCATAGCAACTCCCACTGTGTTTCCAAGGCTGTAAATCTTTATGGAAGTAGATTGTCTCATCTTTCTCCCACAGAGCAGCTGGTGGGTTAGAACCACCAACCTTCTGGTTAGCAGCCAAACACTTAACCCACTATGCCACCAGAGCTCCTTACAAGATCACCAGAGAGTAATAAACACAGTGACGGGGGAGATATTGGGGTTATGGGAGCACAAGGACTGGGTATCTCAATCAGATGGGGTGTCCGGAAAGGCTTTCCACCTGGAGGGACGTTGACCTGAATGTCAAAGGAAGAAATAGGTGTAGCCAGGCAAAGAGGCAGGGAACAGGGTGGAAAAATGTAACAAGAGGATTCTAAGCACAGAGTGAACAAAAGCCTGGACTCTAAGCCCTTCATCTTACAGATGTGAAAACTGATTCTCAAAAGAGAAATAACATACCCAAGAACCCAGGTAGTAAATGCTACAAGTAGTATTCGTTATAAAGCTTGCTTTAATCACTCTACTCTGCTGTCTGCATGTTAAACATGGACTAGAGGTCATACAAATGGTTAATATGCTCAGTGGCTAACTGGAGGTTGGAAGTTCGAGTCCACCCAGAGGTGTCTTGGAAGGAAAGCCTGGCAATCTCCTTCCAAAAAATCAGCCACTGAAAACCCTGTGGAACACAATTCTACTCAGACACACAAGGGGTTGCCATGTGTCAGAGTCAACTCAATGGCAACTGGTATAATACCTTTGGGAGGGACAGTAACTTATCCAAGACCACACAGACACTTAGTGGAAGGTTTGAGATTAGAACCCAGCTGTCTCTTCTACTAGTCCATTGACCATCCTATTATCCCATGCATACTTCATAGCCTCCCAATGTCATTGAGTCTTGACTTCTCTACCATATCCTCTTCTCCTGGCTCCTTCCCACAGTTTTGTTACTATGGAACTCAGTCATCAAGACTGATGTCATCATTTCTTTTTCATTAAGTTGACAAAAAGAATGAGGTTACCCTCCATTCCGATGACCTTTACCACCCTGAAGACTACCGAGGTCAGGAAGCCATCAGGCATTCTAACTTCCATGCCATGCATTTAAAGGCCAGCTGGTCTGAGATAAAACCCCTCAGTGTCAGTCATTTAATTTTTAAAGAGAAAGCAAAATGGTGAGGAAACTTTAAAAATTGCTCTCAGCTTTGTGTGCAATTGCCAGTCGGGCTAGAGGTCACCACCAATCCCCACATCTCCTGAGACTCCCAGACTTACAGGAGCAGGCAGAGTATTTGTTCCTGGAGCCACAGAAAATTGCAGAGCTGACCCTGCCTTCCCTGTGCTCAGAGAAGACCCACTGCTACAATAAAGCCCAAGTCCTTATTTAACAGCAGGCTTTCACCTGGTCAGCCCCCTCCAATGTCCTGCCCACTAACAAAGAAACAATGCACAGGGAAAAGTGGCACCCTCTTAGAAAGGTTCTAAAGGAGGTCCTGATACTCATGACATCCCAGGTTTGCAGGAAGACAACAGCCCTTGATAAATATCTGATCCTGAAAATCACTTTTTCATCAGAAGCAGACAAATCATGGAATGCAGCAACAAATAAAGTGTTTAGTAAGACAAGGAGCTCTGCTGGCACAATGATTAAGTGCTTGGCTGCTAAACAAAAGGTAGGCAGTTCGAACCCACCAGCTGCTCCACAGGAGAAAGACAGGGCAACCTGCTTCCGCAAAGATTACAGACTTAGAAACCCTATGGTGTACAGTTCTACTCTGCCCTATAGGATTACTATGAGTTGGAATCAACTCAACAGCAACGGGCTTACTGTGTGAAGCTGCAAGGAGGAGTAACATAGTAATACTGCCACTGATTAGGCATCCCCAGTAGACCAGAAATGCTCCATTTAGCCTCTGAATCTCACAGCAGCTCTGTAAATAGGGACTTATAGCATTGTGGTCAGCAGTAGGATATGATGGTTAAGACTTTGGGTCTGGAGCCAGACAGACTGGGTTTGAATCCACACTCTGCCACTTAATAACGGTGTTACATTGGACATGTTTTTTAATTTATCTGTGCCTATGTATCCTCATCTTTGAAACATGGATGATAATAGTGTCAACTTCATAAAATTATTTGAGGAGTAAATGAGTTAAGGGAGCTCTGGTGGTATAGTGCCTAAAGCATGTGACTGCTAACCAGAAGGCTGGTGGTTCAAACCCACCAGTCACTCCTTAGAAGGAAGACTGTGCAATCTACTTCCATAGAGATGTCACCTCAGAAACCTAAGGAGGGGTCATTATGAGTTGGAATCA
>NW_006921770.1:3737973-3744120 GCF_000298275.1 Orycteropus afer afer
GACCTTGGACTTTTTAGCCTCAGTGGCCACTAACTGCCTGAGTGAAGAGATGCCTCTAGCTTCAGTGGGCTGGGAACAAGAGGCAGAGCTGAAGCCCAAGGTTGAGGAGTTTCACCCAGCCCCTAGAGCCTGGCACTTTGAACTTGGGCTTAAAGCCTCCAAATCGTAAGAATAAACTCGTTTGTTCAAGCCATCCCACTTGTGGTATATTCTTGTCAAAGTAGCACTAGGTAACCAGAATATGGCTCTAGAATATTCTAATTTATAAAGTTATTCCTAAACATTATATATCATAAGGCACAGGAGGACTGTTTCAGGGATAACGAACTTGAGGCTCAGCAAAGGACAATGAGGAAAGGACTTGGGGAAAGCCACACACATGGCAAATGCCAAAAACAGATAGTGAATGCAGGGCTTATAATAGGTCATTCCACTCCACCACATGGGAGGGAAGAGTGAGGCCAGAGGGGGATGGGGCAAGCTAAATAGATTGGAAATAAGCATGGTGAAATAGACAACCAAGGAAACAGCAAAAATACCTATACAGGCCAAAAAGATTAAGTAACTTTCCCAGAGTTGCATCGCTGCTAAGAAGCAAGAATGTTCAAAGAGCCCATTGACAGTGAACTCTGGAAATATAAGAAGAGACTATGCCCAACAGGCCTTGGCTCTGAACTTAGAAGGAATGATCCATGTCACAGAGCTAGAAGCTGTCATACTTCATCATCCTTAGCTCAAGGGAAATAGCATCCTACTTCTCAGAGAGTGGAATGCATGACTCATGGCTGAGTGGGCTTCCCCAGGATCGAGCTGAGGCTACCTACTCTCTACTCACATATGTGGTCAGGATGGGCTGGCACCTGAATCAACCCGATACCCCCCTCATTCATTCTAAACTAAAACCAAACTCACTGCCATCAAGTAGGATCTAACTCATAGCAACCCCTCCTTGGGTTTCTGAGGCGGTTATCACTATGGTAGTAGATTTTCCAATCTTCCTTTCAAGGAGTGGCTGGTGGGTTTGAACCACCAGCCTTCTGGTTAGCAGTCATATGCCTTAGGCAGTACGCCACCAAAGCTCCATTAATGAATTCATTCTGTGTCCAGCACTATGCCTGGCACTGGAGCTGAAATATGAATAAGAACCTGTGTCCCTGAAGAGCTCAAGTCTAATGGAGGACACAGACATTAAATGTGGAAAATCCTGAGAGAGTATAAAGTACTGTGGGAGCTCCAAGGAGCAAGAGACTAACTCCACCTCAGGTGTGGGTAGGCAGAAGAAGCTCTCAGAGTAGGTGATGTTTGAGCAGCGTTTTGATGAACAGGAGGTTGCTGAAAATGAAGAGTGATGAGTGAGAAGGCTGGCACTTTGGGCAGAGCAAGTAGAGGAAACTGAAAGTGCAAAGGTTCTGCTCAAGGTCACCTCCTCAGAGCAGCTACCCCTGAGCATTCATAAGTAAACAGCAGGCTCTACCACTCTGTTCCTGCTTTATTTTTCTTCACATTTATTGTCTGTTCACAGTATTATCTCTCAGTCTGATTATATTTTCTTGCCTGTCTCTCCTACTGGAATATAAGCATCATCAGAGCAGACACATTGTTTTCTTTTGTTTGTTTTTTTTTTTCCATTGCTGCATCTCAGTTCCTAGAACTGTATATGGCACATAGCAGATGCTCAATAAATACCTGGTGAATGAATGGACAAGTTGCAGGTTGTGTGACTAAGAGTACCGCTTGTTTTGGTTTCTTAGGGCTTCCAGAATAAAGCACCACAAACTGAGTGGCTCAACAGAAATTTATTCCCTCACAGTTTTGGAAGCTAGACAGCTAAAATGAAAGTGTCAATAGGGTCATGCTCTCTGCAAAGGCTCTAGAGAAGAGTCATTCATTGTCTCTTCTAGTTTCTGGTGGTTGCCAGCAATCCTTGGTGTTCCCTGCACCTTTGTTGTAGATGCATCGCTCCAATCTCTGCCTCTGTCTTCCCATGACCTTCTCCACCCTTTGTGTCTGTGTCTCCTTATGAGAATACCAGCGATTGAATTTAGGGCTCACCCTGATCCAGTAAAACTTTATCTTAATCTGATTACATCTGCAAAGACTCTATTTCCAAGTAAGGTCACATTCACAAGTACCGGGGATTAGTACCTGAACATATCTTTTGGGGGTTCAGGATTCAACACAGAACACTGCTCAAATGCTTATATGCTTGCCTCTTCAAAGTGAATCAGAATGTAGGGAAGACTTCCTTAATTATCTCTTGCTTTTTCTCCTTAATCCCTTAGAGAAAATTAAAAACAATTGATATGCATAGAGGAAGAGGGGAAGATAGCTAACATTCACTGAGCATTGACTATGCCCATAGTTCACATAATTTCAATCCTCATAACAACTTGATGAGGTAGGTAGTATTACCCACAATTCTAGATGCACATGATTTATTCAAAGTCTCCCAGCTAGTAAGTGAAACAGTAGGGACAGGGCTTGAACCCTGGTCTGCATGATCACCAAGTGACCGTAGGGGAGGCACCTACAGTCACTGTATTTCTAAGGAGCTACCTGCAGAACCTGAGCACAGTGAGAAGCTGGTGAGAACTTGTACTTCCGGAATGTTTGCTTATCCAGGTCTTTTCATTATCTCCCTAATTCTGATGATACTCCCAGATGCTAAGTGTTCACATCCCATTTAATTATACAAGGAAATTGGTTCAGAAACATCGAGTAAACTGTATCAAGGTCAGCTGGCAGGAAGGTGGGTGGGGAAGCAAGAAATTCAAACCTGGAGTCCAGAAGGTCTGACTCCTCAACCTGTGATCTTTCCTCTAAGCTACTCTGAGCCACAGACCATAGGAATTTGAAATTTCAAAAGAAATCTCAATTTCAGCTCCTGGAACACATGACAGTTTCTCACCCCAGATTGTTCTTAGCTCAGTATGAAAACATATAACAGGGTATGAATGCCTGAGTGAAAGAAAGACCTAAACTTAAATTATTCCGGAACGGCAAGCTATTGTCAGTGATTGACAAGCAGTCTCGACTCTCACCAGTGACAGCCACACACAAAGTAAGCCTTCAAAAAGAGCTTGCTTCTCTTCAATTAGCAGAGCTGAAATGAAACCACTTAGAAAATTATACTATTGGGCGACTGGTGGGTTTTAAACATAATGAGAAAAATAAAGGCTACGCCTGGATATTTACCATCAGCTAAGCTAGAGACATCAGATGTGGCAGGACTTGGGACCACACACTCCCCTACAATTCAGGCCTGCCTGCCCCTCTCTATCACTGATGCAACCCTGGATACTCCCTCCCTCCTTCCTTCTCTTCCTTCCCTCCCTCCCTTTCCTTCCTCCCTTCTTTCCTTCCTTCCTTTCTCTCTTTTTCATTATTTCAGTCATTTAGGGAATATTTATTGATTCTCTGTTGTCAACAACTGGAACTTCAATGGAGAACAAAACGGATATATGGTCTGTGCCTCCTGGTGCTCCCAGACAAGTAAATAGGCAGTGCAAGGGCTTGTGACAGGTGACGTAATGGGGAAAACACAGGGTGCTCATAGGCAGAGCAGAAGGAGAACTCTACAAAAATAAAAATTTCACACTGAATGGAAAACAGTCATGTGGGGCAAGAATGCCTGCCCAGCAGGCAATGTGCTCAGTAACTGGAGATAGACCAGGGTGGCCAGGGCAGGAGCCAGATGTCCATGGAAGAGATGAACCCTCCTTCCCACTGGGCTCACCTATCTATTCCTTAGGAAGTGCTAGGATCACAGCACTGGAAAACTGCAAGGGACCTTCAAGTCACATATCTTCCACTCATTCAACAAACCATGTCCCAGGTGTGTACACAGGCTCAGAACAGACAATAACATGACACAAACAGGGAAGTACAAGTGAATCCCTGTGCCTAGACTATGTGGGACACAAGGGAAGGCCATGCAATGGGACTGGGCTTTATCCTGAAGCAATGGGGAGTCATGGAAGGCTTAAGGCAGAACAAGTAGCACTCTCAGATTTGTGATTTGCTGGGCACTGTTCAGGAATTGGGATACTGAGGCAGGCATAGTGCTCTGAGTGACTCACTCCAGAGCCGGAGTCTTTTACCTGGCTCTGAGATTCTTAGATTCTGTGATTACAAGACCTGGGGGCGGAGGTACGGAAAAGAGAAAACAGAAATACAGGTGTGAATCTGGCTAAGGAAAAATGCAAAATAGACTTACTTCTCAGACTTCAACCTGGCATAGGAAGACTATGAAGATGCAATTCTTTTTCCAGCTCCATCTCTAAATACTTGTGTAGCACTGGACAAGTAAACTCTATCTGAGCCCCAGTGTCTTCATTTGTGTGATGGGTGGAGAGTTAGGTAGGTAGTTAAAAAATGGTAATTACTGATATTTTTGTTGTTGTTGTTACGTGCCGTCGAGTCAGACCCGACTCATAGCAACCCCTCCTTGGGCTTCCGAGGCAGTATCACTACGCAAGTAGATTGCCCCATCTTCCTTCCGAGGAGTTGCTGGTGGGTTTGAACTGCCAGCCCTCTGGTTAGCAGTCCAGTGCCTTAGACACTATGCTACCAGAGCTCCCTACTAATATTTAGAGAAAGATTATTCTGAATCAACTGTTTTTATCATTTAATTCCCACAAACAGCCTGTGAAGTAGATATAATTATTATTATCCCTATATTACAACAAAGAAAACTGAGATTTAAAGATATTAAATATCTTGCTAAAGGTCAGATATTTAATAAGTGGAAGAATCAGGACTTGAACCCAGCACTCAAATGCTTAATTAAGAAGACATTATTTCTTTCACAAGGATTCTCTGAGCTCCTGGGTTATGAGGGTAAAAAGATGAGAAAGCACAGTTCCTCTCAGTGCAGGGGACAGACACATTATTCTCTTTCTGGCCGAGAGCCCTGAATTCTAGCCATGGATGTATCATTCATTCAATGTGCCTCTCTGTAGAGGAGGGTGTAGAGGTGGATGTAAAGGGAGGAGCGGAGGAAGTGGTTGTGGTAAAATGACCTCTCTCAGTATCTCTTTTGCACTTTGAAATCAACTTGTGTCAAAAGGATGTCACAAGAGACCCAGAACTGAGATGGGCCACATCTAGCCCCAGCCACGAAAACAGCATCTGTTCTAGTAAACTAAGCCCCTACACTGGTCAGGCACCCGAATAAACAGCCAAATGGGCAGCTTGACCTTATCTGGCCATGGTCTGTGACCACAGTCTAGGTGACAGCTGCACCTTTGGCTATCAGAGTCCGATCCAAAGGCCCACCCACTCAAGGGGACAGAGCCCAAAGGGCTCAATCCAGAGGAGAGAGAAAAGCCTCAATTTTGCAGGTCCCTGATCAGGTTGAGCCTGGGGCCAAAGTAAGGAAGGGAAAGCTGCCACTGGAGCCCCATTTAGATGAGCTGCCTCGGTCCACGGTGTGTGCGTGTGCACGGGAGCTTGTAAAATACCATCCAATTAGGGCTAATTAGCAACTATTGGGCAGGGAAATCAGAAAAGCCAGAGAGACACTGCAGAAGGCCTTACCTGCCTTCTTGGCCCTAGGCAGTACCTGCAGGAGCCAAGGCCTTCAGAGCCCTCCCACCCCAAGATAACCCACCTTGCTCTGACTAATGAGCCAAGGCCAAGTAGGGAGGGCACAACCTGCAGAGAAACGTTTGTTCCCTTCTTCCAATAAACTTTCTAAGAACGTTCTGAGATCCACGGCTAGATTCTCCTATGAACACAGCCCCAGGTGTCAAGAGGGGACAGAGGCGTACAGTAACAGCTCATTTAGCAGGGAACAAATGGTCTCCTTTCAGATCAACAAATAAAACATGATGCATTCAGACAGGCACCAGGCCCAAGATGGGAGTCAATAGGAAACGCACGCAGAGGACATAGCACCCACTCCCTTGAGAAATCCTGTGACTGCTTGGAGAAATAAACGAAGCCTGAAATGCAATGTTTCTTTCAAACAACCCAGAAGGCAAAATGCAAAAGTGTTGGTTGGAATAAAATATTGAAATCAAGATGATTATTAACAGTAATGATAGATTGTGTGTGTGTGTTTATGTGTGTGCGAATAGCTTCATTGTCATTCATAATACATTTTCATATGCATTATCCCTTATAAGCTTCACAACAATTTTATGT
>NW_006921770.1:3744730-3746555 GCF_000298275.1 Orycteropus afer afer
AGAAAGGTCCTTAATAATCACTAGAAAACTGAAACCCAGTTTTGGGTTTCAACAACTTGCCCAGAATCACACATCACATTAAGAACAGGTCCTCAGTTCTCTTATTCTCTGCAGCCCAATGTTCTTTCTGTTATACTTCAATTTAGGACCCCAATAACAAGGAATACTTCTACAGAAACCAATAATAAAAATTGTTTATGTTGTCCCCTTAAAAACAGAGGATGCCAGCAACTAACATATTTCTTTTTGACATAGGCTTTTATTTCTAATAAAGCAGTGACATGAATGTGGAGGGAGAAACACGTTGAGGAGAGAATCAGTGCAGTTCCCTGCGCACAGTAGGGGTTCAATAAATGTTTGCTGAATTGAATGCAATGAAATAAGTGTGGAGCCACAGGGAAAAGAGAATGAGAAGATACCTTGCACATACATAGATGAAAATGCATCTACTTCGTGTACGACACTGTGCTGAGAGTTTGGCACAAAGAAGACATTGCCATATTCCAAGCTGGTTTTCGACATCAGCTTGAAGCTCCTACTGTCTTAACATCACATGCTCAGAGAGAACACAGCAGGATGTGTGTTTCCAGGCAATCCCTTGGAAAACGTTTGACCTTCACTGAAGTTTTGACAATTTTCAGTGTCACCTCAGTGTCTTTTTTTTTTTTTTTTTTTCAGGGAAAAAAGTCTGTAGTAAAGAAAGAACCATGTAAGAGAGGCAGAATTGTTAGTAAAATTCTAGTGACAGTGCAATTACTGAAACCTGATGTCAAGAGGCATTTGCTGAGATTGTCACTGAACTGCTCCATAAATGATTTTGCCTGATGGTGACTTACGTCAATTTCTGTCTATTTTCACTCTTCCTCTCAAGCCACTGTCAGTTTCTAAGTATTTTGGGGTGGGTCTTACAGGAGGTAGGAAATAGATTGTCATAGATTACAATAATGTCATGGATTACAGCTTTACACTTGGGTCTAGAAAGTGTTCTATTAATCACCACCATTTACTGAACACCTGCAATAATAATGATAATATTATCATAATTATAGCTATCTTTATTGAGTGTTTACTATAGTATGTTCTGTGCTAAGCACTTCCCATGCATAATTTTATTAAACCATATAACCATCTTATGATGTTTAATTAACTTGCCGAAAGCTAGATAACTAGTTGGTGGCAAAGTCAGATTCCAAATTCAAAGCCTGTATTGTACCCTATTATTCATTTCCACAACTACCATGGACCAGACATTGTGCTAGTTACTGGGATACAAAGATAATAGATAAAGATCACACACTCAAGAAGCGCACAGTAATACAAGCAGTCAAATAAAATAAAGATCACAATATTATTTGCTAAGTGTAGTGACAGAAGTGACTGCTGGGTGTTTTGGACATATCCAGGAGAGACATCTGATCTAGTCTAGGAGAGGTCAAAGAAGGCTTCCCAGAGGACTTGATGCCTCAGTCTTGAAGGGTAGGTAGAAATATATCAAAGAATGACATTCCACTCATGGTGGGGGAGACTGGAGGGGACATGCAGAGACATGGAAGCATAAGAGAGCATTGGTGCATTGAAGGCTCTTGATATAGTTCAAAATGGATTGAGCTCAAAGGAGGAGAAAGACAGACAGAGAAATGAGCCTGAGAAAACAGGGCACAAACCAGGGTAAGGCTTTTCTGCCATGCTAAGGACTCTGAGAGGAGCTCTGGCAGCACAGTGCCTAAGGCACTTGACTGCTAACCAGAAGGCTGGTGGTTCAAACCCCCTAGCCACTCCTCGGAAGGAAGGTTGGGCAATCTACTTCCATAGTGATAACTGCCTC
>NW_006921770.1:3748297-3749623 GCF_000298275.1 Orycteropus afer afer
CATGAGGTGTAGAAATTTCAACCAGCAGATACAATCCAGTGATGACCAAGAGACCCTTTATGCATAAGAGGCCATAGTCTCAAACTTTTAGCTCAGTTGTATTATTTGCAATGAGATCGACTGCTCCCCTTGACTTCTACAGAACTGCCCAACATACCTGTTTCTAAACCCTGTGTTATCCACACCTAAACCACTTAAAGCTTAGAATGAGGGATGAATAAGAAACTAAACCTAACTGGAGTTATAAAGGACTAGATAGGACATGAACTGAACTACAGAAAAATAAGCAATAACTCAGTGGTTTGAGTCCCTGGGTCTCATGTCATCAGCAATCCTTCTTCCTGTATTTTCCCATAACTAAAACAGAGAAAGATTTCAAATAAAGTTGCTTTGTTGAGTAACTATGTTTCCTCACTCCACTACAAAAAGAAGATGAATTCTCCATTGTATCCCTGTGTTAGCAATCATACAAGCAAGCTGAGGAGACACAGGGAACAGTGAAAGTTGCTGTGGCAGATAATAATGGTGTTCGCCAATATCCATATTCCCCATCTTCTAAAATAAGATCACATCTATGACATGACAACTCAGATAAATACAATATTCCTTAGTCTCCCATTTGTTAGGAGTGTCCAGGTGACTAAATACTGGCCAATGGGCATAACACATATAGGTACAACTTCTGACCATGACCTTAAAAGAAATGGAGAAGGGAGTGACATTAGCAAAATGATGAAGTGGGCAACTCCCAGCTCCCAGCTCCTCACAGAAACATTGGGAGAAAGAAAGCACCAACTATTTTTCAAAATATAAGAAAAATTAAGATATTTCTTGGTAGCCAAAGCTGTAGGTATTCATAACCACTAAATTCACCCTACAGGAAATGTTAAAGGGAATCCTTTAGACTGAAATGAAAAGACAATAGACAGAAACTCAATGCCATATGAAGAAATCAAAAACTCATTAAAGGTATCTATATAGGTGAAAAAGCAGCTCTGGAGGTATAATGGTTAAAGCACTCAGCTGCTGACCAAAAGGTTGACAGTTCTGCCTCACCAGCCGCTCAGCAAGAGAAAGATGAGTCAGTCTGCTTCCATAAAGATTTACAGCCTTGGAAACCATATGGAGCAGTTCTACTCTTTCCTAAATGGTTGCTATGAGTTGGAATCAGTGGGTTTTATTCTGTTTTTTAAAAAAATAGGTAAGTATAAAAGCTAGTGCTAGTATGTGTTTGGTTTGGAATTTTTTATTTTCTGTATGATTTAAAAGATATATGCATAGAAAACAAATATACATCTATGTCAAGGTACACACAATGTATAAAGG
>NW_006921770.1:3750872-3787878 GCF_000298275.1 Orycteropus afer afer
AAATTAGAAAATATTTAAAGTGACAATGAAAATACAATGTACCAAAATATGTGGGATTCACTGAAGACAGTGTTGATAGAAATGTATAGCAGTAGAAGTCTATAAGAATAAAGATACAAATCAATAACTAAACTGTACACCTTGAGTAATGAGAAAAAGAAAAGCAAGCTCAACCCAAATCAAGCAAAAGGATGGAAATAATAAAGATTAGAGTGAAGATAAATGAAACAGAGAATAAAAACTACAGAGAGAATCAATAAATCCAAAATTTATTTCCATGTAAAGATCAACAAAATTGGCAAATTTTTAGCTATAATGACAAAGAAAAAACAAATAAGACACAAGTAATGAAGTTCAGAAACAAATATGGAGACATTACTACCAAATCTTAGCTAAAGAATAAAAAGGATTATAAAAGAACATGAACAATTGTATACCAACAAACAAGATAACGTAAATGAAATGGACAACAATATTATTATTATACCACAGCTATTCAACATTGTATTAGAAATTCTAGCCTGAGCAATTACAAAAGAAAAAGAAATAAAAAGCATCCAAATTGGAAATTAAAAAAGTAAAACTATCCCTATACACAGATAACATGATCCTATGTATAGAAAATCCCAAAGATTCCACAAGAAAGTTACTGGAGATAATTAACCAATTCAGTAAAATTGTAAGATAAACATGTAAAAATCAATTCTATTTCTATTTACCAGTAAATGAAGAATCCAAAAAGAAAATTAAGAAAACAATTCCACTTATAATAGTTTGTTGTTAATGCTAGGTGCTGAGGAGTCAGGTCCAGAGACCCTGTGTCCAAAAGAATGAAACACTGCCCAGTCCTGTGCCATCCTCACAATCCTTGCTATGCCTGAGGCCATCACTGCAGCCACTGTGTCAATCCATTTTATTGAAGATCTTCCTCTTTTTCCCTGATCTTCCACTTTACTAAGCATGATATCCTTCTCCAAGCACTGATCCCTTCTGACAACATGACCAAAGTAGGTGAGACAAAGTTTAGCCATTCTTGTTTCTAAGGAGCATTACAGCTGCACTTCTTCCATGACATATTTGTTCATTCTTCTGGCAGTTCATTGTATTTTCAGTATTAGCGTACTGTCTAAGGAACTTGACTGCTAACCAGAAGGCTGGCGGTTCAAACCCACCAGACACTCCTTGGAAGAAGGGTTGGGCAATCTACTTCTATAGTGATACCACCTTGGACACCCAAGGAGGGGTCACTATGAGTCAAGTCTGACTCGACAGCAAATAACAACACACCAACACCACAGTTCAAAGGCATCAGTTTTTCTTTAATCTTTTTTATTCTTTATCCAGCTTTCAAATGCACATGAGGCAACTGAAAACACCATAGCTTGGATTAGGCACAACTTAGTCTTCAAAGTGACATCTTTGCTCTTTAACACTTTAGAGAGGTCTTTTGCAGCAGATTTTCCCAGTGCAATACAATGTCTGATACCCTGATTGCTGTTTTCATGAGTGTTGATTGTGGTTCCAAGTAAAATGAAATTTTTGACAACTTCAATCTTTTCTCCATTCATTGTGATGTTACTTATTTGTCCAGTTGTAAGGAAGTTGTTGTTGTTGTTGTTATGTGCCGTAGAGTACAGCCTGACTCATAGCGACCCCTCCTTGGGTTTCCAAGGTGGTATCACTACAGAAATAGATTGCCCAATGTTCCTTCCAAGGAGTGGCTGGTGGGTTTGAACCTCCAGCCTTCTGGTTAGCAGTCAAATGCCTTAGGCACTATGCTACCAGAGTAAGGATAAGAGTATCTAAGGGAATAAAATATCTAAGAAAAAATTTAACCGAAGAGGTTAAAAACTTATATACTGAAAACTACAAAGCAGTGCTGAAAGGGTTAAAGATCTAAATAAATAAAAGACATCCCATGTTCCTGGATAAGAGCACTTAATATTGTTAGGATGTCAATACTATCCAAAGGGATGTACAGATTCAATGTAATCTCTGTCAAATTGCAACAGTCTTTTTTGCTGAAATGGAAAAGCTGATCCTAAAATTCATATAGAATTTCAAGTAGTCCTGAATAGCTAAAACAATCTTGAAGAACAAAGTTGAATATTCTGTTCCGGTTACCTAGCACCACTCTGACAAGAATATACCACAAATGGGATGGCTTAAACAAACAGGAGTTTATTCTTACAATTTGGAGGCTTTAAGTCCAAGTTCAAAGTACCAAGCTCTAGGGGTTGGGTGAAAGCCACTCAACCTTGGACTTCAGCTCTGCCTCCAGCTCTCGGTCCACTGAAGCTAGAGGCTTTTCTTCACTCAGACAGCTGCTGGCTGCTGAGGCTGCCAAGCCCAAGGTTGACAAGTAAACAGTCCCGATGTTACCAAACCACACAGCAAGCCATTAACTCAAGTCCATTGAAGGTCCCAACGTTGGCAGAGCATGGCAGGCTGCTGAACAACGACATGGCTACATGCAGGTTTCAAGCATGCCATAAGCTACAGACCATTCCCAAAGCTACTACTTATATGTGGGAAGGAAACTGCATCCTGAGGGCAGCTACTCAGCTGCTCACAGTAGATTCCACCATGGATTACTAGTCTCATCATAGGGAATACTACATCCGGCTGCCCAGCCACTCAACCAGGTCTAGCCAAGTTGACACAAACTTAACCACCACAGACACTCAAGCTGAACAGAGGTAGGAAGGTGAGTGGGATGCACCCACAAATAAATTATAGGTTTGACAGAGGTTATCTCTACCTACCTATTTATATGTGCTGCAAATATACCCTGAATGTAGTAGAGCATACAGGGGACAAAGTTATAAAAACTTCTTAGTCATAACCAAACACCTTGAGTGAATAAGTCACTGGACACAGGAGTTCAGGACCATAGTCTCAGTGGACAATGAAGTCAATTGGCATAACATAGACCACAAATACCATGTTCTAAATCCTACTTTCTTGAGTAGTAACTAGGGTCTTAAAAGCTTGTGAGTAGCCATCTAAGGTGCAACTGTTCTCTCCCCATGCAGAGCAAAGAAGAATGAAGAAAGTCAAAGATGCAACGCAACAGTTAGACCTACCCAACCCGTATGGCTCAACTTTCAGCCAGTCGACAGACAGGCTTATATAAGGTGAACAATAATACTAGGAGGGTATGCGCTCATTAGAACAATCAAGCATGTAAGATCAAGCTGGGAGGATTTACCCAGTCATTTCTTTCATCTCTTTGGATAGTACTGACATCCTAACAATATTAAGTGTTGCTATCCAGGAATATATGATATCCTTTCATTTATTAGCAAGGAAGGAGTAAGGGGATGAGAAGGAAGGATGAAGGGAAGGAATGGGTATGGGGAGGAAGTGGGAAGAATGTTGTTGCATTGTGGGGATTGCAGTAAACATCACAAAATGGAATGGGTATGGATTGTTGAATGAAAAACTAATTTGCTCTGTAAATTTTCACCCAAATCACAATTTGGGAAAAAAAAAAAAAAGTTGAAAGAGTCACTTCTCATATTCAAAACTTATTGCAAATTTGCAGTAATTAAAATAGTATGGTACTGGCATAAAGATACCATATAGACCAATGGCATAAAATTTAGAGTCCAGAAATAACCCCGTACATCTATAGCTAATTGATTTTAGACAAGGGTGCCAAAACCAATCAATAGGGCAAGAATATTTTCTTTAACAAATGGTATTGGGACAATTGGACTGCCACACACAAAGGAATGACATTGGACATCTACTTCACACCATATACAAATATTAATTAAAAATGGATAAAGACTACAAATATGAGCTGAAATCATAAAACTATTATATATTATCTTTCTCACTGGAGAAGGATATCATGCTTGGTAAAGTAGAGGGTCAGCAAAAAAGGGGAAGACCCTCAATGTGCTGGATTGACACAGTGGCTGCAACAAGAGGCTCAAGCATAGCAAGGACTGTGAGGATGTTGCAGTGTTTTGTTCTGTTGTACATGGGGTCGCTATGAGTTGAAGCCAACTCAATAGCACCTAGCAACAACATTATAAGAAAAACATAGAGATAAATCCCTATGACCTTGGATTTAGCAATGAATGCTTAGGTATGATAACAAAACTATGAACTAAAAAAGAAAAGTCAGTTAAATTTTCATCACAATTAATAACTTTGGTGCATCAAATAATATTATCAAGAAAATGGAAAGACCATGTATAGAATGGAAGAAAATACTTGCAAATAATATATCTGATAAAGGCTTAATATCCAGAATACATAAAGAACTCCTATAACATATCAACAAAAAGACAAAAAAAAAACAATTTAAAGAGGACAAAGGTTTTGAATAAATATTTTTCCAAATAAGATATACGAATGGGCAATAAGCACATGAAAAGATGCTTAACATCATTAGTCATAGAAATGCAAATCAAAATCACAATGTGATACAACTTCTAAGCTACCAGAATGACTATAATAATAATAATAATAAAGAAAAAAACAAGTGTTGGTGAAGATGTGGAAAAAGTGGAACCCTCATGCATTAGTGGTGGGACTGTAAAATAATGCAACATCTGTGGAAAATTGTTTGGCTTTCCTCAAAAAGTTAAACACACAATTACCACATGACTCAGCAATTCCATTCCTAGATATATATTAAAGGAATTGAAAACAGAAACTCAAACAATGCCTTATAACTCAAACTGCATCCTTATTCACAATAGTCAAAAGGTAGAAACAACCCAAGTGTCCATCAACAGATGAATGAATAAACAAAATGTGATGTAGGTATTGGACAATATATATTGGACAATTATAAAATGGAGTATTATTCAGCCATAAAAAAATAAAGTTCTGATACATGCTATCACAAAGATGAACCTTGAAAATATCATGCTAAATAGAAAGAAGCCAGACACAAAAGGACAGATACTGTATGATTCCAGTTGTATGAAATATCTAGGTCATTATTGTTAGGTGCTGTCAAGTTGGTTCCAACTCACAGTGACCCAAAGTACACAAAAGAACGAAATATTGCCTGGCCCTGCACCATCCTTATCATCCTAGATATACCTGAGCCCGTCATTGCAGCCATTGTGTAAATCCATCTCATTTAGGGTCTTCCCCTTTTGAACTGACCCTCTACTTTACCAAACAAGGTATGCTTCTCCAAGGACTGGTCCTTTCTTCACAATATGACTAAAGTAGGTGAGATGAAGTCTGGCCATTCTTGCTTCTAAGGAGCATTCTGGCTGCACTTCTTCCAGGACAGTTTTGTTTGTTCTTATACTAGTCTATGGTATTTTCAGCATTCTTCACCAACACCACAATTCAAAGGCATTACTTCTGCTTCAATCTTCCTCATTCACTGTCTGACTTCCACATGCATAGGAAGTGATGGAAAATACCATGGCTTGATAGGCAATAGCAAAAAGACAGAAGTTGATCAGTCTTGGGGAAGGTGGGAATGAAGAGCTATTGCTTAATGGGTACAAATTTTCTGTTTGGAGTGATGAAAAAGTTTTGGAAATAGATACTGGTGATGGTTACAATATGATGAATGTAATCAATGACACTGAATAATACACTTAAAATGGTCAAAACTGACATTTTTATTATATATATTTTAGCATAATTTTTGAATTTTTAAAAAAGAAATGGGGGCTATTCCCATCTTCCTTTCTCTCTTCTGACTGTGTGGTTGTAATGAGAATGTAGTGTCACCACAGTGGATTGTGAAGATGATGATAATGTGCTAGGACAGAGAGGCATCAAGATAGGAGCCAGAATTCTGCACAACTCACTTCCTATGCATTTGGACTTTTACAAGACAGGTGAATGTATTTTTATCACTTTAAGAACACTTCTAAGTTACTTTGTTTTGGGTCTTGGTTATATGCAATTGGACATGTATCCTAATTAACTGAGAGAGCATGCCACCACCTCACTTTTCTAGAATAGAGTTGCAAACAAAGAAAAAAGTCCCCTAAATAGCCAAAGGTATATTTCCAATGGACACTGATGTAGTTTATTAATAGGAACAGCAATCAGACCAAGAGCTGGTGTCATTGACTTTTATCATCTCCACATTTCCAATAAACATGATTCCTGATATATTAATCCACAACAAGTAAAAAAGATGAATATAAAAGGAAGACGACTATTTTCAGAGGAGATAAAATGACAATACCAAGTCATGGTAGTATAATTTGACTGTGAAGGAGAGACTATAAAAGTATAAAAGAGTAAATAATGAGAACTTAAAATTCATGGAAGTCTGGGGGCAATCATATAGAGAGGTAAACAGTCTTACATCTCTAAATAGTCCTTAAGGATACTGAGTATATAGCTCCACTCAAAAACTGGTGCTCATAATGATATTTCTGAGTCATATTCCATTTTAAAAAACAGAAAAGTATGTAATTCACTAATAAATATTTCCAGAACATTAGTCATCTTGAAACTTTGCTTATTTGAAACAAGTCATTCCATGTTATGCCAGATACATAAATTATTCCATGCAATTCTTCATTAAATTAAGTACATTTGAATATTACATGTACAGTCAGCGTTACAAGGAGCTGTGGTGGAACAGTGGTTAAGTGCTCATCTGCTAATGGAAAGGGTAGCAGTTCAAACCCACCAGCTGCTCTGCAGGAGAAA
The DNA here is from genome assembly GCF_000298275.1 of Orycteropus afer afer. Lineage (NCBI taxonomy): Eukaryota > Metazoa > Chordata > Mammalia > Tubulidentata > Orycteropodidae > Orycteropus > Orycteropus afer. The sequence continues at coordinate 3,757,530 of NW_006921770.1, forward strand.
AGATGTGGCAATCTGCTTCCATGAAGATTATAGCCTTAGAAACCCAATGAGTCAATTCTACTCTGTCCTATAGGGTCCCTATGAATTGAAATAGACTTGACAGCAGTAGGTTACTCAGTTATAAACATTTTTAAGGACCTATGTGATTCCAGGCCTTTTCTTAGATGTGATGTCTTAGATTGATCAGATATGTCACTGTGCTCAAGTAACTCATGGTCCATCCACTGCCAAAGAGTTGATTCTGACTCTTAGTGACCTTATAGACACAGTAGAACCATCCCCATTGGGTTTCCAAGGCTGTAAATCTTTATGGAATCAGATTGCCTCATCTTTCTCCTATGGAGTAGCTGGTGGGTTCAAACCACTGACCTTTTGGTTAGCAGACAAATGGTTTAACCACTGACCCACCAGAGCTCCTATTCATGGTCTTCTTGTAGTTGTTATGTGCTGTTGAATCGGACCAAACTCATAGAGACCCCTCCTTGGGTTTCTGAGGCAGTATCACTACAGAAGTAGATTGCCCAACCTTCCTTCCAAGGAGTGGCTTGTGGGTTTGAACTGCCAGCCTTATAGTTAGTAGTCAAGTGCCTTAGGCACTATGCTACCAGAGCTCCTATTCATGGTCTAGTTTGGATAAATAGAAAGATCATTATAACACTAATAAAACATTGAGAGAAAGAAAACCATGCAATGTAGATGAAAGGAAAAAAAAAAATGACTACTACCTATCATATAAAGGAGCTCTAGTGGTACAGTGGGAGCTCTGGTAGGATAGTGGCTAAAGCACTTGACTGCTAACCAGAAGGCTGGTGGTTCAAATCCACCAGCCACTCCTCGGAAGGAAGGTTGGGCAATCCTACTTCCGTAGTGATACTGCCTCGGAAACCCAAGGAGGGGTCGCTATGAGTCGGGGCCGACTCGACGGCACATAACAACAACAACAGTGGTACAGTGCCTAAGGCCTTTGACTGCTAACCAGGCAGTTGGTGGTTCAAACTTACTAGCCACTCCATGGAAGGAAAATGGGGCAATCTACTTGCATAAAGATTTACAATTCTAACTCATCGAATCCTCATTGAGTTTCCGAGGAGGTAAATCTCTGTGGAAGTAGATTCCCCATCTTCCTTCTGCAGAGTGGCTGGTGGGTTTGAGCTGCCAACTGTGTCGTTAGCAGTCAAATGCCTTAGGCATTGTGCCAAACAGATTAGTTGGCAGGGGTACAGTAAGTGAAGAAACAAAAGACAACATCATAAAATACAAGTCCATGATAAATGAATAAATTAATAAATAGCTCATATAAATAAATAGCTAGTATTATTTATGTATATTTATGTATGTAAAATTATGTATGTAAAAGTATATCTTCGTATGTTAGTATATATGACTAAGAAAGATAAATGAAAGGATGGTCAACAAACGAGGGATAATGCAAAGAATTAGAATTTCAAGAGTTTTAATATATTTTTCTGTATTGTTCATTTTTATAATTAGCTTATATCATTTCTATGATCTGAAGAAAAAAATGGCAAGTGACAAAAACAAGAAGAGTCAATGTTGGGTAATATTGTCTGAGTTGATTAACAAGATGTCATGCAAGACATGATACCTGATCTTAGTTTGTTTTATGAACATTTTATTGTGGTTTGGGTGAAAGTCTACAGAACAAAAGAATTTTCTATTCAACAATTCGTACACTTTTTGTTTCGTGTCATTAGCTGCAATCCCCTCCATGGAACAGCACTCTTCCCATTTCCTCCCTGGGTTCTTTGTTTCCATCTGTCCTTGTTTGTGCCTCCTGAGCCTTGTTTTGGGGCAAAGGTTCCCCTTTGGTGTCAATCACTTGCTCTCAGGGTACATTCCTCAAGGGTGCTATTATTCACTTTATAGACCTATTATTGTGCTGAAAAGATTTGGATGAGATTTGAAAACAAGCCATGGTACAGGCAGGAAGAATTGTGTAAGCAAAATATAGGCAAAGAAATAAACATGGGGACCAACCCTGAGGCAAGCCTACTGAAGTACAGCAGAAGATTAAAAAAAAAAAAAAAAAGGAGTAAATGGATTATAATCCTTGACCATAATATAGGAAGTGCAAATGGTCACCATAATACATGCACAAGAACATGATTTTTATGGTTAAAGTTAACAAATTAAAACAGCTTGGTTTCTTCAAGTTCTATGAATTGACAAATATTTTGAGTTCTTAGGACTCTGTCCATGGTGACACCATGTGTTCCACTCAGATGTAAACTTCAGTTTGGTAACATTTTCATTTGAAACCCTCCTTCCTGTCACTTTCTAACTCTGCTGTAAATATTTGCTTAGGAAAAAAATGTCACTAGAGATCTAAACTCAAGAAACAGCTTCCAAAAAAAGTCAATTTGAAACAAGAAAAAGCCATATTCTACATACTAACTAAACAAGACATCTCAAGACCTATGGTTCAGAACTCATTTCATTTAAAAAGAAAAAAAAAAAGTATTAAGAGCCTGGAAATACAAATGAATTCTTAATTTGGTATTCATTCTTATTTAATTCTGTCCCCTTTGTGATATGAAGCACATGTGCTTTGTCTGATAAACCGAAAGGCTGTCTAATGTCACTGGGTCTCCTATCATCTACAATGTCTGTTTTATAAGTTCTAAGTGAATATATATTAATGATATAGAATTCTTGCACTGCCACCAAAAAGAAAATAGTCCAAATGTCACTGAATGATAGTCACACCCTAACCCAAATCTATCAGTACCAACAGTGGCCCAAGGTGGTTGATTTCACCTGAGAAATATCCTCTCCTCTCTTTCACAACGTGCCTCTCCCTCTCTTAACTGAAGGTTAAAATCACATCAGCTTCCACTTTCTTATTGCCATCACCATGTTAGGAGACATGGCATGTAACATTATTATTCAATTTCCAGAAAACTGGAAAAGACACACAGTGCCATCAAATAACTCTTCGTATACTTGCTAGTGGATTAGGGGAAAAATAACTCAGGTACCTGTGTCTTTCCAGACAGTGATGCTTCTGAACCCTGGGTTAACAATGAAAAACCGAGAAAAAAATCTATCACAGTTCTCATTTATTGAGGGCTTGCTATATGTCAGGCATTGTACTGGGGGTGGGGGTTCTTCCTGTGTTCCTCATTTAATTCTTCTAACAACCCTGGAGAGCCTTGGTGGTGCAATGGTTAAGTACTTGGCTGCCAATCAAAAGATCAGCTGTTGGACCCACCAGTTGCTCTGTGGGAGAAAGATGTGGCAGTCTTCTTCCATAAAGATTACAGCCTTGGAAACCCTATGGTCAGTTCTACAGTGTCCTATAGGTTTGCTATGAGTAGGAATCAACTGAATGGCAATGGGTTAATAACCTTGGAAGGCAAGAATAGCATTATGATATTCACTTTATCACTACCTAGAACAATGCCTGAAGCTCTAGTAGCACAGTGCCTAAGGCATTTGACTGCTAACCAGAAGGCTGGTAGTTCAAACCCACCAGCCACTCCACGGAAGCAAGACAGGCCAATCTACGTCTGTAAATATCTACTGCCTTGGAAAATTAATGGGGTCACTATGAGTTGGAATCGACTTAGCGGCAATGGGACAACAATGTCTAGCAAAATAAACATTAACAAAATTAAAAAAATAAATGTAAGTTGCTGTCGAGTAAATCCTGATTCATAATAATCTTATAAGACAGAGTAGAGCTACCCCATAGGGTTTCCAAGGCTGTAAATTTTTATGGAAGTAGATTGCTACATTTTTCTCCCATGGAGCAGATGGTACATTTGAACCACTGGCCTTTCAGTTAGCAGCCAAACACTTAATCATTGCAACATCAACGTTCCTTATTAATAAAATAGGCACACTATGAAAGGGCATCATGTTTGGTAAAGTAGAGTTCAGCAAAAATAAACAATAATTGCAACAACAGACTCAAATATTGCAAGTCATGAAGATAGCAGAGACTGGGCAACATTTCCTTCTGTTATATATAAGGTCACCATGAATCAGAGTTGACTTAGTGGCAATTCACCACCACCACCATACCCAGAAGGCAGATGCAGTGAAAATCAAGCTCTGGAAGCCTCTAGCACCCAACACCTCACAAAACCAAAGTTTTCAAACCACCCCATCAGGTTTTATAGCCCAACTACAGAACCAAAAATTATGCCCAGAACTGCTCACCAAAGTCTCCAGCAAAGGACTCCTTGTCCCTGGTTCTGGTTCAAAGAAGACTTCAAACATGCAGATGATCAAGTTGGTGGCAGTGGGGGGAGGGCACCTGAGAGAGCTCTTAATGCAGTATTTCCAGAAGATATGGTCTCTGCCAATACTACAGTCCCCAGTACAAGTGCCACTTCTCTCCAGGAAGCAATCCTGCCCACCAGACTTTTTATGCAGAGTCCTCGAGTGATGCAAACAGTTAATGCACTCAGCTGCTAATCAAAAGGCTGGAGGTTCAAGTTCACCTAGAGGCATTGGAAGAAAAGTCTGGTGATCTATATAAAAAAGTCAGCCATTGAAAACCCTATGGAGCACAGTTCTACTCTGACACCAAATGATTTGCCATAATTAGAACCAGCTGGACAGGAAATGGTCCTGGTTAATCATTATCTGAAAGTGAAGACAGAAGGTGTCCTGCCCCTCAGTAATATCAACTCTTACATCTAAGTGCAACTACTGAGCTTTGGGCCCAAATACCTGGGTCCAATACCTCTTCCCACTTCTTCCTAGTTCTAAGGGCTTGGCCAAATGTTATGTGTGTCTCTGTCTCTCATCTGTAAAAAAGGGATAATTGTACTTAGTTGGAAAGAGTATTGTGAAGATGAGGGCAAAGTGCTCTGTACTTTCCTAACATCTGAACAAATATTATAAACCAAAAAACAAACTTAATGCCATCGAATAGATTTTGACTCACAGTGATCCCCATAGGGTTTCCAAGGCTTTAAATCTTTATAGCCTCATCTTTTTCCCATGGAGCAGCTGGTGGGTGCAAACTGACCTTTTGGTTAGCAGTGAAATACCTTACTGCAACATCACCAGAGCTCCTTTTAACAAATATTGAACATATAAAAATCAGTTAGGTGCCTCGCCTCTGGGTGCCCATAGCCCCACTTATGGAGTAGAGTAGAAAGAATAGAGGCAACAAAATGAAGAAGATCTGGGTTTGAATCTAGACCCTATTAGCTGCTCCCTTTATGACCTGGCCAACTGAGATTATTTCTTGGAGTTTGGTTTTCTTTATCCTTAAAATGAGGATCATAATGTAATATGGATATTGTCAATATTCGTAAAATAATTTAATATAATTAAAAAATTATATCCGACGAATATGTGCTCATTTATTCCATATTTGTTGGGCATTTTTATATGCACATACTGTGTTAGGCATTATAGGGATATCTACAGACATAATGTGCACAGTCCCTGCATATATGCTAGTTAGGAAAATAGAACATGAAAGTCAAGAAGCGATTCAAGTGTTTCACAGCAGTGCTGAAGAGTGCACTAAAATAGTGGCTATTTAGACAGGGTATGGGAAGAACTGTCACTTTTACACATTTCTCCCATCTGAAATTTTTAAAAAGCTTACATTATTTTTATAACAAACATTAATTAAAATAATGAGTAACCAAAAAACAAAAAAACAAACTCACTGCCATTGAGTTGATTTGACTCATAGTGACTACTCTTTGGGTTTCCGTGGCGGTATCACTATGGAAGTAGATTGCCCAGTCTTCCTTCTAAGGCGTGGCTGGTGCAGCCTTCTGGTTAGCAGTCAAATGCCTTAGGCACTACATCACCAGAGTTCCAAGAAAATAATAAACAAGTGTAAAAGGTGTCATGGCTGTTATTCATCCTTTAGAAATTCTTCAAATGAATTTATTTGTTAAACATCAGTCCTACACTTTTGTGCCAAGCACTGTCTTAGGTCCTGGGAGTTAAGGAGTGAATAAATTAACCCCTGTATGTAAGAATGTATGGACTATGAGGAGAGACAGGTATATAAATAATTATTACATAGTACTTTAAGAGAGGAGTGTAAAAAGTGCTAAGGTAACATGAGCTTCCCAAGACAAAAGGACCTCTGACTGGCTGCCACTTATGAGTTGGATTCAGAATGAGTGGAATGAGTGGACTTCACCAAGCCAAAGACTAGGAATACATTTTCTAGAAAGGGAATAAAAGTAATGCTTGCAAAGTAAAAAATAGCATTTGTTCCAACCAAGAAACCAAAAGTCATATGTGATGTGAGTGTACATGTCTAAGTATGCATGTGTGTGTGATACTATGCATGTGTGTGTGTGAGGGGCCATGTGTGAAGGATCACACACATTTTAGGAGGAAGCAAGAAGCTAGCCTGTGAAAGGCCTTGAAGTCCATGGTCAGAGATTTTAGTAATATACTTCAGGCAATAGGGAACCCTTGATTCTTTTTGATCTGGGGAGTAATATAATCAAAGCTATATTTTAGAAAGATCATGTCACAAATTCCATAGTGGAGGCTGGACGATGAGTTTGGGAAGTTCTGAGGATAGTCTGGAGTGAGGATAAGAAGGATGGAGAGGAGAAAATGAATTGGAATCATTTTCCCACCATTTGTTAGTTCTAGGTGGCAAGTGAGATTATATTTTCCTTCATTTTTCTTTTTTGGTCTAAAGTTCAATGAATTAAAAATATACTTTTTAAGTTACTAATCCCATAGAAGAGAGATCTAAAAGCAAAAGGACACCTCCTCCAGAGCTTTTCACACCCCAGCCTGCTCAAATGGAGTGTCTCAAGTTGACTTTAAGGTCAACTTGAGGTTCCCTATCTTTTAGGCAAACAGATCCCCTAACTCCAACTATGTACAAACAACTGGAATCCCTAATCAAGGAAGCAGTGAGGAATGGAGCTAATGGCTTTCTGTGGTGCATTATTTATTTCATAAGTAATTGTTCCAAGCGGCAAGTTTATCAGATATTCTGCCCCTGGTTTCTGGAATGAGGCTTCTGCAGTTTGGGGGGTTCTGTTATATTTTATTCAAGCCTGATGTTGAAAATTAGGTCCTTGCTTCATATGGGCTCTGCTCTCTCCCTCTAGATACTCCCTTTCCTCCTCTCTGTTTTTCCTCCCCTGCCTCTGTCCCTCCCTCTCTTTCCCCCTTTTATCTCTCTCTCTCTCCCCCACTTCCCTCTCATCCGCTGTCTCTGTGTGGTTTCAACCTCTTTCTGTCTCTCTATCCCTCTCTTACCACTACCTCATACTCTTCCTCTTTCCCTTTTTCTTCTCCCCTTTCCTCTTTCCCCCAAACCCCCCTTCCTTTTATATATATATATATATATATATATATATATACACACACACACACATACATCCACACACACACACACACACACACACACATATATATATACACACACACACAGAGAAAAGGTGCTTCAATTTTAGAAAAGGATCCAGGTCTTTGCGAGCTGAATGGTCTGACCAACACATGTGGTCACTGTAAGGTAATTGGCTGAGTGTAGCTTCAAGAGAAGGAAAAAAAAAGGGGTGGGGGGAGAAAGGGCTGAATGGTGGTCCTTTCATTTTGAGGAAAGTGGGTGGAGCCTGGAACACACAGTTGTCCCTGGCCATCAGTATCACTAGGCAGTTTAGCTGGACAATTCCTATTTGCTAATAAGCACTGGTCAGCCCCTCTCCTTTTCTACGGAGAGTAAGGTGGCACTGCTGCTGTTACATTGCACTGCTCAGCTACTCCTCCCACTCAGCTCAGAAAGGAAGAAAAGCCATAAAATTCACAACTATCTAATGTCAACACTGCAGGGGTTTCAGAGACCACTGGGTCCAACCCCAAAGGGTTACTGAAGTGGGCACTGGGGCTCCAGGTCGCTGAATGCCAAGGGGATCCATTATTAGAAAACATAGACCTAGGACCTGTTGCAAAAATCCTTCTTCCCTGGGAACATCTCTAGGTTTTTGCCTTCGGAACAGAAATCTGTCAGCTAGGGTTCAGATATATAAACCGATGCAAGAAGCTTAAAATAAAGACAGAAAGGGGTTAAAATGCTCATGGTGCGTGTCTGAAATCCCCTGCATGCTCCGGCAACAAGGGTTTGAGCAGAGGAGTGTTGAAGACTGGGATGCAGTGGTGGAGGGCTTCCAGCTCCGAAGACCTTTTAAATATGGCTGTACTGTAATACTGCAGTGCCAAACCCCGCCAGTCATTCCAAAAACAGAAAGCCCCACTCCGCAGCAGAACTTCCAAACCCTCCAAAAAGATTCCTCCCTTTTGCATCCGTTCAGTTACAGCTTTATTGAACACCACCAGGGGAAACGAGCGGCCTCGGAAGGCAGAGCACAGTAACCTCCGTCTGCACCACTTCGATTCCTCGAACATGAAACTAAAATGCATCCATCTGAAGTCAACCTCCCAAAGCAGCAGCGATGCCACTGCGAGGCGATTTACAGGCGAGAATCCCTCCAAGAAGAGGGGGAGGGGGGCTGGCAAGCAGGGGCACACCTTTTCTGAGCTGAGAACAAGCTGCTTGCAAAGTCCACGCAGAGTCTGCTGCCAAGGGTTAATTTTCTCAGCAAAAAACTGATACACACACATCTATTACACTCCTACAATCTCTGTCACTACCACACTTGTGAATTTTTGTTAATGTGAAATTCCCAGAAATTCCCTGATCAGCCCTATCTTTTCAGCACAGCCCCTCTGCCTGGGCTAGATTCCCACCTCATCACCAGTGAAAGCCCGGAGAGTCAGGCATAATTATTTTCCTACAAGGTTATGGCTAATTGGCCACTAACCTAATTGATTAATCATCTCATTTTTCAAGGCAGCATCAAAGAGCCAAGCAGAGGAGAAGAGAGAAAACAGGAGTCCGGATAGCAAGACGGTAAAATTATAGACTGGGTAGAAGACCCCCCAGCCAGCTCTCCTGGCTTCTGATCACATAAGTAGACAGAAAAAAAAAAAAAAGGCGGGGGAGGGGGAAACCAGGAATGAGGAGGTGGAGGAATGCCCAAGATCACAGAATGAGGCTGGAGCCTTGACGCTGCTCAGCCAGCCTGCGCCCAGCAGCCTCCGGCGCGGGTGAAGTTGTTTCTGCCTTGCCGGGAAGAGTTGCATGGCTGCGCGTCAACCTAGCCTCGCCTGGAGTGGCAGTGAGCAAAAACCACTCCTGTCCGTCTCGGGCGAGTCTGCGCTGGGGCCCCCGGGGGTCGCCCTCGCGCTCTGGTTACAACTTGCGCTGCTTTCCGCCGCAGCCCTTGACTGCGCCTTTGCGCGCGACCCAAAACTTTGCGCACACTGCAGCCGCCGCCCGTCCTGCTTTTCGCAGCGAGTTGCGCGCCGCCAATTGCCGCCGGCAGTCGCTCCGCAGCAGGCGCTGCCCAGCTTCGGGCTCCAGACTTTTCCCTTGCTTCCTTCAATAATTCCCACCCAGAGGGCTTCCCTGTGGCTGCGGGATCGTGGCGCCCGCCCCAGGCTGGGCAGTATGGGTGAGACTTTCCAAATGACCACCTCGCCAGGTCCCAGCAGCGCCCGCGGAACGGATTGGTCCCTGTAGCCACCGCCACCCCCGCGCTTCTATCCCGAGCCTCCCACGCCGCAGCAGGCTGGCGCAACACCTCATACCTTCCAACCACTGTGGACCACACTCTTCCCTCAGCCCTCTCGACTCATCCTCAGGTTGCGAGAGAGGACGAACGGGCTCTGCTTTTGTTCCCTGGGGCTGCCAGGTCTGTGCAGAGCCGGGACCCACTGGAGGGACGGCGGTGCTGAGTATCCCAGGAAGGAAATGCTCACTCCCAGCAGCTCCGCGAGAAGCAGTAGCGGCGGTGGCGGCGGCAGCAACAGCGGCAGTAGCAGCAGTAGAGATAGTGCCGGCTCTCTGCAGGCCACATCTTTCATACCTTATACATCACTACCGCATTCCCCCGAATAGGGGAGCCCCTCAGCATTTCGCCACCTAGCACAGAATGCAGGCGCTTGCAGCAGTGGCGAGGCCTGACCTGGCCGGAATATGGACATCAGGAGAGAAGGACTTTAGCACCCACTTACAGGTTCCCTCGCCGCTGCAGTCATAGCGAGGAGTACAACTTGTAGCCATTCTGCAGTCCTCAACTTCTGGGGTAGTCTGCTCCCTGGTGAGATGTGGACTTTAGGTCAAGCAATGATTATTTATTGGGGGGAGCTCTCTCAAATCAGACTGCCGCTGGTGTCCTCATACACACGGAGCTCTGCAGCAGTAGACACATGCACATGCATGTACATAACCCCCAGTCACACATGCCCACACACTCCACAGTCAAGAATGTGAGCACGGGAGTAGGCAGTCCAGGGTTCCAGTAGCAGTTGTGTTACTTTAAGCAAATTACCGAGTGATTGAGCCTCCATTTCTTCACCTGCAAAATGGGAGTCAGATTATCTGTCTCATAAGATTCTTGCAAGACTCAAATGACATAAGCATAGAGTTTGACACATGTTAAGTGATAGCAGCAAATGGTCGCGTTTTTCCTCCTTTATCCAATGTATGTCTGCCTTTCTTGGGATAATACATCAATAATACTTCACTCATTCACTCATTTATTGTGTGCTTCCTATGTGACAACCACTGTTTTATGTGTGGGGTGGAATTTTCAACAAGTAACAAATAACTCCTGTTTTCTTGGAACCTGTTTTCTAGTAAAAGGATATTGACAGTAAACAAGTAAATTAACAACAAACAACAAACTATTAAAAAAAAATTAAAACCCATTGCCATCTAGTCAATGCTAACTTATAGACCCTAGAAGACAGAGTAGAACTGCTCCAAAGGGTTTCCAAAGATATAAATCTTTTAAAGAAGCAGACTGCCTCATCTTTCTCCTGTGGAGTGTCTGGTGGGTTCACACTGCAAGCCTTTTGGCTAGTAGCCAAATGCCTTATCCACTGTGCCACCAGCGCTCCTTAACAAACTATCAGATAGTAATAATTTCTATGACAAAAATTTAAACAGCTGGTGAGATGGGATAGGAAATGAGTGGGATACAACATTAGGTTGGGTGGTTGGGAAAGGATTTTCTGAGGAGATGACAATAAACCTGAGCCCTGTATAATAATGAGCCAAGAGTAAACCATGTGAGGAAGAATATTATAGGCAGAGGGCCTAGCTAGTGCAAGGGCTCTGTGACAGAAATAAATTGACTTTGAGAAGAAGGGAAGTTGGTGTGGCTGGAAGGTAGCGAGAGTGGTGAGTTGGTGGCACACCGTAAGTTATGGAGAAAATCAGAGAGGGGGCCTGATCTTGTGGAAGGAAGTCAGAAGGACATTAGATTTTATCATAAGTCTGTAATTAAGCCATTATATAAGTGTTACATTATTGGATATAGACCATTCTTATTGGTAAAAACTCACTTTGGCTTCTAGCAGAGAATAAAGTGGAAAAGGTATGTGTAGAAACAGGGAACCAATAAAAATTTCTTTCTGTTGCCTGGTTTCCTCAACCACAATGACCTCTGCTCTACCACTAGGTCGCCTGGGGGGAAAGACCACTTAACAGGAACCCAGAGAGTCTGGGTTCCCACCACCACTTGCTATCTGTGTGTATGATCTTTCGGAAAGTCATTTCATCTCTTCAAGTATCCCTTCTGTCAACTATAAAATATAAAAATGAAAATATATTCTCATAAAGTAAATGTGAAGATTAAATGAAACAAGGAAGGCACATGACTTGCCAAATAAATGTTCATTTCACGCCTACCATAGCTCTCAATCTCAGATCTCCCAGGAGACTCTGGAATGCTCCCACAATTTCTCTAGAAGGAGGGAAGGTTGGCCATCGCATCCTTGGAACTATCCTGTCTAGTGCCAGGAGGGAGAAACCTATTAAGTCCAGGAAGAGCCCAGCACCCTGGGGAAATGCTTGCATTCTTAATGCTGGCCCCTGAATCCATCTGTCATCTTCTCATGCAGGGAACAGATTTTCATTTTGTTTAGGTCCTTTTCATTCTTTTTTTCTGTGTCTGCCACCCTCATCTAGTTTGAAGCATGCAGGACATCATCACATAAATGACTCAAGATATAAAAATAGAAGGGAAGGGGGGGTAGAGCAAGAGATGACAGGAAAGGAAAACAGACAGTCCTTTCTCTCTTAGCAACGGGAGAAAAGGTTCTCAGCTGACATACATCATAATTCCCTTATATCTCTGTAGTAATCCTTTCCCCCAGCAATCCAATAAGGTGCAGCCGGCATGTTTGGATGTTGTTTCACTTTGTCAGATGAGGAAACTGAGTCCAGACAAGTGAAGTAGCAGAGCTGGGACATGGACACAGATTCTCTTGACTTTCTCCTTCCCAGTGTCTGAATGCTACAAATGGCCTGTATCCAATGGTGGTGCTTTACTTCTGGGACCCTGGACCATTTATCTAATCTGTGGCCAGACAGAGCTGTGAATCTCAAAGACCTTCAGCTCGTTCTCTTACACACAGCTCAATGTACTGTGCTCCGATCCACCTTTCCTTCAAGCTAGTTTTATACACAACCATGGGGATATTGCAGCCCAAACGGGGATGTTAAATGCTAACTGTAGGCTAGAAACTGATTTTATAGGTCATTATTTCTGAGTTGGTGATCAGAGAAAGAATAGATGCTAATTACTGCATCTTTGCAATGCTGCAACTGTATTATAGAGAATGTGAGACTGAATTTTGAGTCCCCATTCTGTAACTTACTGTGTGTTCTTGAGTTATGAAACCCCTCTGAATTTTAATTACTTCATCTGTAAAATAGGGTCAATATCTATCTCCAATGGTTGTTGTGAGACTAAAGGAGATACTTCAAGGCATGTGCTCAATATATACCAGTAAACCCGTTGCCATCAGGTCAATTCTGATTCATGGTGATCTCATGTATGTCAATTAGGACTTTGCTCCATAGAGATGGCTGATTTTTGCAAAGCAGATCTCCAAGCCTTTCTTCTGTGGTGCCTCCAGGTGGACTCGAACCTACAACTCTTCAATTAGCATCCAAGAACATTAATGATTTGCACCATCTAGGAACTCTGCTCAATATCTAAAACCAAAAACCAAACCTACTGCCACTGAGTTGATTCCTACTCATAGTGACCCCCATTGAGTTTCCAAGGTGGTAAATCTTCACTGAAGTAGATTGCCCAGTCTTGCTTCTGTGGAGTGGCTGGTGGGTTTGAACCATCAACCTTTTGGTTAGCAGTCAGATGCCTTAGGCACTGTGCTACCAGAACTCCTTCTGCTCAATATCTACTTCACCTTAAATATGAGTATCCTTTCCTTTCCTCTCCTTCCATTCCTGCTACCAGTGGTATGCTGGTTAACAATGGGTTCTGAAAAATAAAAGCACTGATTTGTAACAGTTGCCCATTTCCTTGGTGTAAATATTCCCACCATGCCCAATTTCAAGCTACCAACATGATGCCACTGAATGTGGCACTGGGAAGAGACTCACTCAATCAGCTCTTGTAAGCCTGCAGTAGCTGGATCCTGCACATCACTGCCTGCCATCCATAGAAATCAACCAAACAGGTGGGCAGTACTTTTCAGATTACAGAGCCGTTTCTCCAGTGTCATTGCTTATAATATTCACAATGATCCTTGAAGGAAAATATCATACCTATTTCCCCCACTTGATACATGGGGAAATGGAGGCATGAGAAGATTGAGTGATTTGTTCAAGTCAGGCAGTTAGTAAGTGAAAGAGCCAGGATGCCAGCCTGGGATTTCCAGCTCTAAATCCAGGAATCCTTCTACGCTCCAGACCACCTGTTACCTGTCAGATCACTTGTCCACACCCCTCTGTTTTGGTCCCAAGATACCAGGGACTGAGCTTCTGTTTCTCAATCTTACAGACAAGGATAGACATCCCATGCCTGCTTTCTTAACACTATGTCCTGAGAACCAAATGAGATAATGTAGATGAATGCTTTGCAAATCACAAAGCACCCTCTGTAGATAAAATTATGAATATTAGAGTTAATGGGTATGGGAGTGGCAGATCCCAGACCCTAGGGTAAGGGCAATACAAAGAAAAAAACAAAAAACAGGGGAAACAGAGTCACCCTTAACATACACATGTCAGATCTACAATCAAAAGGAAACATGCAGCAAGATATACATTCAGCTTATTAATACAAAGACAACTGAAATATGAAACATAAAACAATGTAACTGTAATCACAGGCACAGACAGAATTGCTCTTTAAGCAGAAGCATTGCTGCTTTTCCTTTCTGTTGTCTATAAAAATATGGTCATTCCTTACTAGAGTACTGCCCACCCCAATACCCATCACCCTCCGAGAGAGGTCAGGATTGCCAGCTTAAGCAAGAGGGAATTTATTGGTTCATGTCCTTTGGTAGTCCAGGGTGAAGCCAGCCTGGGTCTCCACTGATTTCAGTGATGTCATCATGTCTATGATATTTCTCTCTCCCTCCTCTGTTCCCTTTGTTTCTCACACTCCCTGTATCTTCTCCACTGCAGAAAGCTTCTTTCCTACAGGAAGTGGGCAGAGACATGACCATGGATAACTCTGCTTGAATCACCTCAGTTTAGCAAATTGAGAAGAAAGAGAGATTCTGTCTCCCAGCCTCCAACATATGAATCCTAACCAAAACAAATTCAGCTTGTCCTGAATTAGGTCACATGTCTAATCCCTACTCCAGTTAGGATTAAAGAGTACTATGATTGGCCAACCTTGACATAGATTCAATTCTCTGGCCAAACCTCAATGAAGTGGCAGGAAGGTCCTGTCACCAGATAAAGGAAAGATGAATCTCAAGAAGATGAAATTGACAGGTATGCACTGTAGTGCCAGAGTCAAAAGTCAGGCCCTGGCTTTGCCTTCCCATGGCCTACTGACATTGACACCTGTACTATTCCTATGGCCCCACACTGATTCCAAGCTAGAGAACAGCAGGAATAAAAACCCAAGATGGCAAGCAGAGTGTGTCTGAAATAATAAAGTCTAAGCTCTGTAAGTCAAGGACAATATCTGTTTTATTCCTCAGTACCTCACACAGTGTAGGCACCCAGTTAATTTTTATTGAGAAAATGACAACAACAGTAGATTGAAAGGGATGGAAGTATTCTGAGTCCTTGTCTCTGAGTTATCCATGGTCATGTTTCCACCCACCTCCTGTAGGTCAAAGAGGGCAGTGATGGTTCAGTGGTAGAAGTCTCACCTTTCATGTGGGACATCAAGGCTTAATTCCCAGCCAATGCACCTCATGTGCAGCCACTGTCCATCTATCAGTGAAGGCTCTTGTGCTGCTCTAATGCTAAGTGGGTTTCAGAGGGTTTCAATTAGGCAGTCTAAGAGGAAAGGCCTGGCAATCTACCTGCAAAAATCAACCAGTGAGAACACTATGAATCACAACGGTCTGATCTCATTGTGCATGAGGTTGCCATGAGATAGGGGCTGATGCAACCGCAGCTAAAATCTACAACAACAGCAGGGATTAATAGAAAAACAAAGGTTGGAATTGATTACCGGTGAATCTTAATGGGGTGGATCTTATGGGTAGATCTTAATGGGGGCTGGATTTGCTGTATATTTGCTGACACTGCTCTCTAACCAAGGCCCAGAATAGCAGGATTCTCACTTCCTATAAGCTGGATACTATCCCGGTAGTGTTGCTGTTTAATACTGTCATTCCTTAGAATATTGGACTTCCAACTATGCTAGAGAACAGTGTCTGTGGTAGTTATGTGTCAGCTTAGCTGGGCCTGGTCTTGAGTGGCTGGGCAGCTGGATGTAGTTATTTCCCATGATGAGACTGGTAATCAACTCCATGGTGGAATCTACTATGAGCAACTGAGTATGCCTTAGGGATGTGGTCTTCTTCCAGTATGTAAGAAGAAGCTTTGTGAAAGGTCTTGAACTTCTTGGCACATCTGGATCTTGCATTTGATTGAGTCATCAGTGGTCTGCTATGTTGCCTGTCGACCATGGGACTGTCTCTCTAGTGGTCTGCCGTGCTGCTTGATGATCTTGGGACTGTGCCATTTTACTTGTTGACTTTGAGTTTGTCAACCTCTGCAGCCAGAGGAAGCCTAAGGCTGACGGCCTTCACCCAGCCCCTAGAGCTGGCACTTTGAACTCAGACTTCTGGCCTCCTAAATGTAAGAGAATAAATCCCTGTTTGTTCAAGCCATACATTTGTGATATTTCTGTTATAGCAGCCTTAGAGAACCAAAACAGTGTCCAATTCAGATTAGCCTAATGATATTGATTCACTATCTTTAGGCTTCCCTTCTGAATCTAGGAGGAGCTCTGGTGATATAGTGCCTAAGACATTTGACTGCTAACCAGAAGGTTGGTGGTTCAAACCCACCAGTCACTCCTCCAGAAGGAAGATTGGGCAATCTACTTTCATAGTGATAATCCCTCAGAAACCCAAGAAGGGGTCACTGTGAGTCAGATCTGACTCGATGGCAGTGAGGTGCTTTTTTTTTTTTTTTTCTGAATCAAGAGTCTGCTCATAATTGTCTCCCTCCCAATGGCAAGCACTAGCAGGTAAATACCAATTGAGGACAAGAAAAGATGGAGACAAAGGACAATTGCCAAACTAAGCATCAGATGACAATAGTGACTCCAGTTTCATTTTGTCTGGTAACTTGCTAAGTGATTGTGGAAAGAGTGTCTGGGCCTCCATTTCAGATTCAACAGATGTTCATCAAATGCCTGCTCTTCACTTCATTCAATTTCACAATAAGCTTTTAAGGTAGGAACTATGATGTCCATTTTGCAAACTGAGACACAAAGAAATTAAACTAATATGCCCAAGCGCCCCATTTCCAAAGTAACAAGGCCAAGATTTGACCCTAGGACAGTTTAGCCCCAATACCCAGGCTTTTTGCACTGCATTGCTACTTCTCCTCCAGGGCCTGTGGCCACAGGGCTCAGCTGTGGGGTTGTGGGATAAGGGTGTCTCTTCTAGTTCTGCCTGCCTCAGAGAGAGAGAAGGGCCCAAAAGGCATGTGCTACCTTTCCAAGGAGGCATGCTTTAATCCCTCTCCGGTGGAAGTTTAAAAGAACACTTTTCACTCTCACTGGCGTTATTGCCAAGGAGTCTATGGGTCCATGGTTGCCAGGGTGATTAAAGAGAATGGGATGAGAATGAATTTGTCAAAGAAGGCTCCATGGAAGTTCCATGGAGTTCCAAAGGCAGCATGGACCTGGCCTTCCAACTGCAAGCTTCCGGATTCCAGTCTTGTTTGTCCTCTACCCACCCTTGTGGGGACAACAATTAAACAATGCAGTGCCTTCAGAGGCTGGTGGCAGGCTTAAGTAAAGAAAAGGAGGAGAAAGAGTGTGGAAGAGAAAAACAAAACAAACAAACAACAACAACAACAACAAAAAACCTCTAACATCAAGTCAGATCCAACTCATACCAACCCCTCCTTGGGTTTCCGAGGCAGTATTGCTACAGAAGTAGATTGTGCAATCTTCCTTCCAAGGAGTGGCTGGTGGGTTTGAACCACCAGCCTTCTGGTTAGCAGTCAAGCCTTAGGCACTACGTCACCAGAGCTCCCATGGAGGAGAAAGGGTGGGAGCGTTTGAGGCAATAGATGTTAAATTGTGGAGATTTATTCAGAAATGTGTTCAGATGTTAATCAGAGGTATCTATTACAATACACCAATTTCTTATACACCCATTGTGTGCAATAGCTCATAGAATCTCCTCCTATTCTCCCATAGTACCTTATTTTAACCCCATTTTTTATATTGTCTGTTTGCCTAACTCTCAACCCTCACTAACCTGTGAGCTCCTTGAGGTCATAGTCAAACTTGTGCTGATCATCTCTGCATTCCCAGAGTCTAGCAGATTGGCTGGCACTAACATGAGTTTGGGAAACATTTGATAATTTAGTGAACACGATGTGTAAGTTCATGATCAAGATTCCCATGCAGGTGTTCTAACTCCAACTCCACAAATTGATCTCCTGCACCTTTCTGAAGTCCTATAAAAATTATTTCCTAGCAATTAATTTGACACAGATACGCTGACTTGCTCCATCTCTTGAGTTGGTGTATTGGAATATAATTTGAAAATTTTATTGTTATTAAACATTGCACATGGGGATTTATGTCTTGTTTTCACAACTTGACTGTGAGCTCATTCATTCATGCAATAAGCATTCATTGAGTTATGTGTTGGGCATTGTTTCATGGTTTTCTCATTCCATCCTTTCCCTCCTCCACGAATGTATTCATTCAGAGCCTATTGTGTGTCACAGGCTCTGTGCTTCATGTGAGATGTCATCTGTCCCAAAAGGACTCAAGATCTTAGTCCAAACTGTAAACTCAGAAGTCTTTAAGGGCCACATTAATAAGTTCAATGATTGAAGCAGTTGACTGGTAAGAGGGGGTGAGTATGTTTGGGCAGGGCTTCTGCATATTGCTGTGAAGTTTATACACCATCCAAAGGAGCCTTGTGGAGACGGTTAGGGTCTACTGAAATCCAATCCCTCTGCTCATCAAGCCATGCACTGAAGTCTGGGCTATATCTGTCTCAGGTATCACTACTACAACTTTAACTCAGTTACCACTGAGAAGATTTTGACTCATGGTAACCTCATGTGAATCAGAGTAGAATGGCACTCCATAGGGTCTTCAATGGCTACTTTTCCAGCAGTAATCACCAGGACTTTCTTCTGAAATACCTCTTAGTGGACTCAAACCTCCAAACTTTGAGTTAGCAGCCAAGAGCGTTAACTGTTTCTACCACCTATGGACTACAGGTAGAAACATATGTTCCTTTGCAGGAATGCACTTTGGCTTGCGAAGTCCTGCACCTGATTCTGCATCTGGCCAAAAGGGCTACAGCTTTCTAATTTGCACAAGGGCACTGCATGGGCTAAAGGAAGGCCTGTTATTTATGATGTGGTTTGGGGCTATATAAAGAATAAACTTCAGGGTGCACATTCCCACCAAAAACATTAAAAATCAGTTAAAGAGATTTTCGCACAAATGAAACGCCTCTATAAATATTCAGCTAGCTCTAAGTCACCTGTATACAGTTCCTAATTTCTAGCCCATTATTTAAACTACCTGTTATGAATTAAATTGTGTCCCCCAAATATGTGTTGAAGTCCTAACCCCTGTACCTGTTAATATGTCCTTGTTTGCAATTGAGGTTTCTCTTTTGTTATGTTAATGAGGTAATAAACCTAATGACTTCTAAGTGGTATTTTGCAAAAAAAAAAAAAAAAAAGCAGATTAGACACAAAGACACACACACAAGGGGAAGAGAGACGCTTTGTGAGGACCCATCTACAAGCAAAGGAATGCACGATTGCCAGCAGATACCAGAAACTGGGAGAGAGGCCCACAGAAGAAATCAACATGGCCAAGACCCTTATTCAGACTTTAAGCCTCCAGAACTGTGAGGAAGTAAATTTATATCTCTTAAAACTACTCACTCACGGTATTTTTTCTTATGGCAGCACTAGGAAGCTAAGATATAACCCTTAAAACTAAATATTAGCAATCTAATCTTACAGTTGGAACAGCTAAACTACACAATTTAGAAGACGTTTGTAAGGTCACAATTTATGATGTGAAGCTCGAAGAGATTAAGTCAGTGATGGAGCTAAGGCTGGAACTCAGCTTTTATAAAGTACTAAGTCATGGGTCCCTTCTACTTTCTAATGTGGTTACTCACAGGACTCAAGTAGAGAGTGTGATATTCACTTGGAGTCAGAGAATTCTTGCTGATTTGTGTTTTAAATTTGTGTTGTTGTCACATGAGAAGCCTTACCCCACTGTACCTGCTACACACACACACACACACACAAACACACACACAGGGCTACTCATAGCCTTGTTCCTTGGGACAGGCATTTGCCTGCTCTTCTGTCCTGGCGTTGCAACTGCAAGTCACTTCACACAACAGGAGGAGTCTGAGAACCACGCAAAGGAGCGACTGTGTCTGTCAGCCTCACAGGCTGTGAGGAATCTGCAGACAACAGACACGCCAGGGGCATCAAGGACCCATTCTGTTTACTTTGCCTCCCTACTGCTCAGTTATTCAGCCCAATCTGTTTCAGGAGTTCAGTCAGTGAAAAGAGTGAAAAAGAAAATCCATTTAAACCAACTGGCCAAGATATTTTGCAGGTCTAGCTGGAGGCATGTTGGCAAAATGAACAGAACATGGTTTCCAATGCCATTTTCTAAACGAAGGTTCTACTTCCAGCACTGCCACTAAATCACTGTGTGGTCTTGGCCAGGTGCTTCTCCTCTCTGGGCATCGGATTAGGTGACATCTGGGGTTTCTAGCAATTCTCTGGGCTATAGCTCAATGACAGTTGGCAAAAATGGACATGGGGAGAACCCCAGGTATTGCAAGGGAGGCTGGCCTCTGGATGAAGAAAGAGCTTGGGTAGTAAAGGAAAGAGACCAGCTCCCAAACACCTTTAACACTGATGACATTGATTGAATTTCCAGTTTGATACCTTCAAAGGGTCCAGGGTGTTTTCAAATAATGTGGGCTGGTGTTTGTTGAAGGTCTATGGAGAAGATCTTGCCCTCAGTGATCTAACCCTATAGATAGAGAAGGTATCCTATGTAAACAAGGATAAAGACTTTGGAATCAAAAGCCCCAGGTTGAACTCATGGCTCTGCCACTAACACTCCAAACAAAAACAAAACAAGCAAGCCCACTGCCATTGAGTCATTTCCAACTCATAGCAACCCCTATGGGGTTTTCGAGGCTATAAATCTTTACAGAAGCTGACTGCCTCATCTTTCTGCCATGGAGAACTGCCAGTGTTTTGTTTTGTAGCCCAATGCCTTAACCACAGCACCACTGGAGCTCCTTCCACTAGTACTCAGTAGATGGTTAATGAATAAATGAGCTCATTGTGCATCTGTGGGCAAATTCCTTAACTTCCCTATGCCTCTGCTTCCTCGACTGTTAAGTGGGACAGTAATATTGCAGTCTTATGGTATTGTAACTCACCAGCCACTCCTTGGAAGGAAGATGGGGCAATCTACTTCTGTAATGATACTGCCTTGGAAACCCAAGAAGGGGTAACTATGAGTCAGGTCCGACTAGACAGCACATAACAACAAGAACATGGTACTGTAAAATTAAATGAGATAATAATCCCAGACCAAAATAGATACATATCTAAAAGTATCAGTCTTCTTTTCTCTTTCCTTGAAGAGGCTTTGTCTTTGTTTCCTGGGGCCGCTGTAACAAAATACCTCAAAGAAGTGGCTTTTAAGAATAGAAATTGATCTTCTCACAGTTCTAGAGGCTAGCAGTCCAAATCAGGCTATCAACCATGTTAATTTCTTCTGAGAGCTCAGAGAGAGAAGCTGTCCTGTGCCTCTCTTCTAGCTACTGGTCAATCCCTAAAATCTTTGACATCCCTTGGTTTGCAGCTGTGCTCTTCCCATTTGTTACATGGCAATTCTCTCTGTCTTACTCTCCAAGTCAATTATCCTCTTTTATAACACACTGCACAGATGGGGTTAGGACCCACCCTATCTCCAAACAAAGTCATGTTCACAGGTATCAAGGGTTAGGACTTCAATGTTTCTTTTTGGGAACCTAGGAAATCTTACTGTAAAATCTATGTGGTGCTAAGTAGAGTAGAATAATTCCCTGTGATCCAGAAAAATCTAATACTACTTCCTCTGGGATCTCAGGCAGGTGACTAATCACTGTTAGGCTCTAATTACCCCTTCAAAAGGAGGTTTCAGAATCACCCCTCTCATCGTCATTGGGCCTTTTACAAAAAGTAAAAAATTAGCTGAACTTATCAGTTTGAGGAAACGAACAGGAAGAAGACTATAAATTGTTCTGGGTCCTTTCATATTTCTCTAAGGAAATTGCATCTGTCTTGCATACACAGAAAGGCATCTACTGAAATTTCCCATCACTATCACTTCTTCTCCCAGCCATTGGACGAATAATGATGCAATGTACACATGTCCGTGTTATCACACTCCTCAGTACAGTCCTTATTGCCTAATTATAAACCCAATGCAATGAGTCCTTTGTGGGCTGGCTGCTGTCTACCTCTCCAACCCCCTTTCTGGCCAATCTCCAGCCAGTACCCTTGTTGTTGTTGTTGTTGTTGTTATTTGCCATCGAGCCAGTACCCTTAGTCCAGCCAAACCAACCCCCTGCAATTCCTTGAAAATATCTTCTTTCTCATGCCTTATACCTTTGTGTATGCTGGAATTTTTTTTTTCAGTCATGTATGTTTTTCTCCTCATCCTTTCCCTCTAACTCCAATTCATCCCTCAAGAATTAGCTCAGGCATTTCCTCCTCTAAGATTTCCTTGAAGCTCCACCCCACACCTTTATCTGTGTTCCTTTATCTGTGGTAACATAATATTGACATCATCTCTTTCATCCTTAGACTTCTTATTGGTATATAAAACTCCTAAGCACAAAGAATGCTTTCTTTTTCTCTGTTTTCCACAAACCTGAAATACAGTTATACAGTAAATATTGCTGTATAAATAATTGCAATGTACACAACACTTTATATGTATATAACATTTTTTTGGGCTTATAAGGAAAATAGGATAGATATATTTCTAACTTCACTTCAGAAATAAAGTTCTAATCCAAGCCACAAAGCTAAGAAATAATAAAGTAGGGGCTGAAGCCCAGATTTTATGTCTTTAAACTGTTTCCAAGGAAAGCCCAAGAAATAGCACCCTTAGCCTGCCTGGGTTTTGAACAAATGGAAAAATAAATAATAACAAAGAGGAAGAGAAAAGCGTCAAGTGTATTTCTGCTGTAGGTCAAGTGGAGAACACAGCCATAAGTGTGTTAATATATGACCAATGAATTGGGCAGACATGCCCACCCAATGTGAGGAACTATTTTACTGCCTTACCTGGGATGCCTTCAATGCTGTTTGAAGATATGTTCTCTCCCAAGAGAGAAAAGGAAGATTGATGTGAGTTAGCATGCCAATTCATTGTTCCAAAACTTATCCATCAAAAAACATTAATTTCCCCAAACAGGTGTAAGGGGTAAAGAAAGGACAGGAGCATGCAAATATAAAATACTTTCTCATAGAAACCAGAAATAGGAAATATGCTTATCTGACTCAAACAACAACTCAGAAGACAAGCTTTTAGACCCAGTTTGAAGAAAAGTTAAATTATCTCCCCAAAGAAATTTAACAGGCCTGTGCATGGACTCATGACTTTCCCAAACATTGAATTTGAGATCCCTCTGAGACATCTAAGCAATGATGTCTAAAAGGTGATTAGATCTATATATCCATAGCTCAGGAGTTAGGTCTCAGCTTATGTTATCAATTTAAAAGTCATTCATCTGTGGAGGTAGTTAAAGATATGGAAGCAATGAGACTACCAAGAGTGAATGCATTGAGTGAGAATAGAAAGGGTCCAAAACTCAACCCTCTAGAAAGATATCCTTTAAGGGTTAAGCAAAGAAGAAAAACCTGTGGAAGAGACTAAGGAGTGGCCAGACATGTCAGGGGTGGGGGAAGCCACAAGAAGAATTGGCTATGTGGCCCAAGGAAAGAAGAAGTTTAAATATGAGGGAGTGGTCACAAGTGTCACATGTTGTTGAGAGGTCAAACTTGAAATATGATGAAAAAGTAGACACTGGATTTGAAGTGTATGAGTCAATGAGGAGTCATTTCAGTCGAATAATAAGGGCATAATCCAGAATACTTGGGGTTGAGAAGTGATTGGAAGATGAGCAACACTTGTAGACAACACTTTCAAAACATCAAGTGTGAAGAGAGGACAGACACATAAGGACACTAGCTGAAGGTGCAGGCTAAGTTGAAAAGAGAATTTTTTTCTTCCATTTTAAATATAAAGATACTTAAACATGTTGATGGGAAGAAGGAGCCAAAAAAGAAAAGAGAGAGAAAGATAGCAGGGCTTCAAACCAGTTCATTCTGATTCCACCCCTGCTGAGAAATTGTATTTCCCTCCCAGATACACTGAATCAGAATCCACATTTTGACAAAATCCCTAGGTGATTCTTATGTATATAAAAGAATCTTATATATACAAAAGAATCACCTGAGGATCTATAAGAATCACTTGGGATCTTGTTAAAATGTAAATTCTGATTCAGCATATTGGGGTGGAAATGCAAAATCTCAGCAAGGAATCAAACTGGAATGAACTGATTTGAAGCTCTGGAAGATACAGAGAGAAATATTACTTGGTGAAACAGGAAGGTGAGATCTGGAGTACAGGTGAAATGTTTTGGAACATGGATTTGGACTCAGATAGATGGAGTTCAAATCCACTTCCTAGTGGCCTGACCTCAATCAAACTATTAGCACACCCCCCAAAAAAAACTCAGTTACTTCATCTGTAAACTGAGTATAACAAATAACACATGCCTAAAGAAAAAGACTGAATAAGAATTGATGTGTTTGAATTATGCTATTGGTGAAGAATATTGAATAGATCATGGACTGTCAAAAGAGTGAACAAATCTGTTTTGGAAGAAGTACAGCCAAAATGCTCCTTAGAAATGAGAATGGTGATACTCCATCTCATATACTTTGGCCGTATTATCAGGAGGGACCAGTCCCTGAAGAAGGACGTTATGCTTGGTAAAGTAGAGGGTCAGGGAAAAAGAAGAAGACCCTCAACAAGATGAATTGACACAGTGGCTACAACAATGGGCTCAATCATAGCAATAATTGTGAGGAAGGCATAGGACCAGACAATGTCTCATTCTGTTATGCATGGGGTCACCAGGAGGCCAAAGTGTCTCAGCGGCATCTAACAGCAACAACAGCAACAATGAATAGTTTAGAGCTGCTAGCAAATACTTGGTTCTCTTATTCTGGGCACATGTTAGGATTATACTTCCTCATCCCAATTAAAATTAGGCAAGGACATCTGACTTTCTTTGTCCAATGAAATATGGACAGAAGTGATGTGTGGCACTTCCAGGTGGAAGTTTTGTGTGTCTGTGTATGCTTCACCATGTCCTCTTTCCTTCTGTCATGGCAACCTCACTGTTCCATATAGTGGCTGCCTCTCACAACCTATGATGGACATGTATCATGAGCAAGAAATAAGCTTTTGTTTTGTTTTGTTTTAAGCCACCTAGATTTTGTGACTACTTGTTAATGAGGCACAACCTAAACTATCTTTACTGTACAATTTCCATGAGAATCACATGAGAATATATGTAATATGGCATACAGAATAAGATCATACTGAAAACAGAAGGTACTTTATAAATTATGATTCCTTTCCCTTATTGGGAGCTATAAATAGTTCTGCTTGGTGGATTATAAATACATGAAATTGTTTATAACACGTTTTAGTAATAAATGATGGTAGCTAACATTTATTGAACATCTATGATGGCCCGTATCTGGGTAAAGAAAAACTCCTTGCTGTTGCTAGCTTCTTTTCCCTGATGTTCAGTTTCTTTCTCCCATGATCATTTCTGGCTATACTTTTCAACCAACTAGGTATTGCACATCTTGACTCTCAGTGTAAAAGGGAACCCCAGAAATCATCCAGCTCAATGTCTACCTAGTCCAGAGCTTCCTTTACAATTTCCCTGATATGTGGGCATCCAAATGTTGCTGACTCATTCTCTGTGACAGGTTGTTTACTACCTTATGAGATAGCTGCTGGACCATAAGTTCTAACATGTCAGGGCCCGTGTTTGTCTTGTTCACCTTAGAATTTCTTGCAGCCAGGCCAGTACCTTGTAACATAATAGAAAATCAATAAATATGTATTAAAGGATTGAATGATCCTATGGACAAACTGTTGGATAACTCTAATTTTCAGATTTCTCATCTATAAAATGATGACAATGATACTAATCTCAGATGATGTTGATAAAAAATAAAAAAACACATGAATGTACCTGATACATTGTGGAAGCTCAATTAGCACTGGTTTTCATCCCTGATCCTATCTCTTAAACAGAAACCAAAATAAAGTAATACCACAATACAAATTGAGGCATTCACTAGTCTTCTAATTCATTTCTCATAGCCAAACTTATGAGTAATTCTTAGAACAAAGACATGATATATATGGAAACCCATCCACTGTCACTGAGTTTATTCTGATTCATAGCCACCCTGTAGGACAGAGTAGAACTGTCCCATAGGGTTTCCAAGGTAGTAAATGTTTATGGAGCAGACTGCTTCATCTTTCTCCTGCAGAGCAGCTGGTGGGTTTGAACTATCAACTTTTTGGTTAGCAACCAAAAAACTCCTTTTGATATGCATGGAGTGCACTTAAAATCCTGGACTTTCAGGCTTCAGGAAGCAGTGTAATCCAGTGATGAGGAACTCAGACTCTGGAGTCTGACAAATCTGGTGCAAATCTACTCCTGTGGATTATTTGACCTTCTATGTTCCTTAAATTTGCCAGTAGCCGTGAATCTCCTTATCATTAAATGAGGATACCTCATAGGGTTGTTGCAAGTTCTAAGAAGAAAACAGATATAAGATGCTTAGTGCAGGGCACATATAGCAGACATTTATTAAATATGACGTATTTGTGTTATTAGTTTAGAGTGCTGAGAGACTTTAGGAGTCATTTACTGTAATCGCCAATCAACTGACCACTGTCAGCTAATTAGATGTTATCAGTGATACAGTAGCTTTCACCACCTCCCTTCTGTAAATAGAAATAATCTGTCATCATGGGCTATTGCAGTGTATTAGTTAGGGTAACAACACTTGATGTAACAAAGAAATATAAAGTATATATGGCTTAAATATGATGAAGTTTATTGCTTACTTATTCAAGTTCAAAATTAATGTGCTTAATATGTAGGTGGCTTTTCTCCATATAAGGAGCTCTGGTGGTGTAGTGGGTAAGACATTAGGTTTCTAACCAGAAGGCCAGAAGTTCAAAGCCACCAGCTGCTCCATGGGAAGAAGATGAGGTGATCTACGTCTGTGAAGATTTACAGCCTTGGAAACCCACTGGGGGTTGCTATGAGTCAGAATCGACTCGATGGCAGTGGGTTTGGGTGGGGTTTTCTCCATGTAATGATTTAGGTATACAAGTTATATCTCTCTTCAACACGTGGCTTCCAAGGACATCATGCTTACTTACATACATCAAACCACTGAATGAGGAAAGAAGCAGTTGAACCACTGCTTCTTGAATATCTTGGCATGAAAGTAACACATGACTCTTTTTCTCATCTTTCATTGATAAGAACGAATGAAAAGGCATGAGCTAAATACAGGAGGTGCTAGCAAATACACTTCCTGTCTTGAAGCATGAATTTCAATGGTCAGCTGTTATTTCAAATAACTGATAAACCTTTTGTCACCTGCATTTTCTTTGCTGTGATTTTCACAGTCTGAGAAAGAAGGTTCTATTTTAAATATGGGAAGTCCTAAAGCATTATATACCATGTGGCATAACTAAGAAAAATTTCAACTAAATTTGATGATGGAGGTAAAAAGTAAAATGTACGATGTGTAGGGAAAGTGAAAGAGAGAGTGATAAACAGATGAAAAGAGAGAAAGTTGGGATTGAGTAGAGGTAGACAAGGATACTTTACACATAGAATATATCATACAGTCCTCACAAAAATCTTGTAGGATGGACATATTTCCTACTCAACAAAGTAAAATGAGACTCAGGGAGGTGGAATGATTTCTCTAATAGCATCAAACAATATGAAATTGCAGAGCTCATACTCAGACCTAGTTTGGTCTAACCACAAAACCAAGGCTCTCTTTCTCCAGATGTGAGCATGCATACTCTCTTAGTTTAGATCTTTAAATCATTTTCTTGGGCTAGCTCTTTCCTCTAATTGGTTAAATTATTTTTTCACCTAGAAGTAGTAATCTTGTAAGTGGTTTTAACTCTCACTTCCATTGACATTACATCATATATCTCACCAAAAAAAAAAAAAAAAAACCTGCTGTCCAGTCGATTTCAACTCATAGTGACCCTATATGACAGAGTAGAACTGCCCTATAGGATTTCTAAGGCTGTAAATATTTACAGAAGCAGATTGTGTCATCTTTCTCTCATGGCACAGGTGGTGGATTCCAATCACTGACTTTCAGCCACTAACCAAAAGGTCAGCAGTTGAACCCACCTGCCACTCCAGAGAAAGATGAGGCAGTTTATTTCTGTAAAGATATGTCTCACACAGAGGTATAATTACAAGGAGGTCTATATCTTGTCCACTTTTATTGACTCCTCTAATTCAAAATGATTGGTAAATTTGTCCATGTTGCACAAAGTGAAATTAACAAATTCTCCTTATGGTAGAGTCTGTGAATATACCACTTGAAATAGCCCAAAATTCCTCTCCCTCCCAGTAAAATTCTAACCATAATTTGCCAGCAATGTCTCCACCATTTTGAATGGGAAAGAAAGGAGTAGGATCAGAATTGTTGGGAGTGGAGTATAAATTTCCACATTGGGTTTGGCTTTACCTCTTCCACCCAGCTTGAGATCCCAGCTTTGTGGAATGAATGAATGAATGAATGAATGAATGAATAAGCTTTGTTTGCTGTAGGTGATTTCCTCATAAATGATTCATATTTGTCTAATAACTTGTGCCGCCCCTCTCATCTAGAAGGCACCCATTAGCCATGGAGAGCCAACTACTGAATTTGACATTGATGAATGCTTACTTTTGATCACTCCAATTTATAGGACTCTGTCTTTGAATCTACACACACACACACACACACACACACACTACCAAGAATCTGGTACAATTCATGGGAAGCATTAATTAGTGCATATCAAATGTGAGCTTGACAGGGCTATGATTTAAATACAAAGATGCCTTAGGAATTATGATTCAATATTTGAGCTCCATGCTAGTCTGATGCTATTGTATCCACCTGAACAAATACAGCCTGGCATCCTACCTTCTCTGCAGCTGTTTGACTCTATCCCCACAGGCTGGTGGGTCTGAAGGGGTCTCTTCTATGGAAGAGGGGGATGAGGAAGAATTCCATACATGGTTCAACAAGATGGAAGGCAGCTGGGAGAAATGGGCAGGTTTCTCCATTCCTCTCTTGCTACCAGGAAATAGTGTTTCTATAAGTACAAGAGGAATACCAGGTCACCTGACTGTCTGCAAGGATGATTTCACCCAGGATATGACACTGTTTAACTGTGGGACATCTGGTAAATTCCTTCATCCCTTAGAGTCTCATTTCTTCATCCATAAAATAGATACAATAATTCCTACCTCACAAAGTTGTGTATTAATAAGAGTTTACATGTTTCAGGCACTCACTTATGCCAGGCTCCGATCTAGCATTTCAGTACAATTTGTCTTTATCCACTCCTTACAAGAATTTGATGAATCCATGAATGAAACTGAGGAGCAGAGACTTAGGAGATTTGGCCAAGGTTGTCCAGCTATCAAGTGATAGAGCAGGGATTCAATTAGAATTCCATGCTCTTCTTATACTTTATCTTTTCAGTTTGCTTTTGACTTGAAGTAGAAACAGTTCAGTTTAAAGTGGCTTAATAGAAAGGTGAATTTATTGGCTCTTACAAGTAAAAAAATTGAAAAAGTAACATTGGATCAGGCTAGATTGAAATGTTCAAACAATGTCATTGAGGGTCTTTCTTTACTTTTCTTCCCTTTGCAGGTTAGTCACATTCTTTCCTACTTCAGGGGATTTATCCCATGACATCAGGTAAAACAGCTACAACATCTCCATCTTACATATCCTTATAGTTCATGTACCTAAAGAAAGAGAGTGTCTTTCTCAAAGGATCCTCTGGAAATGTTCCAAGGAGGCTTCCCAGGGTCTATCCTGACCCTCAGTGTGATTGACCCTGCTTGCTTAGGACAAGGATGAGGTGATGTCACCTTTTACTGAACCAGCTGGAATAAGGAGGGCTGGTTTCCCCCCCAAAAAAGCATTTTGAGCAGAAATTGGTACATACTCATCTCATAAAGATCCTCAATGATCTTTTGGCAAAAACCTAACATGTAATACCTATTATTTCTAAACCCAGAAATGAGACAATTTCTAAAACCTTCTTTAAAAGGTCCTTGCTTCATGTATTGACATGTGACATATTCAAATAATTCACATTGGAACTTATCAGTTCCAAGAAGTCTTAAATCTCTTCTCCAGCTTTCCATTATCCAAAAACTCCTATTGTAGTCATTATCATTTCTGGATAGTATGGGAGTTATTTATGGCCAAATCTGTCCATACAATTCCTCACCTCCAACTAGATTCTGAGGTGACAGGAACCCAATTTCATTTACAGTAAAGTTAAACGTTCAGACTTTGCAATCAGAGGTCTAGATTTGAATCCTAGCTTTGCCACTTTCAAGCTATTTGATCTGTTAAATTATCTATCCATATTGAATTTCAATTCCTTCATCT
>NW_006921770.1:3787978-3792161 GCF_000298275.1 Orycteropus afer afer
AATTCACAATGCATTTAAAGCAGCCTATAACAATGTCAACAATGTGTGTACACTAAAGTCTAGAAACAAAAGTATTGGAGCCAGGGAAATTATAAATCAGAGCAGTATTTTAAAACCTAAGGAAAAGCAAGAATACAAATATATTGTTGTTGTTGTTATGTGCCATCAAGTCAGACCCGACTCATAACGACCCCTCCTTGGGTTTCCGAGGCAGTATCACTACAGAAGTAGATTGCCCCATCTTCCTTCCGAGGAGTGGCTAATGGGTTTGAACTTCCAGCCTTCTGGTTATCAGTCAAGTGCCTTAGGCACTAAGCTATCAGAGCTCCTCAAATATATAGGCCTTTATAATTATTAAACTATATTTGAGCACATATAATAGTTAAAATTGAGCTACACATTTCCTGGGAGCCAATAGAAAAGAAAAACACAAATAGTTAAGTGGTTTCCCTGGTACGTGAGGAAGAAACATTTTAAGTCCTCATAAAAGCAAAGCTTTTTCTGGCACTTATTTCTGAATATTCACCCAAGAGGACATTTGGGGTGAATGAGATCTGAACTAACATATGTAAAGCCCCCAGTAGCTAGTTCAAAACAGGTGCTTCCTTATGCAAACATCCTTCCTCTATGTTCCTAGCAGAGTGCTTTTCACAAAATAAGAATGGATAAAATCCATTTGGGAAGTTCTGGAAAAGCAACATAGAGGAGACACTTGAACTGCATCACAAAGGGTGAGTAGACATTTGTAGAGCAGGGGACAAGCAGCCTGTGTAACACATATGAGGGAGTAGTACATATCTAAACACCTCAGAGTCCAGCCATTTGGCGTGAGCTAAGTAGATGATGGCTGATGAAGATGGAGAGAAGCAAGGTTTGATCACTCTGCTAAGGAACCTAGATTTCACCTGCAGGCACTGCAAATCTTATTATTCACAAAATGTATTGGAGTCATCAAAATTGTCATGTCTCAATGATTTGAGAACTGGCTTTCAAGTGTGTAAATTATCCAAGTTCCCATTCTCTCTATGCTTCTTTCTTTATTCATTTCACTGATCATTGGTTATAAATACCATAGAAATAAGAAATATTAGTGATCATGTGCATTATGAGACATTGACTTGGGGGGCTATTATATACAATAAGTTTTGGAATATGAACTCTCCTTATTTCATGAGATGACTTGGCCCTGCCCAGTGTGCAGGGTCCCAGTATATAGAGAAGGCATTCTCTTACTGGTAACTGAATGAGGGAGGGAGTGATGCAAAGACCTTTAATGTCTATTCCTAACACTTCAAGTAGTGTCACTTTCCCTGGGCATTGTGGCTATTCAAATAAAAGCTTAGTTGGGATTTGAGAGAGAGGTTGAAGTCAATAGGAATTTCCTAACCATGGTAGAAAATTCCTGCACTGCGATATTCCTATTGCCCCTGATACCCAGTTCGTAACACACGGAGCAGGCAAGGTAATCTGGTGAGGATCAGAATTCAGTCCCTCCTTTTGTCATTCACTCATTCAGTCAGTGCCTCCTGAGGACTGGGAATTCAGAGATATGTAGCCTGATTCCTGCTCTAAAGGTGCATGGTCTAGAAGAGAGAGACAAATAAATTTAAAAATTATGTTCTTCTATTAGAGTAATAATGGTCATGAAAGGTGCATTCCAGGCCCACCTCCTCTGTGATGCTTTCCTCTAAGTCCCTAGAGTATTTTATTCTCCATACCACTAAATTGGCCCCTGTCACATTCCTCCTACTTGTGTCATGTTTGGGGTATATTCTTCAACCTACCACCTAGACTACAATCTCCATGAAATGACTTTTCCATATCTTCTCTTTCATCTCACGTTTTCATATTTCCATGCATTTGCTCATACTGCTCCTTTTGCCTTAATCCTCAGAGCCCTCCTGCTCCTCTTGGTGAACTTCTATCACTTTTTTTTTTTTTTTTTAATTGTGATTCAGGTGAAAGTTTGCAGAGTAAATTGGTTTTCCATCCAACAGTTCATCCACTTATACTTGGTTGTGTGTGCGACATTGATTACAATCCCCAAAATATAATAGCACTCTTCCCACTTCCTCCCTGTAGGAATGGTAACTACCATTTCCCTTTGTCCTTCTTTCCTCTCCATTCCTGCTCTCTGAGCTTCATTCCTGGTAAATGCTGCCCTTTTGATCTGTTATGTTTGATTGTTCTAAATAGTGTGTACCTCCTTGCTGTTATTGTTCACTTCTTAGGCCTGTCTATGGTTTGGCTGAAAGTTGAGCTACAGTAATGAATTTAGTTTGAGACCTGAAGGGTATCTAAGGGCCATAGTCTCAGAGGGTCCACCAGACAAGTAAATCTGGTCTTTTTTTATTATGAGATTTGTCCCACATTTTTCTTCCGTTCTATCCAGGGTCTCCTACTGTGATCCCTTTCAGAGTGGTTGGCAGTGGTTGGAATTAGTACGAAAAACTGGTCTTAGGGTAATGGAGGTTGAGTTTATAGAGTCCACTCTGGTAGCACAGTGCCCAAGGCACTTGACTGCTAGCCAGAAGGCTGACCATTCAAACCCACCGGCCACTCCTTGGAAGGTTGGGCAACCTACTTCCAAAGTGATACCACCTCAGAAACCCAAGGAGGGGTCGCTACGAGTCAGGGCTGACTTGATGGCACATGACAATACTCCCTTGGAGTAATTGTTTCCATGAGTCTTTGATTTTCTTCACTCTTCTTTGCTCTAAGAGAGAAAAGTAATAGTGGCCCAGTGACCCACTCCCCAGGTATTTGGTTATGGTTAAGAAGTTCTCATAATTTTGTCCTGTGAGCTCTACTAAATCTATACAGAAATTTTTACAACACACACACACACACACACACACACACACACACATATATATATATATATACACATATGTAAAAATACCAGTTGCCAAATCTATATATAGTCTTGGGTATAGTCCCATTCACCTACCCATACTTAATCATCTTGCCTGTCTACCTATGTATCCACCCATAAATTAGTGTTTTTTATTATTTATAATGCAAAATTGCATATTTAATAGTGTTTACCTTCATTGTCTGTAACTCTTGTGCACTTCTCCATGTCCTCCTTTTCTTTAGTGATATTATGCTGGTCACCCGGTGTGTTGGATTGGGTTCTCTAGAGAAACACAAAAACCAGCAAAGTGTATATGTATATTTATAGAGAGAGAGAGAGAGAGAGATTTATCTTAGGTAAATGGCTCACAAGCGTGTAGAAGCCGACAAGTTCAAGCTGAAAAGTTCATCTCTGGAGGGGGATGGGGCCCGGAGCCGCCTGGCTTTCGCACGCATGGCAGAGGATTTCAAGCCACAAAGTTCGTCTCTGGAGGAGATGAGGCCCGGAGCTGCCTGGTTCCCGTAAGCACAACAGAGCCGAGAGAATCAAGCTGGCACGCAGCACACTGGTTGCTGTTCCCAACAAAGGATGAATCCGAAAACCTCCAGGGCGAGCGGTGAGCCGCTCACTCAAGGAAGTATATAGTCCGGAATGCCGTTCTTCCAGCCTGTCCCTGGGATAGCACTGCAGGCAGGCCACACCCCCGGGGAAACTCCCCCCGGGCAGACTGGCTGCTCAGAACCAAGTCATGTGATCCATCATGGGAACCACCACTCACAACTGGAGTCCAGCCAAGTTGACACATCTTCAACTATCACACCCAGTATTTGTGTATTACTTTTCCCTTGACCCAAATAAATGCATGTGTCTTTCTTACTTAGTAATTTTCCCTTCTATCCCCTCCTACCCATCGTAACCATCAAAGAATTTCTTTTTTCCATATGGAAACCTTTCTTTGCTTGACACTTTACAATAGTGGACTCATACAATATTTGTCCTTTTATGACAGACTATTTCACTCAACATAATGTCCCTCAAGTTCATCCACATTATGAGGTGTTTTGTGGATTCTTCACTATTCTTTAATGTTGCATAGTATTCCATTGTGTGTGTGTATTATAGTTTGTTTATCCATTCAGCCATTGATAGACACTTAGGTTGTTTCCATCTCTTTGTTATTGTGCATAGTGCTGCAATGAACATGGATGTGCATATATCTTGTGGTAGTTATGTTTGTGTGTCAACTTGGCTGGGCCTGGTTGAGTGGCTGGGCAGCTGGTGGTAGTTATTCCCCATGATGAGACTGGTAATCACCTCCATGGTGGG
>NW_006921770.1:3792291-3795432 GCF_000298275.1 Orycteropus afer afer
CTTAAGTTAATGGCCTGCCATGTGGTTTGGTAACATCAGGACTGTGCCTTTTGACTTGTTAACCTTGGGGCTTCTCAGCCTCAGCAGCCAGCAGCTGTCTGAGTGATGAAACGCCTCTAGCTCCAGTGGGCCGGGAGCAGGAGGCAGAGCTGGACCCCAAGGTTGAGGAGCTTCCACACAGCCCCTAGAGCCTGGCATTTTGAACTTGCACTTAAAGCCTCCAAATTGTAATAATAAACTCCTGTTTATTAAGGCCATCTCATTTGTGGTATATTCCTGTCAGAGTGGCACTAGGTAACCAAAACATATCTGTTCATGTCCAGTCTCATAGTTCTTTAGGATGTATACCTACTAGTGGGATTGCTGGATCAAATGATATTTTTATTTCCAAATTTTTAAGGAAGCACCATATTGTTTTCCACAGTGGTTGTATCATTTTATAGTCCCACCAGCAGTGTATGAGCATTCCAATCTCTCCATATCCTTGCCAGCATTTGTTGTTTTCTGTCTTGTTGAACTTTGCTATTATTGCTGAGATGAGGTGATATCTCATTGTGGTTTTGATTTGCATCTCTCTAATGGCTAATGATGTTTTCAATAGCCTCATATGCATGTGAAAATTGGACAATTAATAAGGAAGACCAAAGAAGAATTGATGCATTTGAATTTTGTTGTTGTCAAAGAGCATTGAAAATACCATGGACTGCCAGGAGAGCTAACAAATCTATCCTGGAAGAAGTACAGCCAGAATTCTCCTTAGAAGTGGGAATGGCCAGACTTTGTCTCTCATACTTTGGTCGTGTTGTCAGAAGGGACCAGTCTCTGAAGAAGGATACTATGCTTGGTTAAGTAGAGGGTCAGTGAAAAAGGAGACCTTCAACAACATGAACTAACACAGTGGCTGTGATGACAGGCTCAAGTATTTCAAAGATTGTAAGGATGGTGAAGTCCTGGGCACTGTTTCATTCTGTTGTATATAAGGTCACTATGCGTCGGATAGGAGCTCTGGTAGCATAGAGCCTAAAGCACTTGACTGCTAACCAGAAGGCTGGCGGTTCAAACTCACCAGCCACTCCTCGGAAGGAAGGTTGGGCAATCTACTTCCATAGTGACACTGCCTCAGAAACCCAAGGAGGGGTCCCTATGAGTTGGGGCCAACTCGACGGCATGTAACAACAACAACATGAGTCGGATAATTTTACTGTGTAGAATAACAAATTATGGATAACATTATGAAGAATGGGAATTCCAGAACATTTCATTGTGCTCATGAGGAACCTGTACATAGACTAAGATGTTGTCGTTTGAACAGAACAAGCGGATACTGCATGGTTTAAAATCAGGAAGGATGTGCCTCAGGGTTATATCCTTTCAGTTTATTCAATCTGTATGCTGAACAAATAATCTGAGAAGCTGGACTGCATGAAGAAGAACATGGCATCAGGATTGGTGGAGATTCATCAACACCCTGTGATGTGCAGATGATACAACCTTGCTTGCTGAGAGTGAAGATGACTTGAAGCACTTATTGATGAAGATTGAAGAATACAGTCTGCAGTATGGATTACATCTCAACATGAGGAAAACAAAAATCCTCACAACTGGACCAATAAGCAGCATCATGATAAATGAAGAAAAGATTCACATTGTTAAAGATTTCATATTACTTGGTTCCACAATAGGAGTTCTGATAGCACAGTGCCTAAGGCACTTGGTTGCTAACCAGAAGGCTGGCAGTTCAAACCCACCAGCCACTCCCCGGAAGGAAGGTTGGGCAGAAGAAGCAGTCAAGAAATCAGACATTGTGTTGCATGGGCAAATCTACTGCAAAAGACCTCCTTAAAGAACTGAAGAGCAAAGATGTCTCTTTGAAGAATAAGAGGCACCTAGCCCAACCCATGGTGTTTTCAATTGCCTCATATGCATGTGAAAGTTGGACAATGAATAAGAAGAGTTGATGTTTTTTGAGTTGTGGTGCTGGTAAAGAATACTGAAAGTAGCATGGACTGCCAGAGAACAAACAAATCTGTTCTGGAAGAAGTGCAGCCAAAATGCTCCTTGGAAGTGAGAATGGCCAAACTTCTTCTCAGCTACTTTGGTCATGTTGTCAGAAGGGACCATTCCTGGAGAAGGATATCATGCTTCATATGATCATTTGTTCAGCATACAGATTGAATAAGTAAGCTGAAAGGATACTATCCTGATGCATAACCTTCTTGATTTTAAACCACGCAGTATCCCCTTGTTCTGTTCAAAGGACAATCTCTGGGTCTATGTACAGTTTTCTCATAATCACAATGAAATGATCTGGAATTCCCATTCTTAGCAATGTATCCATAATTAGTTATGATCCACACAGTCGAATTCTCCGACTCATAGTGACCTTATAAAGTGGAGGGTCAGTGAAAAAAGAGGAGACCCTCAACAAGATGGACTGACACAGTGGCTGCAGTGATAGGCTTAAGTGTAGCAAGGATTATGAGGATGGCACACAACCGGGCACTGTTTCATTCTGTTGTAGAAGTGGGATTGCTGGATTAAATGGTATTTCTATTTACAAGTTTTTAAGAAAGAGCTATGAATTGGAGTGGACTTGATGGCACCTAACAATAACAATAACAACATGAGTTGGAGCCAACTTGATGGCAGCTAACAACAACAACAACAATGGCTAGTGATCACAAGTATTTCTTCATGTGTTTGATGTCTGCTTGAATATATTTCTTTGGTGAAGTGTCTATTCACGTCCTCTGCCCATTTTCAATCAGATTGTTTGATAGGCTATTTATGCTATAATTTTGTCCCTATTTTTATTTTGCTGTTCTTTGTAATTTCAGGTTTTATATTTAGGTCTTTAATCCATCCTGAGTTGTTTTTGTATATGGTGTGATGTATGTATGGGTCTCGTTTCATTTTCTGCAAATGGATATCCAGTTTTCTCAGCACCATTTTTTAAAGAGAATGTCTTTTTCCCATTTAATGGATTCCAGCCCTTTGTCAAATATCAGCTCTCCATTGTTGTTGTTGTTATGTGCCATCGAGTCGGACCCGACTCATAGCGACCCCCTCCTTGGGTTTCCGAGGCAGTATCACTACGGAAGTAGATTGCCCCATCTTCCTTCCGAGGAGTGGCTGGTGGAT
>NW_006921770.1:3799572-3806945 GCF_000298275.1 Orycteropus afer afer
GAAAGAGGGGGAGGCCTTCAAGGAGATGGATTGATACGGTGGCTGCGATGATGGGCTCAAGTATAGCAGGGATTGTGGGGCTGGCGCGGGATCAGGCAGTGTTTCGTTCTGCTGTGCATGGGGTCGCTATGAGTCGGAAATGACTTGACGGCACTTAACAACAACAACAACTTTTAGTTTCTTATAATATTGTTTTGCAGTTTTCTTTGTACAGGTCTTTTGTGTCTCTGGTAAGATTTATTTCTGAGTATTTTATCTTTTTGGTAGCTATTGTAAATGATATTGTTTTACTTATTTCCTTTTCAGAAATCTCTTTGCTAATGTAGAGGAATTGGACTGATTTTTTATGTCGATCT
Source organism: Orycteropus afer afer (assembly GCF_000298275.1). Classification (NCBI taxonomy): domain Eukaryota; kingdom Metazoa; phylum Chordata; class Mammalia; order Tubulidentata; family Orycteropodidae; genus Orycteropus; species Orycteropus afer. Next base: position 3,799,929 of record NW_006921770.1, read on the forward strand.
TAAATCCTGCCAGTTTGCTGGATCTTTCAATTCGTGCCAGAAGTTTTCTTGCTGAGTCTGTGGGATTTTCTACGCATAGGATTATATCATCAGCAAATAGGGATAGTCTTACTTCTTCCTTGCCAATTTGTATGTCTTTTATATCCCTTTCTCACCTTATTGCCCTGGCTAGGACTTTCAATACAGTGTTGAATAGAAGTGGTGATAGAGGGCATCCTTGTCTGGTTCTTATTCCATGTTGAGGGATTTCCTTTCTATTCCTACTTTTCTGAGAGTTTTTGTCATGAAAGGAGTGTTGCATTTTATTAAATGCCTTTTCTGTACCAATTAATATGATCATTGGTATGAAACCCACTTGGTCATGATGTATAATTTTTTTGACATAGTGTTTGATATAGTAGTGCTGGATTTTATTGGAAGCTCTGGTGGTGTAGTGCCTCAAGCTACACCTAATACTGCTAACCAGAAAGCTGGCTGGTGTTTCAAACTTACCAGCCACTCCTTGGAAGGAAGACTGGGCAATCTACTTCTGTAGAGATACCACCTGGAAACTCAAGGAAAGGTCGCTGTGATTCAGACTCAATGACACTGAGTCTGGTTTTTTGGATTTTGTTAGATTCTGTTGGCTAGGATTTTATTGAATATTTTTGCATCTATACTCATGAGGGGTATTCATTTGTAATTTTCTTTTTTAATAATGTGTTTGCCTGGGTTTGGTATCAGGGATATGCTTGCTTCATAAAATGAATTTGGGAGAATTCCATCCTTTTCTATGTTCTGAAATAGTTTGAGTGGGATTGGTGTCAGCTCTTCTTTACATGTTGGGTAGAATTCTCCAGTGAAGCCATCTGGGTCAGGACTTTTTAAGTTTTTTTCTTTCTTTCTTTCTTTCTTTTTTTAATGACCTATTCAATTTATTCTTTTTTGGGGGGCCTGTTCAAATTTTCTTCCTCAGCCTGTTAGTTTAGGTAGTCTGTGTGTTCTCAAAATTTCTTATTTCTACTAGGTTTTCAAAATTGTTGGAGTATAGTTCTTCCTAGTTTTCTGTTATTATCCTTTTTATTTCAGTTTTTCCGGTGGTGCTGTTGTCCAATTCATCACATATTTGTGTTATTTTCATCTTCTTTTTCTTTTCTTTAGTTAAATTTGACAGTAGTTTGTCAACTTTGTTAATCTTTTTGAAGAACCAACTTCTAGTCTTGTTGATTCTTTCTATTGCTTTTCTATTTCATTTATTTCTGCTGTAATCTTTTATTTCCTTTCTTTTGGAAACTATGGGCTTTTTCAGCACTCTTTTCCTAATTGTTGGAGTTATTGGGTTAAGGTATTAATTTGATTATTTTTCTTCTTTTTGATTTGTGTATTTATTGATGTAAATTACCTCTGAGTATTGATTGCACTGTGCCCAGAACATTTTGGTATGTTGTGTTTTCATTCTCATTTGTTTCTAGAAAATATTTTATTTCACATTTTATTTCTTCTGTTATCCAATAGTTTTTGAGCAGAGTTTTACTCAATTTCCATTTATTTGATAATTTCCCCCTGATCTTCCTATTATTGATTTCTAATTTTAGAGCATTGTGATCCAAGAAGATTCTTTGCAGTATTTCAATGTTTTTAAATTTACTGGGGCTTTCTTTGTGCCCTAACATGTGGTCTATTTTGAAGAATTATCCACGTGCACTGGAAAAGAATATGTATTGTGTTTTTGTTGGATGGAGTGTTCTGTGTATGTCTCTGAGGTCAAATTGGCTGATTGTTTTGTTGAGATTTTCTGTATCTTTGCTGAGTTTCTTTCTAGTTGGTTTGTCCTTCATCAAGAATGGTAAGTTAAAATCTCCTACTACTATTGTGGAATTGTCTATTTCTCCTTTCAATTCTATTAATGTTTCCTTTGTATACTTTGAGCTCTTTCATTGAGTGCATACATATTTATTATGGCTATGTCTTCCTGCTGGATTGACCTTTTTATCATTACATAACTTAATGTTGCTCCTTGTCCTTAATGGTGCTCTTCACCTTGAAGTCTGTTTTTTCAGAAATTAATATTGCCACTCCTTTTTTTTTTAGTTGCCATTGACTCTATTTTTTTTTCCAAACTTTGATTTTTTTAATTATTTTCATCTTTGTATAAGATTCTAGTTGGCAGCACATTGATGGTCAGGCTTTCTTCTCCATTCTGTAACTCTCTTTCTCTTGATTTTTGCATTTAACCCATTCACATTCAGTGTAATTACTGATAGATATGAATTTACTGCTGTCATTCTGTTGTGTTTTTTATTGTGGTGATGATGATTTCTTTGCTCCAATTATTTTCCTGTGCAGTGTTCATTTTTTATCACATTTTCTTTTCATTTTTTTCCATCGTTATTGATTTTGTATTAACTAAATCCTTAATGATTTTCATCTTTTCCCTAGAAGCCTTATTAGTTTTCTTTGTGGTTACCCTGTGATTAATTTTTACTTTCCCAGAGACCATAGGAGGGAACCAGAAAGAGAGAGAGAGGCAGCACATAGTGGGTTCACAGTGGCTGGAAGAGGGTACTAGGAATAGAGAGAGGAGGTGCAGTTTGAAGCAGCTAAAGGAGACAAACTTATCTGTCAGTTTGTCATACTGTTTGGCTTGTGTGTTGTTGTGAGGCTGGAGGCTATGCCATGGGTGGTATTTCAAATGCCAGCAAGTTTACCCACAGTGGACAGGTTTCAATGGAGCTTCTAGGCTAACACAGACTCAGAAGAAGGATGCCATCTGCTTCTTAAAGAATTGGCCAGTGAAAGCCTTATGAATAGCAATGAAATACTGTGTGATATATTACTGGAAAACTTTATGAATAGCCCTGAAACATTTTCCAATATAGTGCCTGAAGATGAGCCCCTTAGGTTAGAAGGCACTCAAAATATGGCAGGGGAAGGCTGCCTTCTCAGAGTAGAGCTGACCTTATTGATGTGGATAGAGTAAAGCTTTTGGCACCTCCAATTGCTGATGTGGAATTACTCAAAGTGGGAAGAAACAGCTCTAAACATCCATTAATAACTAGAAAATGGAATGTGCAAAATATGATTCTAGGAAAATTAAATGTTGTCAAAACTGAAATGGAACACATAAAGATTGATATCCTAGGCATTAATGAGTTGAAATAGACTGGTTTTGGTCATTTTGAATCAGACAATCATATGATCTACTATGCCAAGAATGACAAATTGAAGAGGAATGGCATAGCATTCATCATCACAAAGCATGATTCAAGATCTATCCTGAAATACAATACTGTCATAATATCCACATGCCTACAAGGAAGACCAGTTAATAGTACTATTATTCAAATTTACATTCCAACCACCAAAGCCAAAGATGAGGAAACTGAGGATTTCACCAACTTCTGCATCCTGAAATTGACCAAACAAGCAATCAAGATGTGTTGATTATCACCGGTGATTGGAATGTGGAAGTTGGAAACAAAGAAGAATCAATGGTAGTTGGAAAATATGTTCTTGGTGGCAGAAATGACACCATAGATCACATGATAGAATTTTGCAAGACCAATGACTTATTAATTGCAAATACATTTTTCAACAACATGAATGGTAGCTATATACATTGACCTCACCAAATGGAATACACAGGAAACAGATCGACTACATCTGTGGCAAGAGAAGATGGAAAAGCTCAATATCTTCAGCCCAGGAGTTGATCAATATCAACAAGCCCAGGAGTTGATTGTGAAACAGACCATCAACTGCTCATATGTCAACTGCTCATATGCAAGTTCATGTTGAAGGTGATGACGATTAAAAGAAGTCCATGAGAACTAAAATATGACCTTGATTACATCCCTCCTGAATTTAGAGACCAACTAAATAATAGATTTGATGCATTGAACACCAATGACCAAAAACCAGAGGACTTGTGGGATGACATAAAGAACATCCTCCACGAAGAAAGTGAAAGGTCATTAAAAAGACAGGAAAGGAAGAAAAGACCAAAATAGATGTCAGAAGAGACTCTGAAACTTGCCCTTGAATGGAGAGTATTTAAAGCAAATGGAGGAAATGACTAGATAAAAGAGCTGAACAGAAATTTCAAAGAACAGCTTGAGAAGACAAAGTCAATTATTATAATGAAATGTGCAAAGACCTGAAGTTAGAAAAGCAAAAGAGAAAAATATGTTCAGCATTTCTCAAACTGAAAGAATTGGAAAAAATATTGAACAATGCAGCAAGCATCAAAAGAAGATGGAAGGAGCACACAGAGTCACTGTACCAAAAAGAATTGGTCAATGTTCCTTCAATTCAGGAGGCTGCATATGATCAAGAACCAATGGTATTGAAGGAAAAAGTCAAAGTTGCACTGAAGGAATTGGTGAAAAACAAGGCTTCAAGAAATGGAATACACTTTGAGATGTTTCAACAAATGGGTGTTCCACTGGAGGCACTCACTCAGTTACGCCAAGAGATTTGGAAGACAGCTACCTGGCCAACTGACTGGAAGAGATCCATATTTGTACCCATTCCAAAGAAGGGTGATCCCACAGAATGTGGAAATTATGGAACAATATCATTAATATCACATGCAAGTAAAATCTTACTGAAGATAATTAAAAAATGGTTGCAGCAGCATATTGACAGAGAACTTCCAGAAATGCAAGCTGGATTCAGAAGAGGACATGGAACAAGGGATATCATGGCTGATGTCAAATGGATCTTGGCTCAAAGCAAAGAACACCAGAAAGATGTTTACTTGTGTTTTATTGACTATACAAAAGCATTTGATTGTGTGGATCATAACAAATTGTGGATAATATTGAGAAGAACAGGAATTCCAGAACACTTAATTGTACTCATGAGGAACCTGTACATAGACCAGGAGGCTGTCATTTGAACAGAACAAGGGGATACTGCATGGTTTAAAATCAAGAAAGGAGTGTGTCAGGGTTGTATCCTTTCACCATACTTATTCAATCTGTATGCTGAGCAAATAATCCAAGAAGCTGGACTATATGAAGAAGAAAGTGGCATCAGCGTTGAAGGAAGGCTCATTAACAACCTGAGATACACAGATGACACAACTTTGCTTGCTGAAAGTGAGTATGACTTGGAACACTTACTGATGAAAATTAAAGATTGCAGTCTGCAGTATGGATTATACCTCAATATAAAGAAAACAAAAATCCTCACAATTGGACCTATAAGCAGTATCAGAATAAATGGAGAAAAGATTGAAGTTTTCAAAGACTTCATATTACTTGGTTCTACAATCAACACCAATGGAGGCAGCAGTCAAGTCATCAGACTACATGTTGTGCTGGGAAAATCTCCTGCAAAAGACCTCTTTCTAGTGCTGAAGAGCAAAGATGTCTCCTTGATGACTAAGGTGCACTTAACTCAAGCCATGGTATTCTCAATTGCCTCATCTGCATGTGAGAGCTGGACAATGAATAAGGAAGACTGAAGTAGAGTAGATGCTTTTGAGTTGTGGTGTTGGCGAAGAATGCTCAAAGCATCGTGGACCACTAAAAGAACTAACAAATCTGTCCTAGAAGTGCAGCTGGAATCCTCCTTGGAAGTGAGAATGGCCAAACTTCATCTTACCTACTTTGGTCATGTTGTCAGAAGGGACCATTCTCTGGAGAAGGTACCATGCTTGGTAAAGTGGAGGATCAACGAAAAAGAGGAAGGTGCTCAATGAGATGGATTGGCACAGTGGCTGCAATCATGGGCTCAGTATATCAAGGATCATGAGGCTGGCACAAGACCAGGCAGTGTTTTGTTCTGTTGTACACAGGGTTGCTATGAGTCGGAGATGACTTGATTCCACCTAACAATAGCAACAAGTTTGAAACAGTTTGCTCCATATTGACATCATCCTGACTTTCCTTCCATTTTGAAGTTCTGTAGTTATGCTATTTATTCCCTCATTTTGCTGTGTAGTTGTAGTTGTCTTTTGTAAACTGACATCTCTGCATCTCTATGTTCTGTCTTGTAAGTTTTTCTTTTTTTTAGCAAATTCTTGTTTCTGGGTTGGTTTCTTGCTGGTGTTTTCATGTGCCTTAATCTTAGGTTGTTGTCTTCCATTATTGGTTTTCTCTCTGAAGGAATTCTTTTAGCATTTCTCATAAGGTTGCTCTAGTTTCTACAAATGCCATTGATGTCTGTTAATCTGGAAATGTCCTAATTTTACCATGATATTTGAGGAACAGTTTTATTGAATATATGTTTTTTTCAAGGTTTTATATATATATAATCCCATTGCCTTCTTGTCTCCATACTTTTTGCTAAGAAATCAGAGTTTACTCTTGTTTGCCATTTGTAGGTAACATTTCATTTTTCATGAACTGCTCTCAAGTTTCTTTCTTGTCTTTGGTTTTGGAAAGTTTCATTATGATATATCTTCATGACTTTCTTTTAGATCTATTCTGTATGGTGAATGCTGAGTTTCTTGGATGGAAATATTTTCATCTTTCATGATATTGGAGAAATTTTTTGCTGGCAAGTCTTTTACAACTTTTTGTGTGTTTTGTTTTATTTTATTTATTTATTTTGTCTTTTGTTCTGGAATTACAATCACATGTAGGTTATTTCTCTTGATATTGTCAGGCATGATTCTTAGGCTTTCTTTTCTTTTTTTTTCATTCTTTTTTTCTGATTGTTTTCTCATACAAACTGGTGTCAAGGGATTTGTCTTAGCTGGCTAGTCCATTCTTCAGTCAATTTGATTCTGTAATTTTTTCCTTTTAATGTGTTACCTAGGACCTCTGGTTGTTAAGGCATTGGGCTGATAACCAAAAGGTCAGTGGTTTGAACTCACCAGTTTCTCTATGGAAGAAAAATGAAGCAATCTGCTTTTGTAAAGATTCACAGACTTGGAAATCCTATGGGGTTTGCTATGAGTTAGAATTGACTCAATGGCAGTTTTTTTTTTTTTTTTTTTCTTTTTCTTTTAATGTGTTATCTATCTCCATAATTTTAGTGTTAATCTTATGGAATTCTAATTGCTGTTTTTGTATGATTTCTAATTCT